>NW_016803289.1:2345473-2403254 GCF_001698545.2 Rhinopithecus bieti
GAGCTGAAAGAGATCAAATGAAATCCACAGGCAGACAGCCCGGGCGGCGCCTTGAGCCTAGTTAAAAGTTGACCCCGGACCTAACCGATTATGTTATCTATAGATTCCAGACGTTGTATAGACAAGCATTGTGAAAGTCCCTGTCTTGTTCTTTTTCTGTTCTAATTACCAGTGCTTGCCATATATCTCTCAACTTCCTGAGCCCCGTATAAACACATCCCACCATATGTCTCCCCTCCATATGTCTCTCAACTTCCTGAGCACATCCCACCATATGTCTCCCCACCATATATCTTTCAACTCAAAGACTACCATATATCTCAACTTTAGAAAGACACCACCTGGAAAGTCCCCAATAAGGACACAGCTGTTTGTGAAAGCACGGGAACCAATAGAAAACTGCTAAATGTATAAACTTAAAATGTTAACCAATTGTAATGCTGTAACCTAGAGAATTCCCTCGTTCTTCTGCAACTTTACAAGTCATGTTTACATTAGGCTATAAAAAGCAAGCGCACGCATTGTTCGAGGCCCTCTTGTATGTTGTAGAACGGAGGGACCAAGTTCGAACTTGCATTAAAGATCCTTGCCGCTTGGCTTTGACTCTGGACTCTGGTGGTCTTCTTCGGGGAACAAACGGTCTGAGCATAACACTTTCAGACCTGGCCTGTGCCAGTCTTGGGACTGTTTGCTGTCAGATCCATTTCCTACCCTTCCCCTGCTCTGCTCTGCTCTGCTCTGCTCTGTGTTGAGAGAGGATAGGAGATGTGATACTGATTGCTGCAGTTGGCATTTCTCAGGTTCCCAAATCAGCTGACATTTGGGCTAGGTTCTGCCCCTGGGAGGTGTAGGCAGTAGATAGGAAGTAGGAAAAGAGGAGAACTATTGTATGGCCCTTTCTGGCTCTGTATTTGGGAGAAGTCTCTGGAAATGGCTGTACCACGTCTGAGGCTCCAGGTCCTGCTAGATAGGCCTGCCTTGGTTCCAGCTTTTGCTGGGTGAGTCCAGCCTCTGGGCTCTGGTTACACTACCTCCTTTCTTTTTCTCTCTAGCTGAAGTTGTTAGTGGTTTCCTCCTGTTGTCAGTTTCTGGGTACCTCACCATCACCGAGTTTACTTTTTAGCTCTTCTAATGTCTATTCAATCAATTCTTTGCATTACATTCCTTCTGTTCTAAGTACTTTGAGTAGTTTCTATTTCTTAATTGGTTCTTGACTAAGACAATATTAAATGTTATCTCTAGGGATCTTATCTTATTTTTCCTGCCATTGTTTGACTTCCAATTTTTGGCAACTAAAATAGTTTTCACTCTGTGAAATTTTCTATTTTATTTCCTTATTTTATCTATGTCTATAATGATAGATTAGGTTGCCCAGCTGCAGTAACAAATAATCCCAAATCACAGTGGCTTATGTGCACAGTGTTTGACTTGTTCCTTATACTATATGGCCATCTTTGGTTGGCTGTAGCTATGATCAATGTTTTATGAATTCTATAACCGGACCTGATGGAATAGTCTATCTTGAGCCTTTCACTCATTATGTTTACAGGGAAAGAGAACTTGGTGAACCATGAGCCAGCTCTTAAAGCTTCTTCTTAAAAGTGAAGTATATGACTTCCAATCACGTTTAATTGGCCAGAGCAAGTCATTTGACCATGTTTGACTTCTTTAGGGAGGAGATGTATAATTATCCTATAGGAAAGAGCTGTGCCAAATATGATTAATGTAATGTAATTGACCACATTACTTGATGACTTCAAAGTAATTGTCATCTTAGATGCCTGTATCGTACTTGCAATTTTCTTTTCTACTGAATTATATGCCATCTTTCCTCCTACCTTAGTTTTCTGCTATTTGACCATTATTTTTCAGTTTCTTTAAATGGCTCTTATTATTTTTGACTTCGCTTGAATGTTGATACCTCCAAAGATTCTAAACTTGATTCCGCTTCTATTTTTACTCTGTGCATAAGCTTTATTGGGGAATCTTATGTATTATTACCATGGATGCCAATATAATCTTTATGTTAGAAACTCTAAAATCGATGGCTACAATCTGTATCTTTTTTTAAAAAAGAAGAGCTTCAGTTACCTATAGGACATCTCCAAGGGATGCTCTTTTTTAGGTTCAATTCAACAAATTTTTACCTGAACTCATTGTCTCTTTCAAAACACATTCCTATGTTCTAATTTGCTATTCAGTTTATAGAGCACAGACATTTTCATGGTTGCCTGAGACAGAGACTTGGGAATAATCCTAAGTACTCCCTGTTGTCAGCCTCCTTTCTGATTGGTAAGCAAGACTTATTATAAACCCTTTTCACATCTACTGCACACATTTTTCATGATCACCACTGGTACTGTTCTTAAAACTTTGTTCTTTCTTTTCCTTCCTTCCTTCCTTCCTTCCTTCCTTCCTTCCTTCCTTCCTTCCTTCCTTCCTTCCTTCCTTCCTTCCTTCCTCCCTCCTTCCCTCCCTTCTTTCCTTCCTTCTTTCTTTCTTTCCTTCTTTCTTTCTTTTTTCTTTTTTTTTTTTTTTTGAGAGAAGGTCTCACTCTAGCACCCAAGCTGAAGTGCTATGGTGACATCATAGCTCACTGCAGCCTGGACCTTCTGGGCTCAGGTGATCCTCCCACCTCAGCTTCCAGAGTGGCTAGGACGATAGGCACACACCATCATGCCTGACTAATTTTTTTTTGTATTTTTTTTAGATACCGCGTTGCCCAGGCTAGTCTTCAGCTCCTGGCTCAAGCGATCCTCCTGCCTCAGCTTCCCAGAGTGCTGGGATTAGAGGCATGAGCCACTGTTCCCAGCCACAGATCTTGCCGTTTCCCTTCAAACTACTGAATTAATTTCTCAGGTGACCTTTGTATTCCCAAAGGTCCCCTTCTAATCCATCAGCCACACACACAGAAGGAGCCTTCCTAAAATACAGGAATTATTCCCCAACTTCAAACTCATCCATAGTTTTTTAATGCTGATTGAAAAAAAAAAGTCAGACACTACATTAAATCAACAGACACATTAATAACAATACAAGTTTAAATGTATTTGTTTTCATACTTATTTCAAAGTCTCTTTTTTAGACTGTGAAGTTAAATGGGTAGTGACTCTAATGTACACGTCTGTATCCTCAGGACATTGCATAGAGTCTGAAGATAGTCAGTGTTGATTCTGTTGAATTAATGGGTTTGTTTCTGTTAAGTTGTATCTGATTGGGTTGGCCCCTTTGTTTTCTTCCACCAGTCATGTTATTAAACCACTCACTGCTCTCTCTCCCAGTGTTTTGCATATTTGAGAAGGATGCCTCTCTATGGTTTCACCAAGATATTAAATGGAAAAGACTGGGGATAAAGTTCTCTGCCACTGTACTCTAAGTAATAGCGGCAATCTGGCGATTTACTGGGTTGGAAGGTTTTTTTTTCCAGGAGTGTATCAAAGAGAGTGATTAAGAAGGAATCTGGGGACAAATTATGTTTGGGAAGCCAGGCAGAAACTGATGACAAACATTATCATAAAAGTGACAACACCAAATGCTGGTGAGGATGTAGAGAAGCTGAATCACTCACACATTGCTGGTGTGAAAGTAAAATAGTAAAGCCACTGTGATAAAATAATTTGACATTTTCTTAAAAAACTAAACATGCAACTACCATAAAACCCAGTAATTGTACTCTTAGGCATTCATCCCAGAGAAACAAAACTTATGTTTATGCAAAACCTGCACACAAATGGTCATAACAATTTTATTTTAGTAGTCAAAACTGGAAACAACACAGTTGTTCTTCAGTGGATAAATGGATAAACTTTTGTACATCTTTGTAATGAAATACTATTCAACAAAAAAAGAGAACAAACTATTTATATACACAGTAACCTGGTGCATCCTTAGAGAATTACGCTAAGTGAAAAAAAGTCAAACCCCAAAGGTTAAATTCTGTATAATTTTATTTATGTAACATTCTCAAAATGACAAAATGATAGAAATAAAGAATAAATTTGTAATTTCCAAGGGTTAAGGAGAGGGTGGGGGCAGGAGGGAAGTGAGTGTGCTATATAAGGGCTGTGTGAGATATCCTCATAGGGACAGAACTGTTCTGTGTCTTGCCTGTATCAATGTCAGCATACTGGTTTTGATATAGTAGCATAATTTTGCAAGATGCTACCGCTAGAGGAAACTTGGTAGAAAATACGCTGGATTGCTCTGTATGATTTCTTAAAACTTCAAGTGAATCTATAATTTATCTTAAAAGTTTAAAATTGTTTTAAAGATAATCAGAATATAGAAATATATAATACACATATAATTATATGGAATATAATTAACATAAACTATATATAACTATAATGACATACAACTAATTATGTATAACTGTAATTACATATATGCACATATGTAACTTTCATTCTCTTCATCCATAAATTTCACAAATTAGAGAAAACCACAGTTCACCTTTTGATATGCTTTTTTCAAGACATTTTCTAAATATTTACAAATATATATGAATGATACATTGCATATATGAACGACACACGCCTTATTTAAATTGTTGTCTATGCGAATATTAATTTAATTTATATAACGTATATTATATTGTTTCTAATATCTAATTTTTAAATATTTTTTGTTATATAAAGTGCTATAGTGAACTTTTATACATTTGCATACATTTTTGTCTTTATGTCTTCAGAAACATCCTGGAAGTGGAAGTGCAAGGTCCAGAATTATATGATGTCTAAAATTTTGATAACTAGTCACACATTTCAATTGGAAAGAACAGTTGGTATCTCAGGTGATTGAGGTCAGAGAAGTGCCATTTCCAAAGATGGGATTAGGGACCCAAGACAACACCTAGGGTATGGTTGTTCTCCCTGAGCTAGCTGTAAATCCCTTTTTATTATGTGCTGGAGGATCAAGCCATGCAAGGTATGAATTATATGATTTCTGAGTTTCATGTCTAAGACAGGCAATACAAACAGACAGGTACGTACAATTTATTTGCTACATTATTTTTTATTTTAGAAAGCAACCAGATGAAGAACTCTCAGGCTACTGAGGCAGGTTAAAGACAGCAGAGGGCGCTCATAGGTTATTAGCAAAATCAAGGAAACCATTTTGTATATCTGCAAGGTAGGTAATAAGAAATATCAGCACCTTCTATTGCATTCAGTTTCTCATTGGGGATTCACAACTAAATGGCAACTACCTGATGCTCCCCCTTTCTAGTAACTACCTCTGACTTCATTTCAGGCATTGCTAAATGGTGCATTCTTTGTTCTGTCATTAACTGTCTCATTATCAGATAAGAACTTGTTTTCTGATACTGACAATGACCATGATAACAGTGATAGCTATTAGTCATTCATTGTTTCCTCTATATATTTTTGATTCAACAAATAATCATTGAATATTGATTGCAGGATCTTTGCTGGACAGGAAGCATAGAGTAATAAATTGTCAAGACCCATATCTCCATGGATTTTACAATGTAAAGGGAGAGATAGAAACCACACAAATAAACATGGGTAAAAGGATAATTATAAGTTATGATAATAACAATAAAGGAAAAGAATAGGATCCTAAGAAAGGTAATAGTGACAAGAGATTCCCTGTTTATTTTTGGTCATTTCTATGGACATGCCAAGTTGGGACTTGAGGTTGGAAGACCCATCTTAACCAAATAATATTCTGTGTGGAAGGTACTGAGTGTGTGCATATCCTGAGGATAAGGAGAAGTTGGCTTCTTCAAAGAACTGAAACATCACCTGTGTGGCTGTAGCCCTGGGAGCAGGAGCACAGGGACGCAAACCAAGGTCAAACCACGCATTGGGTGTCATGGTCATGGCCCCGTTTTTATCCTAAGAGCCCAGGAAAGCCTTGGGAAGTTTTGTATCCAATGTTCTCCATATACCTGAGTGGCAACACTGCATATCCACTTGCATTAGTCAGTCTCCTACGAGTCATTCCTGATACTTCCCTCTCCCTGACACGTCATATTGAACTAACCACCATGTCCTGTCAACCTAATGTCTTAATATCCTCTTGAATCCTTCCACATGGTTCTGTCTGCATTGACACTCCCTTGCTCAAGAACTTCTGGCTGGCTTCCTGCTTTACTCTGGACCCCTCTGTCTAGCCTGCACAACAGCCAACTGATCTTTTAAAAATGCAACAATGATCATATGTATTCCAATGCTCAAAACCCTTTGGTGGCTTTCCATTGTTCTTGGATTTAAGAATAAAATCCTGACCACGACCTATGAGGTCCTGTAAGACTTACTTTCTTCCCTAACTCTCATTTGCTTTCCGGCCACCTTGCCCTTCCTTCATGGCTAGAGCACAATATACCCGGCCCAGGACTTTTGCAAATACCATTCATTCTACTATAAATGCCTCTTTTCCTTCATTGCCTTATGAATTTTGTCCTAGTCAACCACTTTATTATTTCTCTCTTGAGATCTCAGCATATGTCTTAGGAACTTTCCCTCACCCAGTTGTTATACATTTGTGACAGCTTCCAAGAGAACCGTCTTCCTTCCTTCCCTAGCAAGTCTCTCAAAACATAATTATAGGTTTATGTAGGATTATTGGATGATTATTTGCATCTCCCATTTTTTTGTGAGCTCCAAGATTGTTCAGTATTTAAATTGTGTGGTTTTGGGAGTATATACATATGTTAAAATTCTTTAAGTGTATACTTTAAATGCATGCAGTTTTTGTACATCAATTATAAGTTTAGAAAATTAGTCATATGCTGTGAGTCAATAAAGAGTCCATTTGGGCCAATAAGGGAATGGCTACATTTTGATGGCTTTTCACAATATCCATCTGCATTTTAAAATGCCCTTTGATTTTGCAATTCGATTTTGAAAATCTTTTATAAAACATTAAACAAAATGTTTTATACAAATATGAGTGAACATGCTTATAGATGTAAGCATGTTTATTGCAGAATCCTTTGAAAAGCTAAAAAATAGAAACAATATGAAAGTCTATGAATAGGGAAATTATGAGCTACTGAATAAGTTTTTAAAGATTTATATCTGTTTACCTAAACTAAACGCCACAAGAAATTATTCAAGAAGACAGTCAAGCTGCAGAGTCAAGCACTCGCCCAAACCCCACTCTACATGTGAATATGTTTGGATATGTCTGAATAGGCAGGGACAACAGCATCAATATTGGTTGCTGATATGGCTGGTTTGGGGATAATGGGATTAGTGTGAGAGATTGTTAACTTTTAAAAGTATATACACATTTACACATTCCCCTCATTTTCCCTCTCACATGGTGAGCATATACCACTTTAATAATTTTTGAATCTCAGTTTTGAAGAAAACATTTTGCCAATTAGTACACATTAAAAAGTAATTCCTCTCACCTAGGTAATGGGTAGATAGGCACAGCAAACTACCAAGGCACACATTTATCTTTGTAAGAAATCTGCATGTCCTGCACATGCATCCCAGAACATAAAATAAAATGAATTTTTTTTAAAAGAAAGTAATTCCTCTCACTCTCAAAATAAATACAAAAGGAAATCAGTCACCCAGACTTTTGTCCAAGTTTGGCTCCAGCATTACCCAGTGATCTTATCAGATTCTCAATTGCATCATTTCAAAAGGGACTAATCATATCTAATTTTTGTACTAAATATGAGGATTCAATGAGGTAACATTTAAACAGGACCAAGTGTGGAAGGTATCCTAATGAAATCTGTTTCTTAAGAAAGGTAGGTAGGTTTGAAGGATTGTAGGGCCATCCTTGAATGTCAAGAACTGCCATAGTCTGAGTTTTGGTTTAAGCTTTCTTCTGTGACTGAAATGCCCTTCCTTCTTCTTCTCCATATCTTCAAATCCTTTATCATCCATCAAGTCATGGATCAAATATTATTACATCAAAGAAATCTTTCCGGATTTCTGGGGGAGCATGAATGGTTCTTTGTGCTGGTTCCCATGTTCCCATGTCTGTGCCTCTGTTATGCTGTGCCCTGTTGAGTATATTTAGTTGGTTATGCACATATATCTTCTGCATCAAGACTGTGAGCTACTTGAAAGCAAAAATCATGGGATATTCAACTGTGTACCCTTACTATCTTGCCCTTGGCTAGAAGCTCTATGATTTAAATTTCTTCGCTTCTTGCAAAATACAAGAAACATTTACAGAACAGCTGCTCTCTGGTAAACACTGTTCTAATTGCTCACCATTAGATTGCACCAGGAACATTGAACAGAAGAGGCCAAATTCTTGCCTCGTGGAGCTTACATTTTAATGAAAGTAGGCAGAAAAAGGAATGAAATAAATCAAGTTTTAACATTGTGTTAAAAGATATGTATTAAAAAATATATATACATAGGAGAAAAAATTAAGCAGCCAAAGAAGATAGACATATTAGGGCAGATGATGCAGTTTTAAATAAAGTGATCAAGGAAGGCTTCACTGAGAAGGTGATATTTAGGAGAAGACCTTAAAAAATGAAGGAGCAAGCCATGTAGCCATCTTGGGAAAGAGTAATTTAGGCACAGGGAAGAGGAAATTTAAGGTCCTATAAAAAGAACATACTTGGACTGTTTAAAGACTGACAAGGATCCCAATATGGTTGGAGTGAAAAGAAGAAAAATGATGAGTAGGAGAAAGCAAGGGAAGTGAATAGCTCTGATAGGATCTTTGCCACCATTGTAAAGAAATTTTAAAATGTAGCATTTGCTTCAAATGAGATGGGAAATGGCAGAAAGAATTAATCTGAATTGAATTCTATTTAAATGGAATTACTCTATCTACTCAGCATTTCTGTAAAAAGCTAGGTGTAAATTCCCTCAGGTACTTGAGTCATGATAGAAAGTTTGGGATTTGGGACAGAATAGTGATGATGTAGATTGTGTCCTCAGCATGTCACAGGGAAATTCTCTGCTGGGAGTTAGACACACCTGGCTGGAACTCCCATGTAGCCTCTACCAGTTTTGGTATCTCAGGCATGATACCAATTAGCCTCCCTGAGCCTCAGTTTCTTCACCTGTCATATGCAGAAAACAATGCCTCCTCAACTCAATTCAATTACATTGCGATTATGAGATTACAAGGAGATAATGGTGCGAAAGGGTCACAAAAGAAAAATTCTATGCAGATGAAAGAGATTCTTGATCTTTAAGAACAGGTATACCTGCTGGCTGCAGACACGGGTCTTATTGGAGGGTAGGGGAAGAAGGCAATGAAGGGGAGGAAGAGGAAATACACATTGTAAAGCAGTTGGGAAATCTTCAAAATCTCTATAGATCATTGGAGATCTTTGTCGGCGACCTGTTAGGAATTTACCAAATCCCGTATTGATATGGCACCTTCCCAACCCCCAACATGAAAAAGTGATTTCAAAGTGTACAACAGACAGGTGAAGATAAAGGCAGAAAAGTTCTGGTAGAGTGTGTTTCTCACATAAAGGTAGTGTATTAATTAATATAGTTGTAGTAAATGCGTTATCCAGGCAGAAATCAGAGAGTCAACATCGGAAAAGAGATTTTGCAGCCACATTTGGTGGGGAGAAGCAGTTTGTGTGCCAGATACTGAATATAATAGACATCCTAGGTAATTTAGTTAAGTGGGATGTGATATTTGAAATTGACACAATCCCTAGAAAACGCAGTGTGAGTTGTCTGAATTTACTGTGGAAGGTAACATGCATTTTTCAACATTTGGTAGACATTCACTCTTGGTTTGTCTACCTGTATTATTAAAATTATTTTTGCTGCATGCAGACCTCTTTTGGCTAAGTAAAAGCAGGAAGACAGACAAACAAACAAAACATTTATTAAACATACACTTGAGTTACTTCCAGAGTTTCTGTGTTTGGGAAGGACAAAACCCAAGACAGCTTTTGAGAACTCAGTAGAAGCAGCACATAGAAACATAGAAACTTTATTCTAGATTAGAGCACTGCTTTAATTGGCATCTTGCTCCATGACAAGATTTCAGTCTTGTCTTACTGTCTGCATTAAATAATTCTGGGAGAATACTGTATTTCTAGCTCTGCTGTCACATTTTCCTTCTGATAAGTGGGCAAGAACCACAGCCATGGCTGCAGAGGATCCACCTCTGTGTAATAAGGTGGTGGCATGAAAGGGCTGCACTAAACATTTCGAGGACTCTTCCATCCCTGACACTGCTATTCTATGAGAAAAATAGTGACTCTGGGGAAGGCAATGATTTTACTAATTTTAAAAGGTCAGTTTTAAGTTTACTAGCATAGGAAAGTGGGCTCAGATAGTTTTAAAATACTTTCCAAAAAAGATGTGTAAAACTTTTAACTCTGAAACTGCATACATTTTTAGGAGTTGAGAGCTTGTTTTGAGGTCAGGTTTTATTCCTCTTTCTGTCACTTATTGGCTCTGTGAATTTGAACTTGCTACATTATCTGGGCTTTAGTCCTCCTATTTTGAACCATTCTTTGATTATCCGTTTGAATATATAAACATATAAATATTCACCAGGATATATATATATATATATTTGGATCATTAAAACTTTAAACATGGCCAGAAAAAATTACTAACAGCAACACGAATCTTCTCAATCAACTATGTGATCCCAAAGCGCCATATTTATTCTAACTTTCTAAAAGCAAAAATGCAGTCGGGGTGTTCAAAATGAGTTCTGTTTGGTTGAAGCCAGAGCCTGAATCCTGAGAACTCGCTGGGAGTTGCTTTGAAGGCTCTGTCCTGGAGGACTTGTGAAGCAGAACTGGAAAAGCAGGATTTGGCTGCTCTTGGATTGTCCAGGAGCCACATGGGTATGTCCTTTGAAACACAAGTCAAAGAGAGGAAAGCAATTAACAAGTAGAGAGGATTTAAGATGTTAAATAAACCAAAGAACTTTTAACCTTTTCCTTAACATTTTTCTGCTTCTGCACTATAAAATACAAGAGGTTTCATAATAAAGTCAACTATAATACATATTTAAGGAAATAAGCAACAACAACAAAAAAGGAAAAATTCCAAGTGTATAAAGAATCAGAAACAAGAATGAAGGGAGAATGTGCATTGAATAAACCCCTAAGGATAAGCTGAGTCACCAGTTTTACTCGAGTTCTGGATAGATAGATGATGAAAAAGAAAAAACAAGTCACACAAGTCTTTTTTTTTTTTTTTTTTTTTTTTTTTTTTTTTTTTTTTTTTTTTGAGACAGAGTCTTTCTCTGTCACCCAGGCTGGAGTGCAGTGGCACCATACTGGCTCACTGCAGCTTCTGTCTCGCAGGTTCAAGTGATTCTTCTGCCTCAGCCTCCTTAGTGGCTGGGACTACAGGCACCCGCCACCATGCCTGGCTAATTTTTTTGGCTTTCACAGTGTTAGCCAGAATGGTCTCTATCTCCTGACCTTGTGATTTGCCCGCCTCAGCCTCCCAAAGTGCTGGGATTATAGGCATGAGCCATAGTTTCACTCTTGTTGCCCAAGCTGGAGTGCAGTGGCTTGATCTCAGCTTATCACAAGCTCTGCCTCCCAGGTTCAAGAAATTCCCCTGCCTCAACCTCACAAGTAGATGGGATTACTGGCACATGTCACCATGCCTGGCTAATTTTGTATTTTTAGTAGAGGAGGGGTTTCTCCATGTTGGTCAGTCTGGTCTCGAACTCCTGACCTCAGGTGATCTGCCCCCCTCGGCCTTCCAAAGCGCTGGTATTACAGGTGTGAGCCACCGTGCCCAGCTGTCACATAAATCTTACAAGCAGAAAAGAGGAATCTGACTTTAGGGAAGGCATTTTTTTTTTCTTGCCTAATTTCTAAAAGAAAAATTTTCCGTAAGACTTCATGAAAGGGTTACAAGTGACATTGTGGCCAAGGGCGGTTTTGCTCATCCGGTGCACTGGAATTTCCTGTCTGACTTACTTATTCTTAGATCCCTCCCTAGGAAGCTCTGACGGAGCCAGTCTAAGCATAAAAATCTAGTGTGTCCTGTAGTAGATTTTGTCTTAATCCAAAACACTTGTATAGAAATTAAGAATTCATTAAGTGACTTTCTATCCATTACCTCTTTTGATAATTTTAGTAATCTAGTGAGGTTCATCCAAATTTGTTCTTATGCAGGAAAGAAAATTTGTATTTAAAATATCAAATGACTTAAGACACAAAAAAAAGATGACTTGAATTCATATGATTTTAAACAATGCAGGACAAGTGGAGTTAGAATTTTAAGTCTATTGAAAATATTAAGGCCAGTAAAAATCATGCCAATGTTGTTCAGTAGAGGTTGAGAGGCTCTCAGATGAAACCAGGTATTCAGTTATTGGATATTTTTCCAAATACTGTACCTCTCTCTACTCATCATATCAGATAGTGTGTAGAATCTCTTCTCTCAGAGTTCACCTTATTTGTAGCGCATTCATAATGCTTATCCCTTCCTCCAGATATTCTTTATCTTTTCCAAGGCATTCCCAAGGCCCCTTTATACATAACTTTATCATTTCCTTCCACAGTTATGAGATACACAGAGCTACGTGATTGCTGAGTCCATAAACTTCTCAATAGCCAGCTAGGTTTTCATTTCAGTAGCATTCACTGATTGACATTGTAGGTATGGATTAAAGAAGAGTTAAAGAAACTTGTTTAAAAAATAAATAAATAAAGGAGGGACTGGCTGGGTGTCGTGGCTCATGCCTGTAATCCTAGCACTTTGGGAGGCCGAGGTGGGTGAATCACTAGGTCAGGAGTTCGAGACCATCCTGGCCAACATGGTGAAACCTCATCTCCACTAAAGAAAATGCAAAAATTAGCCAGGCATGGTGGTGCACACCTGTAGTCCCAGCTCTTGGGAGGCTGAGTTAGGAGAATCAATCACTTGAACCCAGGAGGCAGAAGTTGCAGTGAGCCTAGATGGCACCACTGCACTCCAGTCTGGGCAACAGAGTGAGACTCCATCTCAAAAAAAAAAAAAATGTTGATAAGAGAAACATAAGATCTATCTATCCAACTATCTATCTTAATTTAGGAAATGCCAGCTGCATGCCGTGTCTCATACCTATAATCCCAACAGTTTAGGAGGCTGAGGTGGGCAGACCACTTGAGGCCAGGAGTTCGATATCAACCTGGGCAGCATGGTGAAACCCTGTCTCTACTAAAAATACAAAAATTAGTCTCTTCCTTAGTTGCTTCCTTCTCCTTAGTTTAATGTTTTGTTGTTGTTTTTTTTTTTTTTTTTTTACATCCCTAGATTGAGCCATTCCTCCCGGCTCATCAGGGCATCTTAAGTTGATCATGCATCAATTCCAATTTTTTCATATGCAGTTAAAAAAAAATATGGTATTAAGATTCCCTGTGTTTTAAAAATTCATAAGGAGAAAAGTGGGGCTCAGGCAGGTAAAGTGCCCTGACCATGGTTACATAACCATTAAGTGGCTGATGTAGAAGTTGAACTTACATCTTGTCTGTGTGTTCTGCTCTTTCTGCTCCTCCATGTGGCCTTGCCTATTGGACTACGTCATAGACCAGACCTGTAGGGTATACTCTAAGGATCTGGGGTGTGGGGTCCAAAAATTATAGGTGTGTACCAGAAGCCTGAATGAAGGTAAAGTATTAGGACACCTGCAAGAAGAGAGAGACTGTTCTCTGAGAAGATGGGAATGAAAACATACAAACAGAAGTGACTGAGTTTAAAAGCTTAATTGACCTTAGGGTAAGAGTCAGGCGTGTCTGGGTTGGGCATGTTTTGATTTCAATACCCAAGCCTGATTCTCATCCTTAGAAGCAGATGGGAAAGGGTGGACTAAGTTCTGGGGGAATACAATAGTAGCTTTCTGAACTTACATTAATCACACCCAGATTATGAAATGGAGCCAATAGGGAAAAGGAGTATTTCCAGACCAGATCACAAACAGAAGTTGGGAAAGGCCACACTTCCTGAATATGCATATAGAGTAACTCAACTGAGCAAAGGAGTAGTGTTGTATTTCCATGAACATCTTGAGATGTGTCTTAGATTGCTTAGCTTAATCATTATTCTCCGCTGCCTTCTCCTATACTATTCTGCTCTGTTCTCCAGTAGCACCGTGGCTTAGAGATACAGCACAGGCCCTGGAATCAGGCTGCTTGAATTCAAATTCTGTCTTCCTCCTTTATTAATAGAGCCACATTAGCAAACCTCCCTGAGCCTTTATGTCCTTATTTATAAAATTTAAGAATAATAATGTCTATTTTGCATAAGGATTATGAATTAAATTAAATACTACATAGCACTTAGTCATTAATCACTTAGCTTAATGCCTGAAACAGAGTAAGAACACCATTCATACCAGTTACTAATATTACTACTTTTCCAGATCTAACACTTCTGTGTTTATATTTCAATACGCATTTTCAGGAGAGAGCTGAGTAGGGAAAAACAAGTATTTCTGAGCACTCAAACTATATTGTTTGCCCATAAATCTAACTGCGTGAGATAGAAAGTTTGTTATCCTTTTTCTTTGAATTAGGTTCAGCAAATTTCACTCTTCTCATGAGTAACTAACTGCATGACTACATGGGTCCTTAGATTGTTAGTGCATGCTAGCCCTCATTTCACAGGCTGAGCTTGTACAAAGCAAGTTCCTAGCAGAGTTGTGACAGGAACCAGGTCTCCAAACTTGCAATCCTTATTCACTTCATCTCACAGTTGTACCTCCTGTCTTAAGAAAATTTTATTATTAGAAACTTGTACATGATAAAAGTACATTCATTTAAGATTAATTAAAAAAACTACAGTAAGAATTTTTTTTAAATATACTTTTTCTGCTTGTAGGTAGACATGGGTAACCAAAATTATTGAATAAAACTGGACAGACCCTTTTTCCTTTGTCCAATACACTGTTATTTCAGTTGTAAATTTTAAGTGAAAAATCACCTGAGGATGTCACTTTGATGAATGCTTTCCTTGATGATCATCAAATTCCATAAATCCTCTTGAGAAAAAAAGAGAAAATAAGAATTAGAATTCAGACTGAACAGGAGTGTTAGAGTGATCACAAAGGTGCTGTATAATGTTTGAGCCATACTGTTCTTCTCCAGATTTTTCTATGTCAGAAAGAAATAAGACCTAAAATTTCCACATAGTTCATAGTGGACAAGCAATTTGTGCACAATTATCTTTTTGCACCTGCCAACAAACCCATTAGTTAGGTATCTATTCACACATAAACTCCATAAAGGCATATATTTTGGCATATTTTTTCAGTAATATATTCCCAGCACCTAGAACAGTGCATGGAAAATAGTAGAAATTAATAAATATTTATTGAATGCATTTTATTGTCTCTTTTGTGTGTGAGAAAACGTTTGAAGCTCAAAGATTAAACAACCTGTCCAAAGTACATGGCTGGTAAGTTGCAAAGAAAAGTTAAAAACTTGGCTCTCCAGAGTCATTACTAAATGCTAGAAACATTATGCCCTATGGCTTAAGGACTGGGTACCAGGATATCTGCTGAGATCGTAGAAGATAACTAAAATGTGGTTTGTGAATTATAGTCTAGTGGAGAAAACAGACAACTCAGATACAAGTAATTTAATACAATGTGGGGATAAAAGTTGTTTTGAAGATTTCTGCAAAGCATTATGAAATCCCTGAACATGAAAAACTGAAATTTCTGATGTCTGTGACTTTTTTACAGAATTCGTTTCTGAATTGGGCTCTAGAAAATGATGAGACTTGCTAAGTGAACAGAGTGGGGTTTTGGTTTGGGGGCTAGGCATTTTCAGCAGAGGAAAAAATCACATGCACAGATATTGGGGGTTTATACAAACGTGACCTGCTGTAAAATGAAACTCATTTGTCATTGGGCTTGAGGTTGCACAGGTGAAAAATGTGACTGAAAGCTACACTGGCATCAGAGAAGGACCTTTGACATCAGCCTAATGCATTTACTTGAATTTTGGAGACAATGGAAATTCATGAAAAACTTCTAAGCATGGCAGTTATATGACCAAATTTACATATTTTGATATAAGTTCTGGTAGTAGGTAGAAGATGAATTGGTGAGGCAGAAAGAAAGTAGAACTTATTAGAAATCCAACAAAAAGAGAGAAAGAAAAGAGTGGAATTTATTAGAAATCCAATAAAAAGAACTTGGGAAAGAGATGATGAAGGACTCAACTTGACCAGCTAGTCAGTGGAGCTGAGAAAGAGAAATGTATATAGGGTGCATATACTTATACCTGAGGACGGTATATAAGGTAGAACATTCAGCAATTCAATGAAGGTGGTGATGAGCAGGAAGGATTTGAGAAGATCCTTAGGTTTCTGGATTCTGGGTGGATGACGATGTGACTTAATGAGATATGGAGGAGGGTTTTGAGTGAGATGATGGGCTTGGCTTTAGACCAGTGAAATTTGAAACAGTAGTAGAAAAACGATGGAATTTTGTGGCAAGCAATCAGTTATTTCATCTGGAGCTCAGGAAAAATATCGCAACAGAAATGTGAATTTGAAGCTCATTAGATTATAGGCAGTATTCCCAATGTGTAAACTGCAATGTGAAAAACCAAGCACATTTGGAATTATAAGGAACAATGACATTTGGTGGGCAGGTGCATGAAGAAAAGTCAAATAAAAAGAATGAGAAAGAATGACTAGTGGTAGAGAGAGAACCATGAAAATATGTCATGGAACCCACAGGGGAAAATATTCCCAAGAATTAAGGGCTCTCAAAGGGTGAGAGGAGTTAAGAATATGTATATTTTTCAGAAAAATGATGAGCAAAATGCAGTCTAGGTAGCTCCGAGGTAATCCAAAAGCAAGTGGAGAAAACAATCCAGTCTATTCACTGTCCCCAAAGCTTGTCTCTAGCATTTATTATGCATCTGACACACCACTTAGGCATCATACATATTGGAGTAAATAAAGTAAAATTCTCACCTTTATGAATCTTTGTTATTCCTCTCATTCTCTCTTCCAAATCAAATCTTGTTCAGTCATTCAAGGCCCAAATTACATCTTGCCTTTGCCGTAAACGCTTCCCTAAGCACATTGGCCCCACTGACAGCTCCTTTCACTGGAAACTGCCTGTGATATTTGGCTGACATTTATCTTGCCAGACTTATTGCATTCTGCATTGGCTTATGTAATTCTACCATAAGGACTGCAAATTATTTGAGGAGAAGGGATTAAGAGTCTAGATTTTTCCTTCACAATCCATGTCCCCGTTTGGTACATGTTAAGTGCTTAGCCATACTTTCTGATGTCTCCTCCTATCCTCCACCCCCTATTTTGCTTACGGTCTTCCCTTGAACAGGGAATTATGGGTATGCCTTAGGTCCTGGCTCTACCACCCGCAGATTTATCTCTTGAGCAGACATTGCTGTGTCTTTGAGCAAATATCCTTCAGGATTTCTCAGTCATATTAAGGTAGATGGGCTTTAGGTCTCATCTGCAATATATCTTTCCTTAATTAATGAATCCAAGTGGCTGACACTATACAGCAGGTACTGTGCTCTTGCAACCAGTCAGGTGATCTGGTCTCTACTTTCACTTAGCTACTTGATTAAAAATAAATAAGTCATTTCAGATGATAACAAATATTATGACACTGTAACAAGGTAAAGTGAGAGAATAACAGGCAGTGGGAATGGAAGAAGACAGTATTAACAAGAATGGTCATAGAATAGTTTCTGAAGAAGTGACTTTGAGATTAGCTGCAGGCCCAAGAACTAGTCATGAGAAAACGGGAGCATTTTAGAAAGGAGAGAGAGCAAGGGAAGACTAATAATTTCTAGCAACAGAAAGAAGGCCATTTTCTCAGAATATAATGAGGGAAAGGGAAATCAGTAGATGAAGGGCCATTTCTGAGCCTAGAGTGGACAACAATTCTTTAGCATATCACAGAGTCAACTCTTATGGCTAACACAGAGAAAAATGTCCTATTTTATACTTGCAAAATTCCCTAGGGAAGGAATGAAAAGAACTATTAGTGTTTTAACTCCTTGCTTTGCTGTGTGAATGTAACAACACTAATTCAACTGGAGCCTAATCTGTAGTTTGTATCTAATGGGTGGTGCTCCTCTTGTTGACCTATGGCTTTCCTTCTTGTTTACATTAACCATCTTGGAAAGATAACAGTTGCAAAAGCACCCACAATAGGAAATGTAGCAATTTTAAAAAGCACCTGGGAGTTTTAACTATTTGTGGAGAAGGATTGCCTGTAGAACACTGCCCAATCAGATGACAACCTATCCCTTTAAGCAGATGAGAGATTACAAAACCCCCGATTACTCCTACACGGAAGTGGTTCTTAATCTGCTATTGGTTAAAGATCCCTTTGAGAATCTAATAGAAGTCATGAACACTTTCCCCAGGAAAATGCAAAACACACACACACACACACACACACACACACACACACACACACACTCTGACACAAAATACTAATAAGGGCTGGGCGTGGTGGCTCACGCCTGTAATCCCAGCACTTTGGGAGGACGGGTGGATCATGAGGTCAGGAGATCGAGACCATCCTGGCTAACACGGTGAAACCCCGTCTCTACTAAAAAAAAAAAAATACAAAAAATTAGCCGGCGCGGTGGCGGGCGCCTGTAGTCCCAGCTACTCAGGAGGCTGAGGCAGGAGAATGGTGTGAACCCAGGAGGCGGAGCTTGCAGTGAGCTGAGATCTGGCCACTGCACTCCAGCCTGGGCGACAGAGCAAGACTCCATCTCAAAAAATAAAAAATAAAAAAAAATAATAAAAATGTAAAGGCTTTCTGGAACTTTAAGGCCCATCCATGCAGCCCAGAACACCTGATCAAGGCATGACTTTTGAAAATTTCTGTATATCAGAACTACCTGAAAAGCTTGTTGGAAACCATATCCACGGCCTTGTCCCCAGAAAAATGCAAAATGGGTTGCAGAAATCAGCATTTAAAAAAATAAATTCCCCCAAGGGATTCTGTAACAGGTGGATAGACCACACCTAGTGAAACTCTGCCTCAGGATCTATATGGGAGAAAATTAGAGAGCAGAGGCTTAGCGCGGTGGAAACCAAAAGCACCTGGAAATTCAGAAGAGTGAATTTCATCCTGGAGCACTGAAATTCGGGAGATTAATATGGGGAGAATAAAGCATACAGTAAGGTAACAGTGTCAAATCGGAACTACATAGGCAAAAATAACATGTATTGGGAATTAGACACAGGCTTGGAAGCAGGCTGAGAATATTGGAAAGACTCTGGGATTGGTGATCTGCCCGAAGGCAGTCCCTCATAATGAAACCAACACTCATGCTGAGAGGTTCTCTCGTTTGTCTCTAAAGAGAGGTTATCTACTGTCTCTGCTAACCTTCTTGAGCTACTCAAGCTAGAAAATATAGGCAGCATTCATCACACCCATCACTAATGAGCGAATCACTACCTCTTATCTTCATCACATAATCACAGTGCTTACCCGGGGCGGGCCATCTATTATTTTAACTTTACAGTTAAAATAGGAGCAAATAGAGGCCTTCAGAGTAGGAGGGCCTTGTTCAAGACCACCTAGTAAAATAGCACCTGAGTTAGAATCAGAACTTGGCTTTTCATTCCTTACTCTAGTGCTCTTCCTCCTCCCTATTTGGTCCTGAGATTAAATTTAAAAAAAAAAAAAAAAAATTCCTGTATGGAACCACTTGATGGGAATGTGCTTTCCCCCAAAAAGCTCAGGGCAGTGAATTCAGATGCAAAGTATATTTTAAGTAGAGCAACATTTTTCAATGAAAATAACACATTTACTGGTGCCACAAATTATGTTTCTCATATATTTTAATGCCATGTGATCATTGTGTGGTCATTATGAACAGAGAACTGAACAAAAAGCAACGTTTGTCTCAGTGCTTACGTGCTCCTGGACATGGAGCGGAGGATGAACTCAACTGCATTCTCAATGATCTCTGTGCCCAGGAGGTTTAGGAATTTGGGGAAGTCTGGCTTTGGGTCTTTGCCTGAGTTGTCTGGCTTGTCGTCTGGCTTGTCTGGTTTGTCGTCTGAAAAACAGAACAGAATCTCAGAGGTGATTCTCAGCAACAAAGAAGAAAGTCTCCTTTCCGTGTGGGGAACTCTTGGGATTCTTTCTGACCCACTCACTAATTTCATAGCCTTATATGGTTATATTCATCGAACATTTAATGCCTGTCTGGATAAAATCTTCACATGCATTATCTCATTTATTTGTAAAAACAAACAAAAAGACCGACTGATATTGATACTTAGGTAGACACTGGCACTGCCTTGTGAGTGAGAAAAGCAAAGTTCCTAGAAGCTAACTACTTATCTCAGAGTTAAGCAGCCAGTAAGTGCCAGTGCCAGGACTGACATACAAAATGTCTGCTTTTCCATATGATCTCCATGCCCATCGTAATAATAATATTAAAGATAAATTATCAACTGGGTGAAGTGGCTCATGCCTGTAATCCCAGCACTTTGGGAGGGCGAGATGGGAGAATTGCTTGAGGACAGGAATTTGAGACCAGCCTGGGTAGCATAGTGAGACTTCCATCTCTACAAAAAGTAAAAAGTAGCCAGGTGTGATGGTGCACACCTGTAATCCCAGCTACTTGGGAGGCTGAGGCAGGAGGATCTCTTGAGCCCAGAAGAAAGGACTGTAGTGAGCCATGATCGTTCCACTGCACTCCAAGCCTGGGTGACAGAGTGAGACCCTGTCTCTAAGAAATAAAATAGATAAATACAAATGAACCATTTGTTGAGTACATGTCTAAGATGATCTACATGGATTGTCTTATTTTATCATAGAAACTCCACAAGGTAGGAACAATTATCCCAATTTAAAGGTAAAGAAATATAATTTGAGAGATGTTTAGAAACTGGTTGAAAGTCGCACAGTTAGTAAGTGGCAGAAATACAATTCAAACCCGTCAGTTTGGCATTAAAACTTGGATTCTAAAGTACTCTATGATGAGCTGCACAGTCTTTGATGGAAAAGTTATGCAGTTTGCACTTCTTTTAGAAGATTCAAAATAGTATAACAATAATGATGACAAAGAAATTCTATCACTTGCATATCACCTAGTAGTTTCGTAAACAGTGATTTTACAAATGTTGTGTAATTTTACCCCCTGAGCAATCTTACAGAGTATGCGTTTTTTTAGCTCACTGAACTGAGGAAGTGAAAAGATTAAGTGGCTTACGGAAGACCTCACAGAGAGTAAGAAAAATGCTGGGATGATGACTGCAGGCCTCTTACACTAGATTCTTTTTTTTTTTTTTTTTTTTGTGAAAAAGTCTCACTCTGTTGCCAGACTGGAGTGCCGTGGCACAATCTCAGCTCACTGCAACCTCCACCTCCCAGGTTCAAGTGATTCTCCTGTCTCAGCCCCCCAAGTAGCTGGGACTATAGGCGCCCTCCACCACGCCTGGCTAATTTAGTTGAGACGGGGTTTCACCATGTTGGCCAGGATGGTCTCGATCTCTTGACCTTCTGATCCATCTGCCTCGGCCTCCGAAAGTGTTGGGATTACAGGTGTGAGCTACCGTGCCCGGCCCTCTTACACTAGATTCTTAACCGCCCGTTGGAATGAGGGCCAAGGATCCAGAGTGAGGTCGATTACATCCAAGATCCCTTGCGGGCTTTTTGACTTTGCTTGGTTGTCTTTATTCCCAGGAGATGAGAAGAGATGGAAGAGTAACAGTAGCTACATGTGGTCTCCCCTCTGAGCCCTGGTCACAGGATAAAGTGGGACCTTTATTTTTTAATTTTATTGTTGCCTGACAAGTAATGTTACCAGACTGGGTAAATAAAAATACAGGATGCCTAGTTAAATGTAAATTTCAGATAAACAACAAATGCTTTTCTGGTACTATAAGAATGATCCATGCATTAATTAGGACACACTGATGCTAAAAGATTATTCATTGTTTATCAGAAATCCAAATCTAACTGTGTTTCTTGTATTTTATCTGGCAACCTCAGCACAAGTTTTAACTCAAGAAGTCCCAACTTCTAGACAATGTACCCCTGACTTTGGATAAAGAAATGTAACTACCTTTTGTGTGGAGGTTGTCAAATTATGTCAAAAACTTTACATCTATATTATATCCTAAAATGAAAACTAGTAGTGAAAAAGATTGGCAGGCAATTCTATGAGCGTTTATTGTTTACTATGACACAACTAAAGATTTGATAGAAGCACCAGTTTGGGACTTATAACCAAAAGCAATATACTAATCATTACTTATTCATATATCCGATTATTGGTTCCTTCATTCAAAAAGTATTTTTGAGCCTACTTTTTTAATGTTTTATTTTTGAAACAGGGCTTCACTCTCTCGCCCAGGCTGGAGGGCAGTGAAGTGATTATGGCTCACTGCAGCCTCAACCTCCTGGGTTCAAGAGATCCTCCCACCTCAGCCTCCTGAGTAGCAGGGACTACAGGCATATGCCACCACAGCTGGCTAATTCTTATATTTTGTGTAGAGATGGGGTTTCGCCATGTTGCCCAGGCTGGTCTCGAACTCCTGGGCTTGAGTGATCTGCCCACATCAGCCTCCCGAAATGCTGGGATTACAGGCGTGAGCCATCGTGCCTGGCCCAAGCCTACTATTTTGTGCATAGTTATGCTAAGAGTCAAGGTAAAAAAAAAGACAACTATAGATATGACCTTCACATAAAGTGCCGGGCAACCTAGGTCCTCAGAAGGATTGTTTTGTTTTTATCGTGGGAAGGTGGTGGAAACAGAACTCATGTGTAAGATGCCTATTGTGCAGGTACTGCACCAGTGCTTTCAGCACATGCCTTAATCGTCATTCAGCTCAGTAGTGGCATCACAATTACAGGAGAGAAGGCAGATGCTCAGGAAAATTAAATGACTCACCTGAAATCACTCATCTAGAAAGTGGCTGACCCAGGGTTTGAACCCAATTTTTTCTTAACTCCACAAAGCACATTATTCACATTCTATAATACAACCTCCAAACAATTGTTCTGTAAAGACACTTGCCAAGGGCAAAGCAGTAATTTCTTGCGTAAAAGATGAGATATATTCTCCCGTTTTTCTATCTGGCTACTTGCAAAATAAATTCTATTGACTTGTTATTCTAATATGACACTAAAAGCTGCCTTTTCAAGATGCAAGAAGCCTGGGATTGGAGTGGGTGGAAATCAAAATCTTGGCCTTACCTTGTGAACCCCATATATATATTGAGAGGTATTAAAGTGTAATGGATTGCATGTTCTGGAGTTTTATAGACCTGTCGGATTCCTGCCTTTAACAAAACATTAGCCAGTTAACCCTGCACACAGTGCTTAACTTTGCTATCTCTCAGTTTCCTCACATGTTGTCAGGATTGAGAGATATTTTATATAATATATACACACACACACACATATATATCTATATCATATATACATACATATATCATATATATACCACTTATCACAGTACCAATCCCAAGGTAAACTTACCTTATATAAATAAATAATAAATGAAAGAATAAATAAATAAATAAATGTTCTCTATTTTATTGTTACTACTAATAATAATAGCAACAAAATGACTTATAAAATTCACTTTCTCCTCTAGTACTTTAGAAGATAATATAAATTTTAAAATGCTATTAAAATATCAAACCATTTATATCCTAGTAACAAATCTTCAAAGCCAATAGTTTAATATTTCCTTTTTTCAAGTATTATATGGGATAGCCTTTATTTACAGTAACTACTTCATTGAGTTTCTTAGTGAATGTGAACATAATTTCTTAACAAACAGTATTGCTGATATTTGTACAATTTTAATAGTTTGCAAAGTAATTATAAAAGCATATTCATTTGACCTGGTGAAGTTGATAGTTATCCCATTTTACAGATAAAAAAAAAACTGAGGTTCAAAGCAGTGAACTGATTTAACCAGTTTCAGAGTCTACAAGAGACAGGGTGGCGAATGGTCTTGGTATCAGATCTCACCTTTCACTTCACTGTAGTGATTTCTTTAGGAGTAGAATGGACTTAATAATCTCCCTGGCCATATCTAGAGTAATTCTGTTGTAATGTCTGCCTGAGTGTTGTTCAGCCAAGTTACATTCAAAGGATTCTGTTACTAAATGTTTGCACTCTCTCTGTTTTCTGGTCTCTCATTCTGAATGGAGCTCACAGTCTTTTGCAGACAAACAATAAATTAATTAATGAGAAGGCAGCATACAGCATGAGCTTCTATGTACTGGAAAAGGTGGGAAAGAAGTAGTTGCTTGATAATAGTAGAAAGAATCTAGGAACTTAGGTTGCACTCCCAGGTGCCACTTCCACCTATATATATGCTCAAGTAACTTGCCCTCTGCAAGCTGAGTTTATTAACCTGCAAAAAGGAAAATGATAAAACTGCACATGTTTACATCATTGGATTACTATGAGAACCAAATGAGATTGTACATGACAACAATAGCAGGTAATATTTATTGCATGCTTATTATCAACCAGGTATGCTTCCAATTTGTTTCATTCCTTTTATTGAATTTTCATGATAACTTTATGAGAAAGTTAAATGTCCCCATTTATATGTGAGGCCTAGAGAGATTGAATAGCATTCCTAAAGTCACATTTCTGGTTAGTGGTAGAGCCAGGTCTAGGAGTTATATTCCAGAGTACATATTCTTCACCATTGAATATCATTAGGTATAATTATCAAAAAATAAATGCCAGTCAGCTGCCATGGAATTTATACTAGAATAGTGTCATTGTATCATAAGCACATAAAAAATTTCAAACTTCATACATCCACTGAAAATAGAGGCTAGGTTTTTGTTAAAATCCTACTTTCTTTGTGTTAGAAGACATACCTCTTGTCTCCCAGGCCAGTGCTCTTTCTGCAGTGCCCAAAGACCCCTTCTTTCTTTTATGTTCTGAATCAGTGCCACCAGCTTTCTCTAGTCACTGCTAACTACTGAACAATTCGTGGGCTGTGATCAGAAGCACTTACCTGCATAGCAGGTCAGGATTAAGACAAGCAGTCCCAGGACAACTGTCAGGCGAAGTACTGAGACAGCCATTCTGGTAGCACTGGGTATTGGTGCAGATAAATTGTTCAGATACATCTGAAACATTGCTCCATTTATAAGGTATAGATAGGTGACATCATCTGCTTTGGAATTTGGATTGTTGCACAAGATGTCTGAACAGCTTGCTTTCGGATCTGTACTAATGAGCTATGCCCTATCATTCAAACCAAACATTTTTCAAATAGGGAAAGAAAAACCCTCTTGATTTTAAACATTTGTATCTATAAAGGGTTCTGGAGTGAATCTCTTCAGGCTAGTTTCAAGGCCAGCATTGATAATTAGAGGGATATCAGATAGAATTACTCATCAGTGCCAAGCAGCAGGCAACAAATCAGATTGGCAGGGCAAGCCTACTCCCTCCCTGTACACTCTGTGCCTTCCCTCATGCTCTGGGACAATCCCTTCTCCCAGAGCCCTTTCACACCCCATCCCTCTGCTCTTGCTCTTCCTTCTTCCTCAGATACCCTCCTCCTCGTCTCTCTTTGGATCACTCCTATGTATTCCTCAGTTCAAATGGCCCGTCTTTGTGAAACCTTCATGATAACCACTCCACCCTTATCCAGGCAGAGTTTGTTACTTCATCATCTGTCCTACAGCACACTTGACCCCATTGTATAAGAACTAAGTGTTGGCTGGGCGCGGTGGCTCACACCTATAATCCCAGCACTTTGGGAGGCCGAGGTGGGCGAATCACGAGGTCAGGAGTTCGAGACCATCCTGACCAACATGGTGAAACCCCGTCTCTACTAAAAATACAAAAAATTAGCTGGACGTAGTGGCAGATGCCTGTAATCCCAGCTACTCAGGAGGCTGAGGCAGGAGAATCACTTGAACCTGGGAGGTGGAGATTGCAGTGAGCTGAGATCACACCACTGCACTCCAGCCTGGGTGACAGAGTGAGACTCTGTCTCAAAACAAACAAACAAACAACAACAACAATAACAAAACTGTCTTATTTATTTAACTTTTATTTTTCTCTTTTTTTCCCATCAACTTTTACTTTTATTTGAAGTTCTGGGCTACAAATGTAGCCATCAGGAATGTACAGGTTTGTTACATAGGTAAACATGTGCCATGATGATTTGCTGCACAGATCAAAAGACCGAGTCTCGCTCTGTTGCCAGGCTGGAGTGCAGTGGCATGATCTCGGTTCACTGCAACCTCCGATTCCCTGGTTCAAGGGATTCTCTTGCCTCAGCCTCCTGAGTAGCTGGGACTACAGGCATGCGCCAACATGCCCAGCTAATTTTTGTATTTTTAGTAGAGATGGAGTTTCGCCATATTGGCCAGGATGATCTCAATCTCCTGACCTCATGATCTGCCCGCCTCGGCCTTCCAAAGTGTTGGGAGTACGGGCATGAGCCACCTTGCCCGGCCGGCACCTAGGTGTTAAGCCCAGCATCCATTAGCTATTCTTCCTGATGCTCTCTTTCCCTTTGAAACCCTGACAGGCCCCAGTGCGTGTTACTCCCCTGAATGTGTCCATGTGTTCTCACAGGAGAACTAAGTGTTTTAATAGCTCTCTTCTCTTTCAGCTTGCGGATCTATTTATTTGTTTATTGGCAAAATATTGTACATATTCATGGTGCACAATATGATGTTTTGAAATATGCATATATTGTGCAAAGGCTGTATCTGGCTATTTAATACACAGATTACTCATACTATTTTGTGTGGCGAGAACACTTAAAATCTGCTCTCTTAGCAATTTTCAAGCATACACTACAATGTTATTAACTACAGCCATCGTGATGTACAATAGATGTCTCAAACTTATTCCTCCTGTTTAGCTCGAATTTTGTATCTTTTGACCAACATCTCCCCAATCTCTCCCACTACCCAACTCCCAGTCTCTGGTAACTATCATTCTACCCTCTGCCTCCGTGAGTTCATCTTGTTTAGAGTCAGCATGTAAATGAGATCATGTGGTATGTATTTGTCTTTCTTTGTCTTTCAGTGCCTGGTTTATTTCATGTGACATAATGTCCTCCAGGTTCAACTGTGTTGCAAATGATAGGATTTCGTCTTTATTAAGGCTGTATAGTAAATAGTATTCCAGTGCATACATATCATAGTTTCTTTCTCTATTCACCTGTTGATGGACGCTGAGGCTGATTCCTAGCCTGCAGGTCTCAAGAGAAGAATGTTTTATTACTTCTGGATCCTCATGGAGCCTACTCTATTGCTTGGTCATGGTCTCACCTTTGGCTTCACCTCCTCTGAAAGTTTGTTCTGGTTTTTCCAAACAGAGATAGGTGATCCTCTGAGGTATCTGCTAAGTCTCTGTTTAAATGTCTTTACCAATAGGCTATAGGCTTCTCGAAGGCAAAACTATCTTTTTTAGAGTTGAATACATATTACCCGAGGCACATGGCAAATATTAAAAAAACAGAAACAAAACAAAACAAAAAAACAGAAGAAGAAGAAAAAAAAATTGGCAATTAATTAAGACCAATCTTTCTCCCCCACTGCCAGAATCCATTGCCGTGGTCTCTATACCCATACCCATCACCATGGTTCCCCTTGAATAAAGTCTACCTTACCATCTTTTTTTTTTAAAAAAAGAAAAATAATTAAATGGATTAAATATATTTGCACTTGGTGAAACAGAACGTTGGATTTGAGATGCTGCTGTGTATTTCAGGTGTAAAATAATCTTCCTTTGCAATACACACAAGAGAATAAAGTTTGGTTCAAGTCTAGATGATACTGGCTGTCCTGAGGAATGTTATAAATTCAGTTAATTGGAATGTGGACTTGGGAATACTTAAACTTATTGATTTATCAATACTTACACTTTGCATGTATCAAAAGACCATTTTATAAATGGGAAAATTAACTAAAGTATGGACAAAAGGAGGTTCATCCAGCATCTCAGAGCCAAGGCTAGGGCAATGTTTCTTACTTACTAGTTAGTACTCTTCACAAGGCACCAAACCATTTCGGGAAAGTAATCAGGCAGCTCTGCTTGCACCTTGTGTGGTGTGGCCTTCCCAGGCCTCCCCAACCTGTCTTCTCAGAAAGACACTGGTCTTGTCTTTCTTGTACAAAGGGTTGTGAATCTAGACTCTAGATCACCACTGTTTGTATAGGACAGACAAGACCAGAGTCTCTAATAAAATCTAGACATTAGAAGGCCTTCAGTGAGGTAGATTTATGCCATCAGGGTCACTACTGATGACTGAGCACCGTGATTGTCCAAGAGGCTAGTGGGGGAATGACATTCTAGTGTCCTTTATCAGTTAGGCCACGGACCCTGACACATTGCTGTGTTTGCCTGGGAAAGGGCGCATATTTTTCTAATCATTACAAGGGCACTCTATAGATAAGTGAAGGCTGTAGATACAGCAACTTAAGATAGAAATTTGCTGGCTTCTTAGGAATAGCAGCTGGATAGAGCAAGCAGACAAATCCTAAATCAGCTGCCTTTGGTAATCTGGTGTCAAAAAGCTAGCACTGTCCTGAGTGTCAGGATAGCTGGCCTCAATTCCTGTCAGTAACACTGGCTCATTGCATGGCCCTGATTCAATACCCTCCATTTTCCCTGCTTGTTGTTCTTATTCTTTCTCTTCTCATGGTTTTTCCTCACAGCTTCAGGTCTCAGCTAAAATGTCTTGTCTTTGGTGAAAACTTCTGTGACTCTCTAATCCAATTCAGATCCCTATGTGATTAACTTTTCTACACTCTGTATTCTTTCTTCTCAGCACTAAATTTTGATGATTTAATGTCTCTCTTTCCAAGGAACGTTAAAATCTCAAAGGGAAGCATTCTGATCAGTCTTGTTCAGGGAGATGACTTTGCTGTCTACAATAATGCCTTGTTTGCAAAAGATACCCAACAAATATGCATTGAAGACATGAGCTAATAAATAATGCTGAGAACAGGAACCGGGTTCTTTTGGTTATTATCTGAGTGACTCTGGCAAATGACAGATACCCTCTGGGTCTCAGTTTCTACATCTGTAAAAGGGACATAATATAAATTCCTACCTATATATCAGCACCATTGTAAGAATATAGGAAATAAAAATAAAACACCTGATAACTATAAATAACCTTTAATGTTGGCCATGTTAATAACAGTTGAAAAGCTGTGATTTATCTTCCACTGCCATAAGGAAGTGAATTTGCTTTAGGTAGATGAGAAACTGAGATTATGAAAGAGGGTTTTATCCAAGCAGGGAAGAAGATGAAAACTTTCTTCTACAACACTATTCTAGCTTGGTAAGAAGGTATAGGAATGAAGGAAATAAGAAATGTTTTAATTACTATGGATTTTCTAGACTTAATTAAAATCATCTGAGTGCTTTTTTTCTCAAGGTAGGAAAGAATTACAATTTGGGTTGGCAATCTCATGAAGAGATTTCAATGTGGTTAAAAGCATGGGTTTTGGGAGCACACAGAACTGAGTTAGAATTTCAGATTTGCCCCTTATGAGCTGTGTGATACTGTAACCTTACAATATTTTCTAATTTCTCTGTGCCTTGGATCGAGTGCCCATAAAACAGGAGTGATGATACCTCTTGGTGTTTTTATGAAGATTAGATAAGAAAATTTGTAAAACTAGTACAGTGCCTTGCAAATACTAAGTGAAAAATAAATAATAGACTTGTCTATTCTATTCTACTCTATCGTACATTGAGTTGTCTTAGAGGAGGGAGTGAGTGACATTTTAGGACCACCACCAACACCACCACTAATAGTAACAATAATAGGCTGCGTCCTCTGGTCAGGTGCTGAGTTAGATACAATGTATCAGTAAAATTGTTGAGAGGCTACCATTACTATCCTCATTTTATACAAGGAAATTTAAGCTTAGAGGAGTTTTGTCAGGGTTACAAATCATATATGAGCCAGAGCAGGGAACTGGACATGCAAATGTGTGATTCCAATGTTCCTGCTTTTAGCTATTCTGTTAAGTTGCATTGGCATATGCTCATGGTTGCTACTGTCAAAATGTCTGGGCCAAGCAAGGAACATCATGTTACCAACCTGTGTGACCACAGATTCATCTGTGCCAACTCTGCTTTTTTTTCATTAGCCTCTGAATAAAGTTCTGGCCTATTCCATTCATCATATTCTTGCTCAGTTTGATAAAGCAAACATGCAGTTTACACGGTGTCCTTTATATCCTCAGCAGAAATAGGGCTGAATATAGGGCTGTAGGATAAAATACATGATGCCAAATTAAATATGAATTTCAGATAACAATGAGGAATTTTCTTTTAGGATAAGTATATACCAAATATTTCACAGGAATACTCATGCTAAAATTATTTGTAGTTTAGCTGAAATTAATTTTTTCTTACATTTTAGCTGAAATTTAAATTTAACCAGGCATCTGGTACTTTCATTTGTGAATCTATCTGGAGAAGCCCTCATAATTCTTTTCTTATTAAAAAACCCGTGATCAGGGAGTGCAGAATAGGACTAAGAGAGGTTACATAAAGGATTAAAGAGTAGTATGTAAGAAGTTGAAATCATATGAGGAAACTAGAAGTCATTAAAGGGCTCTAGTTCCTCTTTAACATCACATCTGGAATATGTTTCCTTCTTGCAAGCCTCATGAAGAAATCATAAACCCCTCTCTTGTTCTTGGTTCATTCCAGCTAAAGTTTCAGACTAGTCTTGGAAAGGATGCATGTGGCTTCAGCTAGTGGTCCCATTCCCATGGTGTCTACATGCTGAGGAGTGGTCCCACTCTCTGTTACCCTCGATCACCTTCCTCTATGTAGCTTATACATTAGTCAATCTTCATACCATAGATCCATTTAACAGTTACTTTTTCAATGAACATTTATTTATTGAGCTTATACTATTTGCCAGGTACTCTGCCAGGCACAGGGGACAAGAAAATACAAAACAACAATCCCTGACCTACCTTTGTTGAGGAGGTAAACATGTAACCAAATAATTGCAATTTAAATATGAGAAATGCTAATGGAGTTGTGAACAGATTCCTATAGAAGACTAACAGGGAGTGGTTAACGTTGCCTGCCAGAGGGGGTCATGGACAAATCATTGTTTGGGCCTTGAAAAGTGATTGTGTAGGTGTTCACTATGCAACCAAGGTGTGGAGAAGACACCTCAGGTAGGAGGAATGACATCTGTGAAGACACAGAAGCATGGAAGGGCATAGCATATTTCTAGGAATGAACCTCAAATTCTTCAGTGTTATTAGAACCTCAAATTCTTCAGTGTTATTGAAGTAAAATAACCGAATCTCAAAATTTGTTTTAATTAATGAACATGTTGGAAGGAAAAAAATGGAGGGGAAAGAGAAGAGAGAAGGAACAGAGAATTTGGGGGTGCGGAGTAAAAAATCATTAAGTATTTAAACTCACAGCTAGGAATTTTTTCTCGCTTCCTGTTCCCTAATTAGAATTTCAGATAAGGACATTGCTATTCATCAAATTACGGCAGAAATGTGAATTTTCTTTACCTTTTATTACCACAGAACCAATTTTCTCACAAAGTGCTATCAATTTTCCTCTTAAATATCCTTAAAATTTAACTTCTTTCACTTTCACAATAAGTGTCACAGTTGGGGGCTTCGTCTGGACTCTTGGAATAGCAATCTAAAGTCTACCTGATGTTTGCCTCTCGCCATTCCAGGCTGTCCTCCACACTGCTGCCATTTTTATCTCTCTATAACATAATTATGTTTACACCCTCTGTCATGTCTCTAATAATTTCAATGGCTCCTGACTACATATAAATAAGGTCTTTCATATTTCATTCACAATCAATATCTCTAGCTTCTCTTTAGGAGTAGTATAGAGTAATCTTAATGCACAAGCTCTAGAGTCAGGTAGCCTGCATTCAATTTCTGACTTCGCCAGGGCTGGTATTTACTGGGCATGTACTGGGATGCTCATATCCGGTCTACTAGGCTGGGTTGGTGTTTGCACCCTAGTTGTTGAATAATTTAATATCTTCTCAGCTACTAAATGTGATTTGGCAGTTCACTTATACTCTCTAAACTTTAATTCTCCATCTTCAATATAAAGATAATAAAAGTATCAGTTGCAAAAAGTTTTAATAAATCTGAAATAAAATATCAATGAAATAAATAAATTATAAATGAAATCATGCTATAAAAAGCTTAGCGTCATGTATGTCTAACAAATGCTGACTATATGCGTTATTGCCTCTCACCAATCTCTAACCATGTCACCTCCTGTTTTACCTTTCCAGGCATGCTCCAGAACTTTACTTATTTTATCACCCTACTTGTTCTGCCTGAAGTAGCCAAACCCCACCAATTCATCCTTCAAACATTCAATCCTTCGGAAAGACATTGTAACCACATCCCTGACTTAATCCATGGTACAATTAATCACTTTTCTTGTGTGCTCACTGTGCACACATCTCTATTATATTAAATCATGAGTTATTGTTTATACATCTGCCGCTGCCATTAAGTTACGAAAGCATTCTTTGCATCATTTCAATTTTGTTAAATTTGTTAAGGTTCGTTGAATGACTCCATAAAATCTATCCTGATTAATGTTTCCTCTGCACATACTAAAATATATATTTAAGTTGGAGTATTTTATGAAGGTTAATTAGGTCATTTTCATTAATTATGATCATCAGATTTTCTGTATCTTTGCTGATTTTCTACCTGGTTATTCTATCAATCACTGAGAGACTAGTTTTGAAGTCTCCAAATAGAATTTTATATTTGTATACTTCTCTTTTCTTGTCTGTCAAATTTTACTTTATAGATTTGAGAATCTATTGTTACTTGCTTATACACATAGGATTGTTATGTTTTCTTAGTTAATTGACTCGTTTCTGATTATGCAATGTTCCTTTTGCTGTTGTTGTTATAGGAGACAGAGTCTCGGTTTCTCGTCCATGCTGGAGTGGAGGGCTATGGAGCGATCTCAGCTCACTGCAACCTCCACCCCTGGGGTTCAAGAAAGTCTTCTGCCTCAGCCTCCCGAGTAGCTGGGACTAAAGGCACACCCTGCCATCCCCGGCTAATTTTTTGTATTTTAGTAGGGACGGGGTTTCACAGTGTTGCCCATGCTGGTCTTGAACTTCTGAGCTCAGGCAGTCCGCCCGCCTCGGCCTCCCATATTGCTAGGATTACAGGTTTGAGCCACTGTGCCCTGCCGCAATGTTCCTTTTTGTCTCTAATAGTATTCCTTGTTCTGAATAGTATCTGTTCTCATGTTAATATAACCATTCCAATTATTTTGTGTGTCATGCCATTTCTGCAGCAAACTTTCTGGGTAATCTTGAATACCTCTTTTCCCCCTTCATAGGTCCAAGTTTCTTCATTTTCCAATGATAAATTTGGATGGGATAATGACTAGAGTTTCTTCTAGCATTGGCATTCTGTGACGACTGAAGATATGATTTCTGAGGTTGTTTTTATGTTCCCTCAATCTTTGAAACCAGATGCTTTTGTTGAGGTTAGGGCTGGGCCCACATTCTGAGACATTTCCATACATGACAGGTAGGTGTGTGCTTGTGCATGAGGACGGCTAAAGGTAATCTGGCCACCACCCTTTATCCTTCCCATGCCTCCTTCACTAAGCTGTTTATGACTGATCTGTGAACAGCTGCCACTAACAGCAACCCAGAGCCCGAAGATGAATTTAAAAAAACAAAACCCCCAAACCTCTTGTACATTATCAGGTATCCTGTTGTCTCTCTTGATTGAGCAGCTCAATAGAGTATAATGAAAATAATTCCCATTCTCAATGCCTGCCCCCAGGCGGGAACTCACGCATTCTTTACAATTACCCTGCCCACAAATGTAGGTCATTGTGGATATAATTATCCTCATTTTGTAAATTATTAAAAAGAAAAAAAAAAAAACAGACTAGCAGCAACAATGACACAATAAAACAAACTAAGGCGTGAACATTTTAATTGACTACTCTATTATCAATCCACAAGTAAGTGGCAGAGCTAGGACTTAAACTCACTGCTATCTGATACTAAAACCATTAATAAAAATGCATCTAACAGGGTTCCAGTCTGAACTATGGGAACCTGGTTACTGTTCATATACGTATTTATCTATTCCTTAATTTATTCATTTATTGACAGATTTTTTTTTAACCTGCAAAGTATCAGGAAAGACACTGTGCATGAGAGATACAACAGTAGATTGGATAGGCACTACCCCTGCCACCATGGAACCTACATTTTAGTCGGCGGGGAATGAAAAACCTCAGCAGGGAATTATACTTCAGCATCATAATTGCTACAATAGAATATTGTGGGCAGATAAAGGAAGACCAAGGAAATCTCCCCAAGGAAAGTTATCTATGCTGAGATGTGAGAGAAAAGTAGGAGTTAGGCAAAGATTTACAGGTAGGAAAAAAAAAATGACAACAAGTGAGAAACTTAAGTAGTTCAGTAGGACAGGGACTCGAACTAAAGTGTCATGGAACAGAGTAAAAAGAAACTGAAAAGTATCTAGGGCTTGACTCATCCAGAATTCTGTGAAGTTTTTCAAATGGCTGGAACTTTTCTAAGAGCATATGCAAGGGTTTTAAATAGAGAAGTGACATGATCAGATTTTATTTTCCAGTTTCTTTGATCAGTAGTAGAAAATGAGAGTGAACCAACACTGAAGGCAAAGAGACCATTTAGGAAATCATTATTATCATTATAATCACATTGTTATAATAATGACCATGATGATAGTGCTAGAGATGGGGTTAGAGCCGGTGGTAATGTAACCAAGTGGATGGACTTGAGCAGTAAGTTTTTGTAACTTTATTAGCCCTAATGCTGCAATCAATCTTGACATATATTTTGTAATACACCTTCCATTCTATTAAAATTAGTAGATAAAATATCCTACTAACACATGTAATTTCAGAAGTCCATAAAAAATTAAAACTAATACAAATAAGAATTAAAATAAATAATAATATGTATTTTAATATGGGTACACCACCACCAGGAAATTAAGTCCTCCATAGAATTACAAAGTGCCTCCCTGAAGCATTGCCATTTCGATAGAGAACTACAAGATTCAAATGATATTCAGTCAGTCCCATTGACAGGTGTCAGTGATGACTGGATTTGTTGTATGAGGGCCAGGGAGATGCCAAGTATGTTTCTGCCTTTGGTGGCAGTGTGGTTGTGGTATATTACCCAGTATTGTGGATACCCAATGAAGAGAGCTGGGGACAAGGGAAAGATCATGGGTTCTGTATTGGACAGGTTGAATTTAAAGTGATTCTGAGACATTTACACTGGAGAGGATTGGCAATTAGGAATTCTGTATAAGTAAATATAAACCTTAAGCCCAGAAGGGAAGACTTGACTTGAGAGATGGATTTGGGGTCATCATTTTACAAATGGGGGAAAAAAAAAGCCATAGAGCAGATGAGACTCTCCAGGGATAGTGGGTAGAATTAAAAGAGAAGGACACTTAGGTAGGTGCTTGAGGACCACACGTAGCAAGAAAGCCCTGCAGGAGAAAACTTCAAAAAGGCGACTCAAGTGAAAAAGGGTGAAAGAGAATACTTAGATCCCATAGAAACCAAGGAAAGAGAGAGTTTATGAAAAGAGGAACTGTTGCCCTGTGTTGGCTACTGCTTAGAGATCTAGGAAGATAAGGTTTGGGATGCTTAATCATCTAGAAACAAGGAAGTCTTTAGTCCCCGACGGGAAAATTGTCAGCGTAATGGTGGAATGAGCCTCATTGCATTGGTGCCTGGAGGTAGTAGAAGGCAAGGAAATAGATTCCATCACATTCCACATCTCTCCAAGGGCTTGCATATCTGTGAAACATGGGTGCTGATGTCCCTTGTACACTTCTGAAGTACCTCAAATGTAAAGAACTTCAACATAAAGCAGAATAAGATACATCGGTAATGCTGGCATATGTAGGAGAAAGGCAGAAATCATACTCTGCTTTTGCTGATTCTTCTGTTTCCATCGTAACTGTCCTGTTAAACTCATCTCTGATTGTTGTAAAACTTCTCCAAACTCAAAGTTCCCATGTGATTGTTCTTGTAATTGTTCTCAAAGGTGTTTAACACCAGGCCAGTGGCTCATGCGCTTTGGGAGGTGGAGGCAGGTGGATCACCTGAGATCAGGAGTTTGAGACCAGCCTGGCCAACATAGTGAAGACCCGTCTCTACTAAAAACACAAAAATTAGGCCGGGCACGGTGGCTCACGCCTGTAATCTCCGCACTTTGGGAGGCCGAGACAGGTGGATAACGAGGTCACGAGATCGACACCATCCTGGCCAACACTGTGAAACCCAGTCTCTACTGAAAAACAAAACATTAGCCGGGCATCCTGGCGGGCGCCTGTAGTCCCAGCTACTCGGGAGGCTGAGGCAGGAGAATGGCGTAAACCCGGGAGGCGGAGCTTACAGTGAGCTGAGATCGAGCCACTGCACTCCAGCCTGGGCAACAGAGTGAGACTCCGTCTCAAAAAAAAAAAAAAAAAAAAAAAAAAAAAAAAAAAAAAAAAAATTAGCTGGGGGTGGCGGCAGGTGCCTGTAATCCCAGGTACTTGGGAGACTGAGACAGGAGAATCACTTGAACCTGGAGGCAGAGGTTGCAGTGAGCTGAGATTGTACCATTGCACTCCACCAGCCTGGGCGACAAGAGTGAAACTTCCTCTAAAAAAAAAAAGTTTTTGTTTACTTTGTTGCAGCATGAAGAGCCCCACCCCCCTTTCTCTGCCGAATCACCAAGGTGGCTGGGAGCCTGAACACATGTCCTGAAAACTGGAGAGCTGGTGTATGATGAGTAGGCCCTCATTCCTGCTCAGTAACGCGGGGCTCAGATTCGCATGCTCACTTCTACTTTGACCAAACCAACCATACCCCTGAATTTCCTTCCCACAAGGTTCTAGTGTTTGAGGGTGATGATGGATTCTCTGTGTGGGACAGCAATGCTATTGCCACCTATGTGAGCAATGAGGAGCTGTGGGGAAGCGCTCCAGAGGCAGCAGCCCAGGCGGTGCAGTGGGTGAACTTTGCTGATGATAGCCAGTACCTGGGTACTTCCACCTTGGGCAAAATGCACCATGACAAACAGGCCACCAGGATGCAAGGGAGGAGGTGAGGTGAAATCTGGGGCTACTGGATGCTCACTTGAAGATGAGGATTTTTCTGGTGGGTGAACGAGTGACACTGGCTGACATCATAGTTATCTGCACCTTGTTGCGACTCTATTAAACAGGCAGATTCTAGAGCCTTCTTTCTACCAGGGCATTCTCATTACCAACGGCTGTTTCCTCACCTACATTTACCAGCCTCAGTTCCAGGCTGTCTTGGGTAGAAATGAAACTGTGTGAGAACATGGCCCACTTTGATGCTAAAATATTTGCAGAGAGTTAGCCTAAAAAGGACACTCCACGGAAAGAAAAGAGTTCACTGGAAGAGAAACAGAAGCCCCAGGGTGAGCGGAAGGAGAAGGTGGCTGCCCCTACTCCTGAGGCAGAGATGGAAGAATGTGAGCAGCTCAAGAATACCTATGAGTTGGATGAATTTTAAGCACAAGTACTCCATCGAGGACACACCCTCTGAGGCACTGCCATGTTTTGGGGAGCACTTTGATAAAGATGGCTGGTCCCTGTAATACTCTTGAGTATCGCTTCCCTGAAGAACTCACCCAGACCTTCATGAGTTGCAGTCTCATTATTGGAATGTTCCAGCGATTGGACGAGCTGAGGAAGATGCCTTTGCCAGTGTCATCCTCTTTGGAATCAACAATAGCAGCTCCGTTTCTGGAGTCTGGGTCTTCCAAGGCCAAGAGCTTGCCTTTCCACTGAGTCCAGATTGGCAGGTGGACTCCGAGTCATATAAAAGGTAGGAACTGGATCCTGGAAGCAAGGAGACCCAGACACTGGTTGGAGAATACTTTTCCTGGGAGGGGGTCTTCAAGCATTTAGGCAAAGCCTTCAGTAAGGGCGAGATGTCCAAGAGAACATTTTTTACCATTGCCTAGCAGCCTGCACCTGCCCTACATGAAGATGGGGATCATTAAAGGAAATTGAACATTGCCAATAAAAAGATGTTTTCGTTCAACTGCTCATCAGCTGTTTAGAACCCCATTCTATTGTTTCCCTGAGTGTAATCCAGACTTTGTTTTCACACTTCCAAAGATGAGTAGTTCACTAGGGCAACTTACTAGGTGCCAGATAGTATGGACTCTAAAGTCAGATGGAAGTGGGTTTAGATGCTGCCTCTGCCAAATCTTTGACTGTGATATCTTGGACAAGGTATTTAAGCTAAGGGTCTGTGGTTATTTTTTTTTTTTTTTAATGTGAAATGGGAATTATAACACCTAGCTCTCAGACTTGTTAAAAGACTCACATATGATGATGCATGTAAACAGCAAATAGCACAGCCTTTGGAACAGAGAATGTGTTAACATATAATAGATTTAAAAATTTACAATTTTAATTGAAAAAAGAATAATTAAAATAATTATTTAATTGAAAAGCATTCTTTTCAATTACAAGATTCTTTTTTAATTGAAAAGAATTTAAATTTAAGTTTTCAAGTAAAAAATATTCTTTTCAATTAGAGTCCTGTAATTGAACAAAAACAAGAAAGATTCTAACAGTCTTTGACTGGTGAAATATTTCTTAATCATTTTGGCAGAAAGTGTCTTTCTCTAATTCCCAAGCATTGGCCATAGTTATTCTCTTGGAACTGACCAACCAGTGTAATCTATTTTCCCATTACAACTCTCCAGTCATTAAATCTTCTCTCCTCCATGGGAAGCATCTCAGTTTCTTCCAACTTTCCTTAAAGAACATGCTTTTAAGGCCCCTCTCTATCATTGTTGCTACTTTTTAAAGTTCGCTCCAAGGTGTCCCTATTCATCCAGAATGGAGAAGGTGAAATTTGATCTGATAGTTGAAGGATTATTGGATTTTATGGAATATGTTCAGAGATGATGATGAGTGACATAAGTTGCAGTGAGGCGGTGGGATCAGAAGTGTTTGCTATAAAGCCTGAGAATGTAGTTTAGGGAGAGTCTTAAATGCTTTTTCAAAGAATCAATTCTAGGCTGGGCGTGGTGGCTCATACTTGTAATCCCAGCACTTTGGGAGGCCAAGGTGGGTGGATCATCTGAGGTCAGGAGTTTGAGATCAGCCTAGCCAACATAGTGAAATCCCCTCTCCACTAAAAATACAAAAATTAGCTGGGCACCGTCATGCTCACCCGTAATCCCAGCTACTCAGGAAGTTGAGGCAGGAGAACCACTTGAACCCGGAAAGTGGAGGTTGCAGTGAGCTGAGCTTGTGCCACTGCACTCCAGCCTGGGCAACAGGGAGAGACTCGTGTCAAAAAAAAAAAAAAAAAAAAAATCAATTATATTCATATTCATTTGACAGCAAAATATCCTCAGTGTGCTTGAAGTGGGTGTGAGACATGATCAGGTGGTCATTTTGGTGCATTATTCGTATAGTGGATGTAAAGGAAAAGAGAGAGAAATAAGGGAATCGTTCATGTGTATTAATTGAGAATCAATATTAATATTAGTGTGACCTGGAGAAAGAGACAGATGTGAGGTCTATGTTAGCTATTTACAGGAATTATTTTAACTTTCCCTATTTCCTAGAATATCAAATGTGAATATGCTTGTCCACTTTTCTTCTTTTAAAACAAATGTTTATTAAATGTCAATTTTTAAAAAACAAAACATTATTTATAAATGCCAGGACTTTAGTCTGTTTGTGTTGTTATAAAGGAATACCGGAGGCTGTAATTTATAAAGAAAAGAGGTTTATTTGTCTCACAGCTCTGCAGCCTGTACAAGAAGCATGGCCCCAACATTTGCTTCCAGTGAGGTGCTCAGGAAGCTTCCACTCATGGCGGAAGGTACAGGGGTGCAAGCATCACATGGTGAGGGAGGAGGGACCGGGAGGAGGAGCCAGGCTTCTTTTAACAATCAGATTTCTCAGGAATGAATAGAGTGAGAACTCCTTCATTATCGTGAGAACAGTTCATGACAGATCTGCCTCCATGACCCTGCCTCCAAACACCTGCCACCAGGGCCCACCTCCACCTTTAAGGATCAAATTTCAACATAAGATTTGAAGAGGACAAATACCCAAACTAGATCACGCAGAGAATTAAAAAAAATCAAAAATAAAACATTGGAGATGTTTGTAGTTCAGGATAATGTGATTTTAAAAAGTTTCATAGAACAGAGAGCATTTGAACTTTACTTATAAGAATGGTTATGTATTAATTCTGTGACAAAAGAAAATAAGGCATTCCAAGTGGAAAAAACAAGGTTAGCAAAGGAAGGTAAAAGATCAGGTTATATTCAAGGAAAATTTTATTAGTTTACAGTTGTGTTGTCTAATACTGTAGCTACTAGCCATATATGAACACTAAAAATTAGTTAAATCAAATTAAAAAGTCAATCCCACAGCCATACTAGTCACATTCAAAGTGCTTATAAGTTGTATATAGCTAATGGCTAGTATACTGAACAGCACAGCTATAGAACATTTCCATCATTGCAGAAAGTTCTATTGAGCAGTGCTGGGCTAAAGAATGATGCTGTATATAGAGAAGTAAGAAATTATCAGATTTACACACACACACACTCACACATACACACACATCCCCGATTTTGAGTCTGAATTTTAGTCTGTTGGTATATTAACATCTGTTTTGGTTAAAAGGAACAAAATGTAACTTAAACTGGCTTAAAAAACAAATGGAGTTTGTTAGCTCAATTATCTGAAAAGTTCAGAAATAACCTCGGCTTCATAAATAGCTCCTTCGAGCTTTTGCTGAGCTTCCATTTGATCTTCTCTTGTCTTTTTTCTTCTGTGTATTGGCTTTACCCTCAGGCTGGCTTTCCAATATAGGAAAAATAGCTGAAGTAGCTCTAGGTCTCAAGCTCCCAAATGACATTGTCATACCTGAGACTGGGTAATTTATAAAGAACAGAAATGTGTTGGCTCACAGTTCTGGAGGCTGGGAAGTCCAAGATCGAGGGACTGCATCTACTGAGGCTCTTGTACCATCACATGGTGGAAGGCATTGTGTGGGTGACAGAAAAAAATAAAGAAAATGAGAGAGAGAGAGAGCAAAACTCACCTTTACAACAAATCCACTGGTGTGATAATAAATCCACTCCTGTGATAACAACATTAATCTATTCATAAGGAAAGAACCGTCATGACCTATGCACCTCTTAAAGGCCCTACCCCTCAACACTGTTGCATTGGGGATTAAGTTTCCAACAGAAAAACTTTGGGGAACACATTCAAACCATAGTACACATAATTCAGAAGAGATCTTATCTTCTTTTTTATTGAGACTGAGTGTTGTTCTTGTTGCCCAGGCTGGAGTGTAATGGCACAGTCTGAGCTCACTGCAACCTCCGCCTCCCAGTTTCAAGTGATTCTCCTGCCTTAGCCTCCCAAGCAGCTGGTATTACAGGTGCCCACCACCATGCCCAGCTTTTTTTTTTTTTTTTTTGTATTTTTAGTAGAGATGGGGTTTCACTGTGTTGGCCAGGCTAGTCTTGAACTCCTGACCTCAGGTGATCCAACCGCCTCAGCCTCCTGAAGTGCTCTTCTTCTGGATCTTGACCATAGGAAAAAAAATTCCTGCACCTTTTTGAACTTGCCCCATTTATGTCCCTGCCCAATCCTGCACTCTTTTGCTATGGCCAAGGGAGTGTCATGTACTGACTGATGCCTGACACAATCAGCGTGGCATGAGAGACAGGATAATGTTAATGGGCTTAGGCCCATCTGGGCCAATCTTTGAGGTGAGGGTGGAGTCAGTTCTACCCATAAGCCATCTGGATTCCACCCAGCCTGGGTGTGGTTAAATGGGGCTCTTTTTAAAAGGCCATTCCTGTTGCAATTCCCAATATGAAATCATTATGTAATTTTATTTTTTTAAATGACAAATCTTTACTTTATTTGACTTGATTAGGTTTGAAAATCTGTAAACTGTAATACAGATAAAACAGAGAAGAGATGCCGCAAAGAATAGCCAGAATTGTGTTTTTTAAAAAGTGTTATGATTTTATTTAAAAAACATAAATTCACAAAAGGTAATTTAAGTTCAAAACTTTAAGGAACTGTTTGTAAGGCACTTAACACACAATATACATACTGCTATATGAAGAATATTAAAATCCATGCACTGTGTAGTCAAATAAAATCTTCATTATTCTATTGCTCCTCTCTAAACTGCTCCCATGACACAACAAATGAATAAACAAATTAATTATTAAAAACATTACCAAGCAAACAAACAAAGAAAAAGTCTTCAAACTAGATATCTTAGAGTCAGCTATGAAAATGATCAACTCGTCGTGAAAAAAAAAAACAGTTTGACACATTATGAATGAAGTGAACCACATTAAATCTGTGTAAAATTAGTCATGTCTTGATTGATGGCTAACAAAAAAAAACGAGAAAGCTAAAACTCCATATAAATGTATATGGAACTTGACAATGATATCAATGAAAAATTTTCACCCTATAAAATATTACCATTAACAGATTAATAAGGCTTATTTTGCATAATGACAATGTGAAAATAGTAGAACACATACTTCCCATAAAAAGTTACATGTTACTTTCTACAGAAATGACTATCCTATTGCAAAATCAGCAGGATCAGGGAGTCTGGTTTTAGAATGATCTTGTTATCTCTTTTGCTCTCTTATTCTTAACATCCTTTTTCCTCTTTTTCCCTCAAAGGTGCTCTTCTTCATCTTCTACTCTTTCTCTCTTTGTCAACATAGCTATCATCATATTTATTCTAAAATTCTTCTTTCTTTGAGAACGAGCAGCCTATTTCCTGTTTCCTCTTTTCCAATTCTGAACTTGCCACATCTTGTCCTCATTCTCCTCCTCTTCCTCTTCCTCATATTTTCTAGGTGGACCAGCTCATCTTCCACATCACCTTCATTATCTCTATTTTCATACTCATCCTCTTCTTGGGAGTTGACATTCATTCTCTTTCTTCCCAAATCCCTCTAAGTGTGTTTTGTTGCAGCAGTTGAAAAATATACTTTCTGTAAGAACGTTTGGGACCGCTAAGTAAGTGAAGGTTTTACAGAACTCTACTAAACTTTAGTGCTTTTTAAGTTTTACTTTCATTCCAGATAAAATCATTAGAATTTTGGCATTTTCTTGCCAGGACTTCTAAGCCCCCAGAACTAGTATTGTTACTAAGAAAACAAGTCAATGAAGGAATTATGCTTCAGCCATACATAGAAACACTGGTTCTTTGAAAAGATCATTCATCCCTTCAGTTTCTCCATTGATGACTGGCAACTATTAATGACCAGTTTGGTCACTCAGACTTTGCATGACTTCCTCCTCCTCTGTTACCACTAGTCTCATTTTTCCCCTCCCTCCTTCTTGTACCAACTCTAATTTCAAAATTAAAAAAAATAGAAAATGAATGAAAAGGAAAACAAACATACCACTCACCTCCAACAAAAAGATGTGTAAGATAAAGAACAAAATAGCCAATGGAGTTCAAACAGGTGGGATGTTAACTTGGCCTCCTTTTCCTCTTCATGCATACACATCCATAGCTCCTTTCCTTTCAATAGACGTTCAGAGACTTGCATTATTTTAAAAGTATATAATATGATCAGAATTGTAATTTTGGAATATTATTCAGATGGTGGTGTGTGTAAATTGAACCAGAGAGGAAAAAACCAAGAAGCAGGGAATTAATTAGGAAAGTATTCTATTAATCCAGGCAAGAAAAAAGGTGGATTAACCATGGTTTTTCTCTCACTGGAAAATAAACAGAGGATAAAATTCCTAGCAGTGTTATGAAGCTATAATTTGTTAGACCTGTCTTGGAAACTAGGTGATCAGCAGGGAAATTATAGTGACTTTACTAAGAAAAGGGAGCACAGAAGAAAGCAGAAGAAAGATCAGAGGAATGCTGGTAAATTCCAGTTGGGCACTTATTGAAATTGAGGGGCATCTTCAGCATTTAGGTAAAGTTTTCCCACAGGTAGATGGCAAAATGGAACTGAAAGAATGGAGTTGAGAGTGAATCCCCAAAGATAGAAAGGCTTGAACAAGCAAAAAAAATGTGGGTAGAGTACCATAAAAAAACTGGTATGTATAAGAAGAGGTACTTAGCAGTGAATCTGAGAAGAAGCAGTAAGGTAACTTGTAGGAGAATTCTGAGAGTTAAATACCTGGAGTTTGAGAGAGGAGAGAATTTAAGGTGGTAAAACGTGTCTATCTGGGGTGAGAAAAGAGTGAGAGGGGTTTGTGATTATTCTATAAGTACTTGCAGAGTGTTTAACCTCCCAAATAAAAAGACATATTTCTTTTCCACATATGAGAGTGTGGTCCAATTCTAGATGAAATATGTAGGCACGGAGTAGAAAAAAAACACCTCCCATCCCTACTTTTTTTTCTTACTGTTTTTTTCACTCCAGATAAAAGAGAAAGTTGAAATCAGCTTGATGTGGTCTCCACAGAGAGTCAAATACCTCAGCTAGCTTCAGCTGGCACTTCCAGAACTACCATCCACCTTTGTTTACCCTGCTTGTGAGCCATTGAGGCTTAGTTGAATTATGTCCAGGGGCTTCCTTGCCTCCTGTTTTCCTGATGGGTTTGGGCAAGGGTGAACACTGGTGGACCATCACAGGGCAGTAGTAAAATGTTATTGAGTATTTTCCTTCTGGTTTTCTCCATGCTGCATCACTGCATGTTGTCTCTGTCCCCCTGTGGTGTCTTGTCTACAGTAGGGACCAATGGGATTGGGTCTGGTTTTAGCTCAGAGTTGTGATGTAAGCATTAATAAATGACCTACAGGTAAGCACTTTGTAATATCCAGGCTCCATATTTCCAGTTTGACTGCCTAAATTTCCCTTTAAACCTCTGACATTCTATGAGTGTGGACTAGTGCTTTGCTGTTCAGTATAATCTGTGAAATAGCAGGATCTACTTTTCCTAGCAACTTGTTAGAAATGTAGAATTACAGACATTCCTCCAAACCTCCTGAATTGCAATCTACATTCTCAAAAGATACCCAGATGATTTATATGTATATTAGGACTTGGGAAATCCTGAGATAGTATACAATTAAAGAGTATGGAGTTTAGGGGCAGAGTGACCTGCTTATGAGTTTTGACTCTTCTATTATTTATTCATTCTATGAACTTGTGACAAGTGACTGACTTTTTTGAATCTCAAGGTTTAATCTGAAAATAATAATCCTAGGGATGTTGTGAGGAGTCAATAAGGCAATGCAATTCTGTGTTGTTGTGCAGCACTTATTCATTAAATACTTACAGTTAAAGCCAATAAGAAGGAGACCATTAGCCTGAAATTGTCTCTGTGATAGGAACTCCAACATAAGCAAACCAAAACTCAATTAAATGTAAACAGTAAAACACAAGTTAAGTTTAACCAATCAGAAACCTCCAACTAACCTCTAGCTTGGGATTCTCCACTGCATCACACCCCAATAAAGAAATGCCTAGCTATAGCCTATCAAGTAACTTCCTTATTTTGCTTTCATGGTTGATCTAAAAAAGCTTGCTACTCCCACTGCAGAGAGGGGCTGTCTGAACTTCTGGTTCTGTTTTCCTTTTGGCTTTCCTGCTTGATTCATGAATCATTCTTTGCTTAAAAAAATTCTGTTAAATTTTTGCTTAAGGTTTTTCTTTTAACATTATGGATACCTCCAATGTTCCAAGCACTGTGCTGGGTGCTCAGCAGTCAACAAGACAGACAGTCCCTGGTCTCATGCAGTTTAGGTTGTTTTCGAGTCCTACGGACCAAAGTTATGCTTTGGTCCTGGAACGAGGAAGCATGATGCAGTAGATAGATTATTGACCTCAAGGGTGAAAATACATAGATTGCAGCCCTCCTTCTTTTAAACGCATACTGAAGGGCCTTAAACAAGTCATTTCAGCTTTATGAATATTGTCTGCAAATGGAATCTTAAGAATATCGGGGGCCGGGCGCGGTGGCTCAAGCCTGTAATCCCAGCACTTTGGGAGGCCGAGACGGGCGGATCACGAGGTCAGGAGATCGAGACCATCCTGGCTAACACGGTGAAACCCCGTCTCTACTAAAAAATACAAAAAACTAGCCGGGCGAGGTGGCGGGCGCCTGTAGTCCCAGCTACTCGGGAGGCTGAGGCAGGAGAATGGCGTAAACCCGGGAGGCGGAGCTTGCAGTGAGCTGAGATCCGGCCACTGCACTCCAGCCCGGACGACAGAGCGAGACTCCGTCTCAAAAAAAAAAAAAAAAAAAAAAAAAAAAGAATATCAGACTGCTTAAGCATATTCTAAACTGCGTTTCATAGAACACTAAACTTATGAGCTTCTCCGTGGAGGAGATAAGAAAGACACGTGACCAAATAAGTTTGGGAACTTAAGGAAATCACAAGTGAAACATTTCTTTAACTTGAAGTAATTTTCCATTTCTGACACTTATTATTGATGAAGACTTTCTTTCCTCCTTTCCTTCTTTCTCTCTCTCTCTCCCTTCCCTCCTTTCCTCTCGCCCTTCCTCCCTTCTTTCCTTCCTTTTTCTTTCTGTCTGTTGCAGTAATTTGGGAAGATGTTAGACTGTTTCCCTAAGACCATTGATGGATATGATAGTTTGAGGATCTATTTTAGTCAGGAGGGAAGGAGTACTTTTCAAGGGCAGTTCTCCACAGTCCTGGTCAGGATGACTCCATGGTTGTCAGATTTCCCAAAAGAAAGCACCAACGGTTAATAAAAGGGCAAGAAGGGATTTGGAGCATATCTTTAAGAGTTATTTGACATTGAGCAAGCTCTGGCCCCTCAGTTTCTGAGTCTGTAAGAGGATGTGGGGTCAGCCTGGTGGCTCTGCCATGGTTTGGGAGGCTAAGGGGGTGTCTGAGTTGTATAAAAATCTAATTTTGGAAATGCTTACTTGCCTATGTTTGAGCAGAGAGCTGTGAGTTGGTGTTCATGAATTTTAGAGGCAAACTCTAGTGTTTCTCTTCTTGTTTCAGTTGGAAACTAGGTTTTCTCCAGTGAAAGCTGGCCTTTCTCTCCCAGTTTAAGGACTGGGATGTCCTGTATTTAGTTCAACAAAGGCCTACTACTTACTTAGATTAAGTACCCAAACCTGTATCACTTGCTTAGAGCACTGATTTCAGAAATATGGACGTAATCCAGAATGATGCTTGAAGCTTGTCTCAGCTGGTATTTTTTTATTGTTCTCTCATGTAAAGTTCTCATGCCTTTATTCTGAAGAAGAGAAATACATCTTATCAAGTTGTACTTTCTTGAACTATTTTTCTTAGTACTGATAAATGGAATAGAAACTGTGTAAATAAGTACATTCTGGTTTAGTGCAGTGGGAAAGGAAGGAAGAGGGTGATGCATCAACAATTTAGGGCTGGAGATACAACAGAGGAGAGGGGTTAGGCATGGAGAAATGGGCACTGAGATTGGAGAGGAGGGGCCTCTGCTTTCATTCAGAAGAAAGGCTTTTCTACCCACATCAATTCAAGACAAAGGCTCAGGTGCAATGGCCACAGAAAAGCCCCATTTATTCAGAAAGTACAAGGCAGTTGTTAAGAATACAGATTCTGTGGAAGACAAACCCAGATGTAAACTCAAGCTCTACAACTTACTGGATATGGTAGGGAAATTTACTCCTTTTAGTTCTTGGTTTGCTATTTTTTAAAATGTGGATAATAAAAGCACTGACTACATAAAGTTGTTTCAAGGATTAAATATGATGATGCGTATACTTTATATAATTTTATATGTTTAGCAATTGACTTATAGACAGCACTTAACACAATTTGCTACTGCTTTTATTTTTATATTATTGTCATTATTATTATTATAACTTTCATTTATCAAATTAGTGTGTACATTAAATATGTCAGGTCAGCATCATACCTGAGAGAAGAAAGCCTCATAGCCACTCACCTATTTTCATAATTCAACAGAGATTTTGAGGCAATTTAGCACTATGAAAAGAGAATCTTTCTGACCTGTGTGCAAATCCTGGTTCTGTTATTTGACAGTTTGAGAAAATTATTTTAACTTCTCTGAAAATTTGCTAGGTTATGAAGATTAAATGGATGATAAATCTGTATACTTAATAGAGGTGCCTCTCTTAAATAAGTCTTAGTGATAATAGCTATTATCATTACAAGTGTAGAATATTTACTTCTCAAATACACACAGCTGAAAAAGTTGATAAACCAGATCAGAACGGAAAAATGACTTAGCCAACATTATAGGACTGGAACCAAGATCTTCAAGCTTTAAGCCCAATGGTTTTGCCTATACATATATAGAACTCTCCATGAAGGAGTATTTGAAGTACATTTGAGCGGTGTGGAGCCCAGTGAACTTGCAGTGAGAGACCAAAGTTAAAATCCAGCTCTGCCACTTAGTGACTGGGTGACTTTGTGCAACCCATGAAACTTGTATGAACTTCCCTTCCCTCATCTTGTAAAATGGTGACAATGACCCTTGTTTGCTTTCCAAGAATGTTGTGAAGTTCAAATGAGATTAAAAAAGATGTTTGAAAATTATAGAGAGAAGCAGATGTATGAGGGATTCATATTCATATTACATCCTTTAAAGTGGCAAGGGAACAGATGCTTAATATTAGTTTATTAGTATATTGAAAATAATTATTTTCTAGGTTCTGCTTTGAAGCAGGAAGGAGCAAAAGTGGTATTGTTTTAGGTACCCTTCATGCCAGCAAGGTGTGTGCATGCGTGGATGCCTCCAACAGGCTGCTGTAATGAGAAAAAACCTGGGAGCTCCAGCTGCCTGGAGTTCTCGTGCATTCAACTTCAAAGAAACCAAGCTTGATATTTAAAGTAATTAAAGGTGATTCAAATCTTTACTTGAATCTCTTGGCAAAGATTAACAGGGATATAATTTATAACTGAAATCTTCTGACCATCCCCCTTTTCCTATTTCCTCCAATCCTCACATCTCTTACACTCTGAAGCCACTCCAAACCTTTTCTTTAAACCTTCTCTATCACATAAAAACTCAACTTGATTAACAACAACAAAATAATCAAAGAAAACAAGCCTTAGTGAGTCTTCATTTTTCTTCTCACCTCTTATCTTTCAGCTTCCATATCTCAGCTTTTAATTGATTGAGTATTTGTCTTTCTGATAAAAATTCCCTCTCTTTACTTTTCACTTTGTCTCTCTGCTCATTTGCCAATTCTATGTCACAAATTGGCCAGAGACAGAACTGGAGTGGCTGAAATTCATCTTCTGAAGATGGGAAAGAACTGAGGCATAGTAGGAAATGCCGAAAATGCAGAATTCTCATTAATACATTGGGGAAGGGTGGAAGATAATAAATACTTACAGGTTTATATGTGCATAGTTTAAATTCATTGCAATTTTGTTTTCTTTCTCTTTCTTTCTTTTTTTCTTGACAGAGTTACACTCCTGCTGCCCAGGAGTGCAATGGTGTGATCTGGCGTCACTGCAACCTCTGCCTCCCAGATTCAAGTGAATCTCCTTCCTCACTCTCCTGAGTGGCTGGGATTACAGGTGCCTGCCACCACACCCGACTAATTTTTGTATTTTGTATTTAGGGTTTCACCATATTGGCCAGGCTGGTCTCGAACTCCTGACCTCAGGTGATCTGCCCACTTCAGCCTCCCAAGGTGCTGGGATTACAGGCGTGAGCCCCACACCCAGCTGCAATTTTGTTTTCATCTCTCCAAAGGAATGACTGAATTGTGGATATGGGGACGTGAAGTGTGTATTATGACTCCAGTTGTGGAGTAGTTGTAGGAAGCTGCTTGTTTTTTGATTACTTTTCTTTCTTTCTTTTTTTTTTTTTTTTTTTTTTGAGACGGAGTCTCGCTCTGTCGCCCGGGCTGGAGTGCAGTGGCCGGATCTCAGCTCACTGCAAGCTCCGCCTCCCGGGTTTACGCCATTCTCCTGCTTCAGCCTCCCGAGTAGCTGGGACTACAGGCGCCCGCCACCTCGCCCAGCTAGATTTTTTTTTGTATTTTTTAGTAGAGACGGGGTTTCACCGTGTTAGCCAGGATGGTCTCGATCTCCTGACCTCGTGATCCGCCCGTCTCGGCCTCCCAAAGTGCTGGGATTACAGGCTTGAGCCACCGCGCCCGGCCTTTTGATTACTTTTCATAAAGGGTTTTTCTTCACATTTTCTTCAAGTGCCTATCTTGTGCTCTAAATTTCTACTGAACAAACCTCTTTAATACTGGCTACAAGTGTCCTTATTTAAGTATATATCTTTTATCTCCAAATATTTAGTTTCCTTAAATACTGAAAGCTCTCCTCCTGGAAGAAAATGCTTTTGTTAATAAGGGTAAGTACTAACTAACCACCATGGGACATCATTTTGATTTATTGAGAGGGCATAAGAGGACAAGCCATTCTCTATTGTTGACCGCCATCTTGTGGAAATAACAATCAAAGCGGCATAATTCAGATGTTGCAATCCTGTGTGGGTCAGAATTCTTGGATTAGGATTCCTTCTTTGTCATATATCTTGAGCTGGCTACTTAACTTGTCTCAGTTTTTTTCATCTGTAAATGGGGGTAATCTACTAACCTCATGGTGCCTGACTTTACGGTAAACACATGGAGCTACTACTATGATATATATTACAATTTGAGGAATATTGACAAATAAAACTAGGTTACTAGATAAGACCAATCATAATAACAAGCAGTAATAATATTGAAAATATAAAAATGGTTAGTATTTACTGAATGTCTACCCTGTGGTAGATTAGTAGATGCTGTGCTATGTTCTTTACATGAAGTATTTTCTTTAACCTCCCCACAGCCCTTTTTATTGAATACTCTTACTATATTCAACACACAGATGAGAAAACTGAGACTCTGAGGTTAACTAATTTGTCCAGTCTCATGGTAAGTGAATGGTAAAGCTGAAATCAAACTCAAGTCTGATGTCACTATGTGAAATCTTTACTGCTCTAGGATGCTTGTGAGAGGATTGGGCCTGGAAATCATATTTTATAGGGAGAAAACTGTGTGAGTGTGTGTACGTGTGTGTGTATGTGTGTGTGTTGGGAACATTTAAAGTACTCTCTTCTAGCTACTTTAAAATGTACAATACATTTTTGCTAACTATAGTCACCTTATGAAAAAGTGGTGGCTCATGCCTGTAATCCCAGCACTTTGGGAGGCTGAGGCAGGCAGATCACCTGAGGTCAGGAATTCAAGACCAGCCTGGCCAACATGGTGAAACCCTGTCTCTACTAAAAATACAAAAATTAACCAGGCGTTGTAGCCAGCGCCTGTAATTCCAGCTACTTGGGAGGTTGAGGCAGAAGAATTGCTTGAACTTGGGAGGCGAAGGTTGCAGTATGCCGAGATCGTGCCATTGCACTCCAGCCTAGGCAACAGAGCAAGACTCTGTCTCAAAAAAAAAAAAAAAAAAAAAGTGGTCAAACAACATTAGAACTTAAATCTTCAATCTAACCATATGTTTATATCCTTTACTGAGACTTTCTTCATCTCCCTTCCCTCACAATCTTTCTCAGACTCTAGTCTATAATTCTATGCTATACCTCCATAAGATCAACCATTTTAGTTTTTACATATGAGTGAGAACACGTGATATTTGTCTTTTTGTGACTGGCTTATTTCACTGAACATAGTGATCTCCAGTTCCATCCATTTTGCTGCAAATGACAGGATTTCATACTTTTTAAAATGCTGAATAGTATTCTATTATGTATATATTCCACATTTTTAAAATCCGTTTGTCCATTGATAGACACTGAGATTGATTTCATATCTTTGCTATTGTGACTAGTGCTGCAATAGACATATGGGTGCATGTATCGCTTTGACATACCGATTTCTTTTCCTTGGTATAAGTATCCAATAGTGGGATTGGTGGATTATATAGTAGTTCTATGTTTGGTTTTTTGAGAAATCTCCATACCATTTTCCATAGTGGCTGTACTAATTTACATTTACATGTACAGTTTGTGTCTTGAAATTTATTTTATCTGATGGAAGTATAGCTATTCTTGCTCTTTTTTGGTTTCCATTGGCATGGAATATCTGTTTTTCATCCCTTTATTTTCAGTCTATTTGTGTATTTATAGGTTAAGTGTGTTTCTTGGAGGCAACAGATTTTTTTAAATTAATTCAGCCACTCTGTGTTTTGATTGGAGATTTAGTCGATTTACATTCCATATTATTGTTCATAAATAAGGATTTACTCCTGCTATTTTGTTATTTCTTTTCTGATTGTTTTGTGATCTTCTCTTCTTTATTTCTTTCCTTTCCGTCTTCCTTTTAGTGAAGATGATTTTTCTCTGAAGATATGATTTAGTTTCTTGCTTTTTATTTTTCATGTATCCATTGTATGTATTTTGGTTTGAGGTTACCATGAGGCCGGCACATACTATTTTATAACCTATTATTTTAAGCTGATAACAACCCAACACAATTTGCATAAACAAACAAGCCAAATAACCTAATAAACACTCTACACCTTAACTTTATCCCCGCTTTTAACTTTTGTTGTCTCTATTTATATTGTATTGTACTGTCTATGTCTTGAAAAGTTGTTGTAGTTATTATTTTTGATTGGTTCATTGTGTAGTCATTCTACTGAAGATAAGAGTAGTTTATACCCCGCAGTTGTAGTGTTAGGACATTCTGTGTTTTTCTGTTTTCTTATAACTTACATTTACTGTCATGTTACTTACTATTTACTAGCTGATGTTATACTTACTATTACTAGTGATGTATACTTACTATTACTAGTGATGTATACTTACTATTACTAGTCATGTATACTTACTATTACTAGTGAGTTTTGTGCCTGCAGATGATTTCTTATTGCTCATTAACATCCTTTTCTTTCTGATTGAAGTACTTCCTTTAGCATTTCTTGTAGGACAGGTCTAGTGTTGATGAAATCCCTCAGCTTTTGTTTGTTTGGGAAAGCCTTTATTTCTCCTTTGTGTTTGAAGGATAATTTCATTGGATCTATTATTCTAGGGTAAAGTTTTTTTTTCCCTTCAGCAGCACCTTAAATTAATCATGCCACTCTTTCCTGTCCTGAAAAATCTGCTGCCAAGTATATTAGCACTCTATTGTATGTTATGTGTTTCTTTTCTTTTGCTGCTTTTAGGATGCTTTCTTTACCCTTGGGAGTTCAATTATTAAATGGCTTGAGGTAGTCTTCTTTGGTTAAATCTTCTTGTACTTGGATATTGATATCTTTCTCTAGCTTTGGAACATTCTCTGTTATTAACCCTATGAATTCTCTGTTATTAACCCTATGAATAAACTGTCTACCTCTATCTCTTTCTCTGCGTCCTCTTTAAGACCAATAAGCCTTAGATTTGCCATTTTGCAGCTATTTTCTAGATCCTGTCGGCATGCTTCATTTTTTAAATTCTGTTTTCATTTTTCTCCTCTTTATATTTTAAATAGCCTATCTTCCAACTCACTAATTATTTTGCTTGATCAATTCTGCTATTAAGACTCGGATGCATTCCTCAGTATGCCAATTGCGTTTTTCAACTCCAGAACTTCTGCTTGATTCTTTTTAGATATTTAAATCTCTTTGCTAAATTTATCTGATATTCTGAATTTCTTCCCTGTGTTATATTGAATTTCTTTGCATTTCCCGAAAACAGCAATTTTGAATTCTCTGTCTGAAAGGTTACATATCTCTGTTCCTTCAGGACTGGTCCCTGGTGACTTACTTAGTTCATCTGGTCAGGTCATGTTTTCCTGAGCCATCTTGATGCCTGTAGATGTTCATCTATGTCTGGTCATTGAAGAGTTAGGTATTTATTGTAGTTTTGCAGTGCAGGTTTACTTGTACTCATCCTTCTTGGGAAGGCTTTCCAGATATTTGAAAAGACTTGGGTGTTGTGATCTAAACTGAATCTGCTTTAGTGGTGATCCCAAGTCCAGTAGCATTGTAATTCTTGTGGACTCATAGAGATAACCTCCTTGATGGTCTTGGACAAGATCCAGAAGAATTCTCTGGATTGCCAGACAGAGACTCTTGTTCTTTTCCCTTACTTTCTCTCAAACAAATGGAGTCTGTCTCTGTTTTGAGCAACTTGGAGCTGGGGTTGGAGTGACATAAGAACCTCTGTGGCCATCACCCCTACAAGTGCATTGGATCAATCCTAAAGCTAGTACTGCACTGGGTATCACCCAAGGTCTGCTGTAACCACTCTCTACCACCTATGTTCACTGAAAGTCCTGGGGCTCTACAATCAGCAGGTGGCAAAGCCAACCAGGCTTACAGTCTTCTCTTCAGGGTGGCAAATTCCCCCAGGCCCCAGTTGGGTCCAGAAGTGCTGTCCAGGAGCCAGGGACTAGATTCAAGACCGTGGAAGTCCACCTGGTATTTTATTGTACTGTGGCTGAGTTGGCACTAAAACCATTAGACACAGTTCTTCTCACTCTTCTTTTCCCTTTCCAGACGGCCACCGCCATCTCAGGCTCATGGGGAATACTGCCAGACTACTGCTGATGTTTCCTTAAGGCCTGAGGGCTCTTCAGTCAGCTTGTGGTGACTGCTGTCTGGCCTGGGACTCACCCTGGAGGGAGGGGTGCAGCTTCCCCTCTGGTACAAAGCAGGCCCAGAAATGCTGTCTAAGAGCCAAGTCCTAGAACCAAGGACTCCAAAAGCCAACTTGGTGTTCTACCCACTGTGGCCAAGCTAGTACCTAAGGTGCAAGGCAAAGTCCCCTTAACTTTTCCCCCTGTTTTTATCAAGCAGTAGGAGTCTCACCCCATAGCCACTACAGCTGGGAATGTGCTGAGTCTTACCTGAAGCTAGCAAGTCTCGGAGTCTCACCCAAGTACCTCAGTGTAGTGCCTGGGTATTGCTGATTCTTATTCAGAGTTCAAGGGTTCCTCAGTTAGCAGGTGATGGATCCTGTCAGGACTGGGTCCTTCTCTTCAAGGCAGCAGGTTCCCTTCTAACCCAGGGTGTGTCTGGAAATGTCTGGGAGCTAGGGTCTGGAAAGGGGGCCTCACAGCTCTGACCATACTCTATCCTACTGTGACTGCGCCGGTATCCAAGATGCAAGACAAAGTCTTCCCCATTCCTGCCTCTGCTCTCCTCAAGAGGAAGGAAAGAGTCTCTTTTGGAGCTGCAAGCTATTCAGCTTGGGGTTACAGGAGGGTCAGCACTGCTTAAGTTGTCCTGGCTGGTGATTAGTAGGTTTTGTGCCCTCCAATCCCCAGTTCACTGTGGGCCCATTTCAACCCTAGGACTCACCTAGGTGCTGTAGTCCTTGTGGCCTAGACTCTTTTTCAAATTTATTTGGTGCCCCAGAGCACTTCAGCCCACAGTGGTAAGGCTTGTGGGAACTCAAGTTTGGACCTCTGGGATCTGTGATTTCCCTCTGGCCAGCGCTGATTTAAATGCATCCTCTATGGGCCAGCATCAGTTAAGTCTGGTCTAGTTTTACTTTCTGCTATAACGAGGGCAGCGCTGAGTTTAACACCTCATAATTGCTGGCTCTCCATCTCCCCGTGGAACAGAAATACTCTGTACCACACTGCCCCTACCAGGGAGGTGGGAGAGGAGTGGCGTCAGTGATTCAAGACTGTTTTTCCTACCTCTTCAGTGCCTCTTTCAGTGATATAAAGTTAAAATCAGGTATTGTGAGTGCTTACCTGACTGAAGGTTTTTTTTTTTTTTTTTTTTTTTTGAAGGGGTAGAGAGTTTTACATGGGTTTCTTTGCAGGGGTACAATTGGTGGAGCCTTCTATTCTGCCATATTGCTCCACCTCTCTATCTCTTTCTTGACGTGTTTCTTTCTCAAACATATAACTCACTTACAGAGTTTTTTTTCTTTTCTGCTAATACTTTAGTATTAAATGTTAGAGATGGAATGAAACTTAAAAAAACAAAACAAAACAAAACAAACAAACAAAACCTAGCCAACTCTAGCCACACACCATGCAGACTTCTATATCACCCTTGCTCATTTTGTTACTTCCAAACCAACAGTGTATGAAAGTTCCTTTTCTTTACAACCTCACCAGCATTTACTATTTTTTGTCTTTTAATAATAGCCATTCTCACTGGGTAAGATGATATCTCGTGGTGGTTTTGGTGTGTATTTCCCTGATGATTAATAATACTGGAATTTTAAATGTGTCTTCTTTTGAGAAGCATCTTTTCATGTCCTTTGTACATTTTCAATGGGGTTGCTTTTTGCTTGTAGATGTGCTTAAGCTTCTCACAGATTCTGGATATTAGACCTTTGTTGGATGCATAGTTTTCAAGAGTTTTCTCTCATTCTGAAGGTTGTCTGTTTACTCTGTTGATACTTTCTTTTGCTGTGCAGAAGCTGGTTGTTTCAATTAGGTCACCACTGTCATTTTCTGTTTTTGTTGCATTTCCTTGTGAGGGCTTAGTCATAAATTCTTTGCTTAGACCAATGTCCAAAAGAGTGTTTCCTAGGTTTTCTTCTAGGATTTTTATTGCTTGAGGCATTATATTTAAGTCTAAAATCCATCTTCAGTTACTTTCTGTATATGGTGAAAGGCAGGGATCCAGTTTCATTCATCTGCATAGGGTTAGCCAGTTATCCCAGCACCATTTATTAAATGGAATATTCTTTCCCAGTTGTTTATTTTTGTCAACTTTTTCAAAGATCAGATGGTTTTAGATTTATGGCTTTATTTCTGTGCTATCTATTTTGCTCCATAAGTCTATTTTTGTACCAGTACCATACTATTTTGACTACTATAGCCTTGTAGTATAGTTTGAAGTCAGGTAATGTGATGCCTCCAGTTTTATTCTTTTTGCTCAAGATTGCTGTGACTGTTTGGACTCTTTTGGCTTCATATGAATTTTAGAATTGTTTTTTCCGATTTGTGAAAAGTGATGTTGGTAATTTAACAGGAATTGCATTGAATCTATAGATTGCTTTGGGCAGTATGGTCATTTTAACAACATTGACTCTTTCTTTCTTTTTTTTTTTTTTTTTTGAGACAGAATCTCACTCTTTCACCCAGGCTGGAGTGCAGTTATGCGATCTTGGCTCACTGCAGCTCCTCCTCCCAGGTTCAAGTGATTCACCTGCCTCAGCCTCCTGGGTAGGATTACAAGCATGAACCACCACTCCCAGCTAATTTTTTTTTTTTTTTTTTTTTTTTTTTTTTTTTATAGTAACGAGGTTTAACCATGTTGGCCAGGCTGGTCTTGAACTCCTGATCTCAAGTTATCTGCCTGCCTTGGCCTCCCAAAGTACTGGGATTACAGACGTGAGCCACCATGCCCAGCCAATGTTGATTCTTTCAACCCATTAGCATAAAATATTTTTCCATTTGATTGTGTCATCTATGATTTCTTTCAACCATGTTTTGTACTTCACCTTATAGAGATATTTCACCTCCTTGCTTATATGTATTTCTAAATATTGTATTTTATTTTTGTGAGTTGCCCATTTTTTAATTGACTTATTTTTTATTGAGTTGCAACAGTTCTTTATATATCTTTGATAATAGACCGTTATCAAATATAGCTGATTCTCATTATCTGTAGGTTTTATATTTGTGAATTTGCCTATTTGCTAAAATTATTTGTAATCCCCAAATCAGTGGTCATTTGAAGACATGCAAAACAGTGAAAAATTTAGTTGCCAGAGGTGCACATTCTCAGCTGAGACTGATTAAGGCATTGCTCTATCTTCTTGTTTCAGCTTTTGTACCGAGATTACCAGATTGACACTGCAAAAAGTTTAAGCTCTGGGGTCAGTGGCATGGGTTTGAGTCTCAACTCAAACCTGTTAGTGAGGCACCATCAGGTAAGTTTCTTTTTTTTTTTTTTTTTTTTTTTTTTT
>NW_016803289.1:2406599-2419606 GCF_001698545.2 Rhinopithecus bieti
TTTTTTTTGAGACGGAGTCTTGCTCTGTCGCCCGGGCTGGAGTGCAGTGACCGGATCTCAGCTCATTGCAAGCTCCGCCTCCCGGGTTCACGCCATTCTCTTGCCTCAGCCTCCCGAGTAGCTGGGACTACAGGCGCCCGCCAGGTCGCCCGGCTAGTTTTTTGTATTTTTAGTAGAGACGGGGTTTCACCATGTTAGCCAGGATGGTCTTGATCTCCTGACCTCGTGATCCACCCGTCTCGGCCTCTCAAAGTGCTGGGATTACAGGCTTCAGCCACCGCGCCCGGCCTAAGTTTCTTATCTCTTTTAACCTTGTTTCCCCTTTTGTAAATTAAAGAAAATAAAACCTACCAAAATGAGTTATTTTTAGGATTTAAGATTATAATCTATGATATATATCCAAACATTATATATGATGTAAATATATATACATTATATAAAATGTAAATATATGTAATGCAAATACATATACAATTGGGATATACATATATACACACACAAAGTGTATATAGATATGTGTATATTTCTTTAGGAACAATGTTGTAATATTTGCTAATTCAATGTTTACAGTGACTTTTAGAACCTGAGTACTACAAATAACACAAATAAGAAGAATCCACTATATACAATTTGTAAATATTGTTTTCCATTTGGTAGGTGGTCATTTCACTTTCTTGATAGTGTCCTTTGACACAAAAAAGTTATTAATTTTGACGAAGTGCCATTTGTCTATTCCTTCTTTTGTTGCTTGTGTCTCCAGTTCTCACTTTTAAGTCAAAGTGATTTTTAGTTCGGTCATAGGTGAAACAACTATGCTTGCATGGGTAGAGTTCCATTCATTCATAAACGGCTACATAAGCACTTAGAAGAGAAGGCTGATTGATTTGCAGAGAGTTATACAGCTAATAAAGAGAAAAGAAGCATACCTATGTCTGATGTTGAAACCTATAATCTCAAGTGCTTTAATTATGCAGAAAGGATAATTATGATGGGCTAAAGTTGATGGTAAACTTTTTTTTTAAAAGAGTGGGTAGCATTTAGACCAAAGGAAGAAAGGAAGTGTTCTTTTCAGGGAACTGTTATTTGTAGAAGATGTGTTCAAATATAACAAATAAGTGCAAATAAGCATTGTCAAACCCTTGTTATCACTTCTAGTTATTTGTTGCAAGAATATTATCCCACTGAGATCTTAGATGTTATTAATAGAGGGGTAGGCTGTTGTGATCACTACTTACGGACACAAGAGGGTGCTAAAAGATCTCTGTTCTCCTAATTCTTTATGTCTGGGTATAGAAAATCTGTTCCCTCTTCTTAATGTTATTTCTCTTTGTGAAAATAAACTTAGATTTAAAAGTTCAGAAAGATATTAATAGAGATAAATGAAAATACGGCCTAATATACAAATATTTAGATTTTAAGAATACAGAAATTTATCAGAGTTCTTAAAGATTTGGTACTATTTTACATGGAAGTAGTAGCATGTCAGGTCTACAGAGAACATTTGAGATTACTTTTTTTCCCCTTCCTGTCTCTTCCTTCCTTCGCTCTCCCTTCTTCTTTCCTTCCATTTTGTTATGCAATATTTCTAATCTGACAAGCAAAAAAAAAAATAAGAACAACTATTCTTCATGAAATGAAGATAGGACACTGAAGCCCAATCTCTGACCTTATTTCACCACCATGGTTGGCCTGGTGATGTGTCTAGGTAGCCTCAGGGTGTCACATAAAAGAGTTTAAAGTGTAATTGCCGACGGCCAGGCAGTTGGGCAACTATGCACTCAGATTGAATCCTGCCCCTGACTGTTTTCATACAATTTGTGAGCCAAAGTAGTTTTTACATATTTAAGTGGTTGGGAAAAAATGACAAAAGAATATCTCATGATGTAAAAATGATGTAAAATTCAAATTTCAATGCCTATATGCAAAGTTTTATTGGAACCCAGCAATGTTTATCATGTAAGCGTTGCCCATGGCTGTTTTCATGCTATAATTGCAGAGCTGAGTAGTTGCAACAGACATCATGTCCCAGCTTCTTTAATAGACATAAAATTATATGAAGTAAAAATTAAAATACAATATCGTTAGATTTGCAACATATATTATGTAGCATATTTGTAACATGTATGATGTTACATAATGTAATATATATACACATACATACAACAATAAGTGCAATAGCTATGGAAAAGCAAGTTTTCTATATCTCATTTCAATTATGGTAGTATAAATTTAAAGTAGACTGTGATAATTAAAATATATATAGTAAACTCTAGAACAGCCGTTAACAAAACAAAACCATTAAAAATAGAAGAACTTAAAGGAATTAAAATATTACATTAGAAAATATTCTCTCAATGCAAAGAAAAAAGCAGTAAAGGAGAAATAGAGGAACAAGAAGCCATGAAACATAGAGAAATACGCTAAATGGTAGATGCAAATCCAATCATATCAATAATAATGTTAAATTTGAATGGATTAATAGTTCAGTCAAAAATTGTCAAACTCAAATAAAAAACAAGATGCAATGATGTGCTGTCTATCGGAGACTTTGTCTTTGGTTTTCTGTTTAGGTTTTTTTTTAACTGACAAATAATTATATATATATTATGCGGTACAATGTTATGTTATGTTACATGTGTACTTTGTGCAATGATTAAATCAGGCTAATTAACATATTTATCACCTCACATACTTATCATTTATTGTGAAAACATTTGAAATCTACTTTTTTAAAAGAAATTTAGAAATGTACAATAATTATTATTAACTATAGTCACTATGCTATGCAACAGATCACTAGAACCATTCCTCTTAACCAACTAAAACTTTGTACCCTTTGACTCACATATCCAGTTTTCCCATCCACCCTCCAATCCCTGCTCCCTCCCAGGCTCTGGTAACCACCATTTTACTCTCTACTTCTATGAGTTTGACTTTCATAGAGTCCACATGTATGTGATATCATGCAGTCTTTGTCTTTCTGAGCCTGGCTTATTTCACTTGGATAACGTCCTCCAGGTTTATCTTTGTTGTCACAATAGCAGCATTTTCTTCATTTATAAGACTGAATAATATTCCATTATGCATACACCACATTCCCTTTACCCATTCATCCATCAATGGACATTTAGGTTGCTTCCACGTCTTAACGATTGTGAATAAACTATGAGAGTGCAGATAATCTTGGTGAGATCCTGATTTCAATCCCTTTAGGTATAAACCTAGAAGTGGGCTTGCTGGATAATATGGTAATTTTCTTTTTTTTTTCTTTTTGAGAAACTTTCATACTGTTTTCCAAAATGACTATATTAATTTATATCCCCACCAACCATTTATAAGGGGTCCCTATAGGAGATACTATTTTAGATTCAAGGATACAAATTGGTTGAAAATAAAAGGATAGAAAAATATATGTTATGCAAATAGCAACCATAAGAAAGCTGAAATGGCTGTACTAACATCAGACAAAATAATATTTACAAGAGAAAGAATATGGCCGGCAACGCCTAACGTATTTACTATCTGGCCCTTTATAGAAAAAGTTTGCCACTCCATGCTCTGGGTGCTTATGATGACTCACTGGGACAAAATGAAATAGATTAGACTCATTATTATATTTTAAAATTCAAATTATTTTAAAAGTTTTACTTGTGGTGTGTTTTATACTATACATGTTCGAGTAGCTTATGTATATAATTTATGGGCAAATTATTTTTGGTGTTCATGTACATATTTTTGGTGTTCATGTGCAGAAATGTTTTCGTTATTGCAGTGAGTAAACAAACACCTTAAGAAACTACTCTAGAGGGTTGTGGGATAAAAAACTACATATTAGATACAACATATACTACTCAGAGGAGGAGTGCACTAAAATCTCAAGATTTGCCACTATGTAATTCATCCACATAACCAAAAGCCACTTGTACCTCAAAAGCTATAAACATAAAAAACGTATTTTAAAAACCTCACTCTGTCCTAATCCTATTGTTTTACAAGTGGAAAAAATAAAATCAAAAGAAGTAAAACCATTATTCAAGGGCCCAAAGTGAATTTTTTGCAGAATCAACTACACCCTCCTGCTCTTTGTACTATACTTTTTTTTTCAAACTTTTAATTTTAATGGGTACATAGTAGGTATACCGTCATTTTGCAGACTTGCCCACCCCATCCCCTGCTGCCTTAAGGTCTGGGGTTTCTGACATAAGGAGCATTGTGGTAACTTCAGATTCTCACTATTGCTGGACCAATTACTACATAACACATTCAAAATCTTTTTCCTAGTCGTTGTATAAATCTTGGTGTGCTATGACATTAGGAGTGCCTTTTTGCTCTAGAGAGAGGTTGAAGAATAACCTCAATCGATCCCAAGCACCTTCTCTGAGGTTGGAAATATCTCATAGAAAGACACAGTAGAAACCTGTGCACATTCTGCACGGTACAGTCAGATTTCAATTTGGAAGTGTGGTGCCAGAAACAATGATATTGGGAAAGTGTCTGTTGTTAACTTTAGACTTCCCTAATTGGAATGATAAAGCTTACTTGAGAAAGACACACAATGTTGAGGGAAGAGGTTGGTGGGGTCCAACATGCCAAGGGCTCAGCATACCCGAAGGAACCAGGCAGACAGAGGAACCAGGTCAAGAGGGACACACAAAAACTTGTGCACTTCCAGAAGAAGGTCCAGGAAGATGACAAGATGGACAACGTTATGTCTAGGAAGAACAGTAGAGGAGTTAGATGGTATTTAGCTTATAGATGTCTCAGGTGCCAAAATAATTCTTTTCAAATATCCCATGACTATCTTGAGAAAGAAGGGACAAAGCTGCTCCATAGGCCCAGACTAGGACCTTTGAGTAGAATTTGCAGTGATTTAGAGTCAGGCATGCTAGTTAGAGAAGTCTAATGATGGACTGGTTGTCATATCAGAGAGACCACATCAGAGAGACCACATCAGAGAGATGTGGGTGTGATTCCTGCCTTCATCTCTTATTGCCTGTATGGCCCTGGGATTATGAACAGTAATCGTGTTTTGCAATATTGTTTATGTGGTTCCTTTCTTACTCTTCCACACATCCTTGTACCTCATGCTCCCACCTCTAGCTTATATTGCCATGATTTTGAAACTCAAGACTGGGAGAGTAGTTTGAGAAAAATAGTTCTTATACCCGAAGTTTGGCTTTAGAGTCAAAGGCCAGAAAATCTAGAATAAAGAAGAACATAGAACATGCTAAAATAACAGATTGGAAAATACACTACACTGTCCCTTGAGACCAGATAAAAATTACAAGGGTAAAGGGGAAGATACGGAGGAAAGGCAATGTTGAGGGAAGAGGTCCAACATGCCAAGGGCTCAGCATACCTGGAGGAACCAGGCAGACAGAGGGGAATCAGCACTGTGACTCATCAACTGCTAATAAAACGATGTTATCTACCATGAGCTGGGAGTCAAGTCATCAAATGCAGATCATGGGATCACGTTAGACATTTGGGCCAGTGTCACAAATCGTCCATGCCATAGAGTTATGTTACCTGTCCTCATAATGTCCTCATAATATCCTCCCACTGACAGCACCACTAAAGTGCTGCTCATTGTCTTATAGGAGTGAGAGGTCTTTGGGACCCAAATTTTCCTCATCCCTATTGAACTTGCTCCATGTCGTATAACTTTTTGTTTGTCAGATATACACTGAGCCTTCTCGGAGATGATGAGATGTTTCGTGAACACCAACAGAAGGATTATATGGAAGAGAAGCCTCATTGTGCCTTGGCAGGAATTAATAGAACTGGTTTTGAGGTCTGTTCCACGACACTCAGTTGCATCCCAGATTGTATTTTAACTATTTTTTTACCTTTTAAATCCAGCTGCAGTTAATTATTCTGGAACTTAAAAAATTATAGATTATAACATTAGTCATTATTTTACAGGGTGACTGTAAGATTAAATGACATAAAGCATGAAAGTATCAGCACACTGATTGTCTTAGAATATACATGTTCAGTAAATGGAAGTTGTTATTTGTTTCAAGATGTGATGAGATCTTTTGAAACTGAATGACCGTTTGGTCTTTTTGTGGTAAAAGACCATTCAAATTCCTGAATATGATAATGGTCACGGTGAGAGATTTGTCGATTGAGAGTCAGTACTTTTTTTAAACTTCTGCACACAGGCTGCAGGCAGTACCAGAATAACACGGGACAGTTTTACACAGCAAAGTCTGGGGCCAAATCGAGATAATGTGATATAGTAGACATAGGGTTCAAGATTTCACACTGTTAACAAGCTACTTCCTTCTGGAGGTTGTAGGGGAAAATCGGTTTCCTTTTCTTTGCCAGCTGTTAGAGGCTGCCAACATTTCTTGGTTCATGGCTCTGTGTCACTCCAAATTCTACTTCTATTGTCACTTGTGCTTCTATTGTCACATAGTCCTCTCTGATTCTGACTCTCCTGCCCCTCTTTTATTAAAACACTTGTGATTATATTGAGCTCTCCAGGATAATCCAAAGTAGTGTTTATTTATCTGAGTGTCCTAAATTTGATCATCTGTACCTATTCTTAGGGCCCAGAACCTAAGAATATGTTACCTTACATGGCAAAAGGGACTTCGTCTCCCACATCTTTGGGAGCCATTACTTTGTGTACTGCAAATGGAAACTTTTTTTTGGCCGCTAAATACACAGAAGAAACCCTAGATAATTTCCTTTTTTTCCACCTATGTATATGAGTAAAGGGCTTTTTCTTATATGCTACCACCCTTATAAGTGTCCATTTCACAGGTATACAGTTGTCCCAGGATGCTGATAAAGAGTCGACAATTCTAGGGTAAGTGGATACCAACAGAACAAGCTTAAGAGTGGGCTTATGGATGGCTATCACTCCTGCTAGATGACCAGTGGGCTGGGTGCTGACTTCTGTCAAAGGGGGGACCTCATCATAGCTCCTCAGTGCAGGCAATGCATAAGACTTCATTCTAAAGCCTGCTGTCCCTAGATTCTGAGCTACAGATGACGTACAGTCAAATGGGCTCTGGTCATTCCCCAGATGCTGACTCAATACAGTCATCATGGTCCATCTGCCTATGTTTCCTTATTCTTTCTCCAACCAACCTTTAAGTTTCTTCTATATCTTTCTTCCCAGCCTTGGGGATCCATTCTTTGTCTTTGAGATCAGAACATGTTTTCTTATTCCATATTCTCTCAAAATCTCATGTTTTCATAGCTGAGTCATAATATCTGGATTGCTAAACTCAAAAGCCAACAACTGACTCTGCTTTCTGCTGTCAGTTCACCCTGAAGGCAGTGATGAAGAATGCGTAGCTGACTGAATGAGAAAAAGAACAAGGGTTGAAACAAATTCGAGAGACAGAAACGTGTTAATTAATATTTCAAAACATTATTCATCTACATGATTTTTAAAATTAGTTCCAGCATTGAAATTAAAAGACACAATAACCTAAGATCATGATTAGAGCTTATTCTGCTATGCTATACCCCTTTGGTTCTGTCTTTAACTTATTCATTTAAATAACTTTTTCAACAACTTCAGGACCTTGGATTTCCAAATAGGCACCAGCATAGTACACCTTTACCAATATATCTCCCCACTGTCACTAAACCTCCAGTCTCACTGTTGTGATGGCATCCTGCTCTGTAACTCTTAGGAAAGGCTGAATAATAGACCTGCATTATCCTGGGGTAAGCTGTCCATCTGCCTTTCTGTAATTTCAGCTGACTCTCTCTGACTCAGCAATCTGTCTGCAAAGCCAGGCAATGACTTGTAGAAATCACCTCCTACTTCTCCTCTTCTCCCAAGGAGAATAGGATTAGCACACAGTACACCTGAACACAGGACAGCTTCATTTTAGTTTGTTCGTCTAGTATTAAAAGGGCATAAGAATTAGCCTAAGGTTTGAAATGAGTTCCTTCCCACAGGTACCTATCCACCCTCTAATACCCAGGTACACATCAAGAATGTGGACTCTGCTTGGCAGTTCAACAGGTCCAGCTTCCTGAAGGCAAGTGACTGCTTGTCTAACCAGGTCTCACTATTCCAGCTTTTCTCTTTCAATTTTATAACAAAAAAGTCAATACAGGAAGGCAGCCTAGATTCATGTGTAAGTTACCCCAAGTTTAAATCAGAAAAAATATGGATTGAGTCCCAACTCTGTTACTTACTAATTATGTGACCTTGGGCAAGTTACTTAATTTTCCAAAGCTTCAGTTTCCTCCCCTGTAAAACAAGGATGAAGACACCTACATCATTCAATTGTTATAATGATAAAATCAAATCAAATACAAAGAGCACTTAACATCACAGTGACACACATTGGTCTATAAGCAGTAGCCATTATTATATTCTGTTTTGTTAAGTAAAAATGTGCTGAGCATCTATTATGAAAAATACCATGCTTCGTACTTTGAAAGTTGGAGACGTGACTGCTGCCTCAAAAACACTGCAGACTAATGGGAGAGATAGGAAAAATCAAAGTAAGTAAAACGAATGAATGAAATGGGGTAAAGTAAGAGGGATAGAACTGAATGGGAATGAAGCTGGAATAACACAGTGGGAAAAGGGTCCAAGGGGAATTCTCATTGCCAAGGTGTGGGAAAAGCCACCTTGATATTGTATCCTATCCTAGGGGCAAACCTTCTCCCATGTCCTTGTGTGGGACTCTTCTAATCGATAATGCTGCATCAGGACCATGAAAATGCATGCTCCTATTCTTTTGTATTTTCTGGGATACTCACAGGTTAGAGCTACAGTTACTTAGGGGCCTCCGGTAAAATGAAGAAAAAGACATCTCTTTGTTCCTGCTTTCCCTCATCCCTTTATGACCGTTTGGTTTATAATTCAAAAGTTTAGATATTTTTGGCAAACTGGCACCCATTCACAGATAATTTTCTGGACAGTTGTCAACCAGCTCTAAGATTTGGAATGAAAATTCACTGACATGTAGTATACCATGCTGAGTGCATATACATGTATTCTCTCCACACTAACTATGCAGATTCTCAGAGCACTTGACCAGATACTCATTGGCATGTGTGGGGCGAATGCCCTAAGTAGTTTGTGGGAAGCTGGCTGGGTTGTTCCTTAGCTGACTTGATGAAAGTTACAAAATTTCCCCATTCCCTGAGTGTCACAAGGAGAATGACACCGAGGAGACAGTGAGAATCCGGGCACCTATATTTTAGTGCCCGTGACAAATGCATGTAAATGCATGTAAAATCAGGAAAATTTTCATAATTGCTTTCTCAGTCAGCAAAATAGGTGAAATAATCTTTGCCCATGGCTCTGATGTAATTTTCTTTGTGGAATCTGACACTTCTTACTTACGGGAAATGATAACTTCAGCTTGGCCCACTCGACCTGGTTGTTGTGAAGATCAGATTAGATAAAGGATAAAGTCTTGGCTACCTTGTTTTCAAGGCTGGTTTTAAAGTGTCTCAAAAGATTGACTACGTCCTCATTAAAGTTTCTCCCAATTGGTAATTTCCTGTTCTTAAGTTCCCTAAGCTATAGAACTGTGTAGGCTGGTCCCTCTAGGCTGGTGAATGGCTTGTTATCATCCCCCACATACACCTAGCAGAAGATTAATCAGCCTCAGGTTTTTCGATTGCAGTAGAGAGACAATATGAGAGTCTCTTCTGAAATCTGAATTTCTCAGAATAAGGTATTTTGTAAATATGATAACCACATTTTAACATATTTAAGTCATTCTAATGGTTTTTCCTCATACTTGGAATAAAATCCAGGCTACCAAAGACTGCAGCACACAAATGCTCCAGCCATGCCTACCTTGGGCAACCTGCATTGTCATCTGATCTCGTGGGCTTTCTTTCTGTTCTGCATGCATGCCAAACTCATTCCTGCCCAAGGGCTTTTGCTCCTACTCTTCCCTCTGTGGCAATGCTCCTCCCTTGGATCATTGCATGGCTGGCTCTAGTTTTCTTATTCCCATTCCTGTCTCAACTCACATCTTACTTCCTCATGGAGACCTTTCCTGATCATGCTATCTAAGATTTCCCCTCTCCACCCCCAGCACGACTCATTTCTTTATAGTTCTTATCATAATCTGCAATTGAAGTATGCATTGTTTCATTCACTTGTTTACCATCTCTTCTCAATAGAATAGAACCTGTTCTCCCAGAGTGATATTCAAACTATTTAACAACCAGTGCAACATGGCAGTAATCAATCAGAAGTGACAGTAGGCAAAGTCCTGGAACAGAGTCTGGTGGGGGCGGGAGAGGTGGGGGCAGGTGGAGGGCAGGAGGTGGGGGCTGCAGTCTGGAATTTAACCCCTCAGTTGCTGGCTTGTGGGGAGGTCTGGAAGTTCTGAGTGAGGGGCTGGAGTAGATAGGGTTATGTGTGTGAACTGTAAAACTAAAGGAAATGGCACACATCCATTAGTACGAAAATATTTAAATATTTTCAGAAAACACTGTAGCAATCAGTATGTCCACTAGTTTCTACTGGTTGAATATCAGCTCTGCTTATGTCCCCCATTCAACATTGTATCTTAAGGCCTGGAATAGCAACTGACACATAGCAGTTCCTCACCGAGTAAATTACATGAGTATCATTGAGTCTTGTCCACATACCACTTCTCCAACTCCATATTTTATAGAAGAGCTAGAAAGTGTCCTGGATTTATAGATCACTCAAAGAGGTAATTAAGGGTATATTTAAGCCATGAAGTCTGCCCCAACAATGACTAATGTCTACGACTCTTCACGGTTTGCAAAATCTACACATCTATTGTCTCATTTTTATTCTCACAACCATCCCGAGAGGCTGGCAGGACAAGAATTGTTATATTCATATTTTAGTTTAGTGAACTCAGACTCCCATAATTCATGTGATAGCTAAAGGACAGGCAGGAATGGGAAAGGGCTCCTGTCTTCTGGGCTGAGACAACGATCCTTCCATTAGGATGTGTATTCTGTCCCTATCCCTGGATGGAGCTGAGCCTAAGTGTGGAAGCAGCTTCTGGATACAGGTGCGAAGATTCTGGGCTCTATAACTAGGGTTGTATACGCCCTTATAGAACAACTGTGGCTGCTTTACAAAATAGGGTATTTCAGGCAAAAGTTACAGCCCAGGGGAGTCTAGTGGAACAGGAAACGACACACCTGAATAATTTTTTTTTTTTTTTTTTTTTTTTGAGACGGAGTCTTGCTCTTATCGCTCAGGCTGGAGTGCAATGGCGTGATCTCGGCTTACTGCAACCTCCACCTTCCAGGCTCAAGTGATTCTGCTGCCTCAGCCTCCCAAGTAGCTGGGATTATAGGTGCACACCACCACGCCAAGCTAATTTTTGTGTTTCTAGTAGAGACGGAGTTTCACCATGTTTTCCAGGCTGGTCTCTAACTCCTGACCTCCAGTGATCTGCCTGCCTTGGCCTCCCAAAGTTCTGTGATTAGAGGTGTGAGCCACCATGCCCAGCCACACCTGGAAAATTCTTAATGGGGATATAGACAATCTTCTTAGACACTCTGTAACCAACCTTGGACTTTTCCAAGATTGCCAAGACTTATCCTTGGCAATCTCACAAAGCAGAGCTAACACCAACAGTGAAAAATTACCACAAAATCTATCATATTTGGGTTTTAAAATAAATATGTAAAAATGAGAAGAAATATACCTTAGAACAATGTTTCCCAAAATATGGCACATACAAAAATGGCACTTAGATGTTTGTACTTAGAATGTGTATGAAAATTTTGCAACCTTTTATTACTTATAAACTTGTTTTAATATACATATTTAGAGAAAAATACACAACTACACCGATTTTGTGATTTCAGATGTATAAGAAATAATTAAAAGTAGGTATTTAAGTTTTTGTTAATAAAAGATAATTTAAAGAAAAAAGTGAAAAATAGTAAAGGTGATTCTCAGACACGTTACAAATAAAGTGATTTTGTGAAAATCATATTCTTTAAAGACTGTTCTATCACTTTGTGTGACCTTGAACGCATTCTTAACATGGTGATACTTAATTTCTTCACTTCCTGACAACTGAGGATAACACTAAAGCTGTTTAATAACTTTGTGGCAAGGATTCAAGATTTCAATACATGGAAAGTATTCAGCTCAGTGTTCAGCACACAGTGAGAACGCAATAAATCTCAGCTATTGTTTTTACTTTTCATTATCACAATGAGAACTCTTGAACCATGGAAAGCTGCCTTACAGAAAGCCCATCACTGAAAATTTGTGAACAGGACCAGGAGGACATTTATCAGGGATACTGCAAGGGAGATTCTTACATAGGTAAGAGTCAACCTAGTGCTTTGAGGTCCTTACAACCTGGAGATTCCAACCCTGCTTTTTGGTGAAATCCAAAGGACTTGCAACTAGAGTTTTCCTCTTACGTTTTGAGAGGACACTTAGTTACTGATCATCAGCACTGAAAAAGCCATTGCTCTGTGAACACTATTGTTGGCTGTGACACCCAGGCTTGGCCTTTTCATCACCCACATCACTGTCAAGAAGAAGAGCTGTTTGAGAACCACACAGCTATTGTCCCATAGTTCTTGCCCAACCAGGAAAAATCCCTATTCTGTCCTCACATCCTTCCTCATAACCGTGGGAATGGCTGTGAGCGTTTCTCATGAGTACAGAGAGGAACCATCCTGTCTCACCCTCAAGTGGAAACTGGCCTTTTCCCAGTGGATGCGGACAGGCAACCAGTTCCACAATGAGAGCCCTGACTATGGGAAATCCTTCTTTATACAAGCTGAAATATGTTTCTCTGCAGTTTTCTTCCACATGTCCTAGTTTCATCTCCTTGAACCACAAAGAATAAGTCTCTCCAGTGCCCCCCACTTCTCAGTTTCTACATCTGTAAAATGGAATAATAATTTTGTTAACTCTTAAAGTGTCTGGGAGGATTAGATTAGGTAATCAGTGTAACACAGGACCTGGCACATTGTACGTCCTCAATAACTGTAAGTAGGTATTATTATTATTATTATTATTATTTATTTATTTTTTTTTTTTT
>NW_016803289.1:2420119-2437409 GCF_001698545.2 Rhinopithecus bieti
TTTTTTTGAGATGGAGTCTCGCTCTGTCACCCAAATGGTATGATCTCAGCTCACTTCAACCTCTGCCTCCTGGGTTCAAGTGATTCTCCCGCATCAGCCATCTCAGTAGCTGAGATTACAGGCCGCCGCGCCCAGCTAGTTTTTGTATTTTTAGGAGAGACGGGGTTTCACCATGTTGGTCAGGCTGGTCTCAAACTCCTGACCTCGTGATTCGCCCACCTTGGCCTCCCAAAATTCTGGGATTACAGGCGTGAGCCACCGCGCCCAGCCAAGGTTTGTTTGTTTTAAGGTACACATCAATTCCGTGAAACTTGGACTACGGAAGCTTTACTCAAAAGACATAACAGTGAAGGGATTCCTTTAGGATATATATCCTTTTAAAGATAAAAGTTGAATCTGTGTTTCTTTGTAAAAAGCACGTGTGATATTGCTGCTTCTGTATCTGTTGTACTGTAAACCCACAGAACATAGATGTGCTTCATGATATGACATTAACAAGTAAGGCACTGATACCACTGTGCCCATTTAAACTCAGCCAGCCTTCTACAGTCTTCCTCATTTGGGCTATTCTGTTGATTCTTCCAAGCCTGATTAAATAGTCTTTCTTCTGATTTACTGTTTCTGGTAAACTTAATCACCAGACTTTTCTTTTAAATATATTTAGTTAGCATACTTTATCCTAAGCAAGAAATTCAAAATAACATTAATTATTTCAATATTTATAATTGTTTATGAAGATACTAGTTAATTTTTTGTGTCTGTGCTATACTTTCCAGCTAAGCAAGTGGTAGAGCACTAGGTCCAAGGACTTGATTTTAATCCTGGCTCTGGCACACGGGGCTATAGCGCTGCATGCTTGCAGGGGGCACCATGCACATGGACTGTGATAAGGATGGTGCCAGCTAGAGTTGCATATTATGGCAGGTCTTACTATGGCAGTTTTCTTCAAACCAAAAGCAAAATCTGCTTCTAAATTGAGTGACTTTTCCACAGTTACAGTTAATTACTTAAAAATTGTGGTATTTATTTATTTAATTAAATGGTGCTATTTTCTGTTGTGTGAACATATATAGAAACTAGAATTTAAAGCCTAAGCACCAAAACAGCTGAATGGCTGTTTCACCCACTTTGGCCATGAAAAGTTAGGTGGGAATGTGCTATCATCCTCACATTCTTGAGGGCTGAGAAACCCTAGGCATGTTGACTTGGTTAGACAAGTCACTTTGAATGCAGCTTTCTCCTGATGACACCAGATGAAACAATAGAAGCACTGACTATTATAATTTTTCTCCCTTATGGAATAATGTGAAAGTACATATGGGGAAACTATTTTCATAGTCATTAAATTTGTTAATGGAAGGCATTAGTACTCTACGGGTTAAATGATGCATTTATTGCTGAGTGTTAGTTTGAAAGATTCTTATAAGTGCAGTGAAATAATTTGTAATATTTAGTAATGATGGGAACAAATTGACTCAAGAGTGAGAGATATAAGGAGTCAAGAAAAAAAATAATGTGTGATTTCTCGGACAGGTCAACTTTGTTTTAGAATGATTTCTTCACAAAATTTCAATTTTTCATTTTCCATTAATTAAGAAAGCTATTTCTTAACACATTTCTCATTTTGTCCCGAGAATACTCTTGTCTCTAATCCTAATGTAACACAAATGCATATGATGTTACATTAGGATTAGAGACAAGTTCTGTTTAGAAATGACTCCAAGAACAGTTCTTATATTTTATTTTCATGTTGAAAATCAGTCAGATTTTCTTCAGCTTCAAAGAGCGTGTTTACATAAAATTAAGTGAGTGCTGGCAGTGAGCTGCAGTTTTTTTCCTAAGCCGGAAATAAGTTAATATCATCATCACTTTGAATACTACAGTAATGCTTCACTTAACAATGGATATGCATTCTGAGAAATGTGTCGTTGAACGATATCATGCTTGTGCTCTTACACAAACCTGGATGGTACAGCCTACTGCAACACCTAGGCCATATGGTATAGCCTATTGCCCTTAGGCTACAAACCTGTACAGCATGTTACTATCTTAAATACTGTAGGCAATTGTAACACAATGGTAAGTATTTGTGTCTGTAAACATAGAAAAAAGTACAGTAAAAGTATTATATAAAAGATGAAGAGTGGTACACTTATATAGGACACCTACCATGAGTAGAGCTTGGACGTTGCTCTCAGTGAGTCAGCGAATGAATAGTGAGGGAGTATGAAGGCCTAGGACATTATTCTACGCTATTGTAGACTTTACAGATGCTGTACACTTAGGCTACACTGTTTATAAAAAATTTTTTTTTCTTCAATAATAAGTCAACCTTAGCTCACTGTAACTTTTTTATTTTGTAAATTAAAAAAAAATTTAAACTTTTGATTCTTTTGTAATAATGCTTAGTTTAAAACACAAACACATTGCACAACTGTAGAAAAATAATTTATTTCTTTATATCAGTATTTTATAAGCTTTTTTTTCTATTTTTAAATGAAACTTTAAAAAATTCTTAAACTTCTTTGTTAAAAACTAAGACATAAACACACACATTAGCCTAGACCTTCACGGGGTCAGGATCATCAAGATATCACTAGTGACAGGAATTTTTCAGTTCCTTTTTTAGCTGATAGGACCACTGTCATCACTGACCAAAAGTTGTTATATGGTGCACAACTGTATTTTAATAACTCTTTTATGGGATTAAATTTTATTAAGTACCAGTCATATGGCCTGCACTCTTCTAGGAGTTGGGAGCAGAATGTGGGATAAAAAAAACAATTCATGTACTACCATGAGCAGGGAAGACAAATAATTAAATGAATGACTTAAGGTAAATAAAGAGTGCAGGGGGATCATCTTACAGGGAGAGCTTTTGTTGTCTAGAGGGTCAGGGAGGACCTTGCTTGCAGAAGTCATGTGCAAGGTGATAGCTGAAAGATGAACAAAAATTACCTGCATTCTACGGCAGACCTGGTTCTGTCGTTAATTAATTAATGAATTGATTTTGTCATTCTTTCTTATTGACATAGGTATATTGTTTTTCTACTATGAGGCATACCCTATTCCAAGTTCGGAAGACTTGGAAATGAGCAAGAATTCCATTTCTTTTTTAAAATCATTAATAGCTTTTTATTGCTGCTGTAACAAATTACCATAAAATCAGTGATTTAAACAATACAAAACTATTATAGCTCTGTGATCCGAAGTCCAACACAGATCTCTCACAGGGCTAAGATTAAGATATCAGCAGAGTATCTTCTTTTCTGGAGCCTCTGGGGGGAGAATCCGTTTCCACGTTCTAGAAGTGATCTACTTTCCTTGACTCGTGGCCTCCTTCTCCATCTTCAAAGGCAGTAACGTTAAAATAAGTTTTTTACATTTGTCCATCTTTGGCTCTCTCTATTCTGCCTCCTTCTTCCACTTTTAGGAACCCCTCCGGTTACATTGGGCCAATCTGGTTAATCCAGGATAATCTTCCTTTTTTAAAGTCAGTTAATTAACAAACGTAATTTCATTGTCAACCTTAATTCTCTTTGCTATATAACCTAACATATTCCTAGGTTCCAGGGATTAGGCCATGGACATCTTTGATGGGCCATTATTCTGCCTAACACAGAGATGTTTAAGGGCTGATGAATAAAGTTACACTAAAAGGAAAAGTGGGCCTTCGGAATTTGCTCATCCATTCTATCAATATTTATTGAATGCTTACCAGATGTCAGGAATTGTAGGTGATGCAGATACAATAGAAAACGTGGAAGACTGATATGTCTTTGTTGAAATTACAATATAGTGTATTATAGGTTATTATACACTTTTTAAAAATCTTATTAAAATGAAACAACATAGTAATATAACTGACCATTATATTGGATCAATATGGAGCTGCTTTAGCTTTCACAGTTGGGTTTGACAAGAATGACTCAATTCATGTAATCAATGTTTGCATCTGTAATTATTTCCCACTTTTTGTTATGAATTTTGCATTTACTCTCTCTAGGTTGGTTTTCTTGTTGATCTTTCTCTTGCCTTGCTCAAATTTTGCCAGAGGTCTCTCTAGCAGAAATGCCTTTGGTTTGAGAAATAAAGATAAAATTCTAAGCTCCCCAGCTGACTGGATGGACCATCTCTTAGCCATGGAGACCCCAGAGAAGCCTTAAAAAATGAGAAGAACTCCCTTTCTAAAACAAGAATACAAAGAAGCAAGTAAACAAATACATGAGGTAATTTCAGGTTATGGTAAGGAATAAAAAGGAGAAGGAGGAGGAGGAGAAAATTACAACAGGAAGATGTGTTATGGGAAGATGATCTGGGAAGGTCTGTCTGAGAAGATGGCATTGTAGATGAACCTCAAATTAAGCAGAATCTGCCACGCAAAGAGCCTTTTAAAGTTATTCTCAGTATTTAGTACACCTTCCTTTCATTATCCACAAAGTTTCAGTAAATTCTAGTCAAAAAGAAAAGCCTTTGTTCAGGGATGTTTTGAGTAGCAAAGACAAGCCATTTTAAGGAATCCACCTTCTCCAGCTGATGCCAGAAAAGAATGGCAGTGGGGATCTTTGGACAATAACTGTGTCCAAGCAAGGAATGATTTCCCTGGGTCATTGGAAATAGAGACTTTGGCTTGATAAAATGTTGCGGGTGAAAGAACCACAAGATCCATTTCTTAACTATATAAATAGCAGTAGTGGGGGAAACCTCAGAAATACCGGGCTGATTTTTGACCAGAGAATCATTAGTCCATTTATAATTTGTTTTTAAGAAGGAACTATAACCTTGCTTTCTTGTTACATCCTGGTGAAGCCTGACATATGTGGCCTATTGTTTAACTATGGACATTTTTATTGAACATACATTCATTGTTTTACTTTTATGTATTTATATATTTATTTATTTTTAGAGATGGGGTTTCAGTATGTTGATCAGGCTGGTCTCAAACTCCTGGCCTAAAGTGATCCTTCCATCTTGGCCTCCCAAAGTACTGGATAACTGGCATGAGCCACTACATACATTCAAAGACAACTTATGCAATAATCATAGCTAAAATGTGTTAAACATGCACTATATATATATCACCTTCTAATCTAAGTTCTTATATATGTTAATTCATGTAATGCTTAACAACATCTCTGTGAGTAGCTGCTATTGTGTTTTGTATTTTATATATGATGCAGAGAGGAGTTAGTGAATTTGCCTGACTTCATAGAGTTGGTAAGTAGATGTTTTAAGAGTCAAGCCCAGGCAGTTCAGAACCAGGGCATTTAACCATTTTTTTAGCCTTCCCCTTGTATACCACATTGACTATCAGCTGCAAGGTAAGCTCCCCATATCAGCTATTAGCTAAGCATAAATGTATTATTCTTTAAATGGTGAGGGGTGAATTGTGTGTGTGTGTGTGTGTGAGAGAGAGAGAGAGAGAGAGAGAGAGAGAGAGAGAGAGAGAGAGAGAGAGAATTACCCCTCTGAAAACAATTCCAAATATGGAAAAAAATAAAATAATAATTTCATTAGTAATGAAAGTAGTTAAGGTAAATCTGACTTAACCAAAATCCTGATGGCACTATCTATCTTTTAATTTTCTGTAACAGTGGCATATAATTTTAAAACCCCAGATTTAAGCTTTGAGAAGCAGAAAGGAGTCTGCCAACTGTTTATCTCCTCTTATTTCCCAGTTATTAATCCAGATGCAGTCCTTATTTCTTCTAAGTGTCGGTGCAAAACAAACAAAATGGTATGTTTAATCCTATTTTACAATTGTGAAAATTGAGCTGAGAGAAGTTTAGCAACTTGGGTCTGTCTTATGCCTAAGTATATGATCTTTATGGTACTACTCTCTAGGGATAGTTTAGAAAAAAAAATTAATGCAAACATGAAGCCATTGTCTGGCCTATCCTTCAGCCATAGATCCATGGTGCAGAGAGAGAATTTTACACAAAGAATAAAGAAAGCTTTTAATTATAGACCACGTAAGGTATATTTAAACCTATAAAAGTCTATATGACCCACTACCAAAATACACTTAATGGAAGAAGTGAGGATTCTTACTAGTAATACGTTAAGAATGTTGGAGTATCCTTACTTCTTCCACTAGTACCAATAATACATGTATGTACATATGTACATATATACACACACACAAACACATGAATATAGGTATATATATATTCATGTATGTGTGTGTACACACATGAAGTGATAATGAATATTCTTTTGTAGCATGAAAAAAGAACATATATTCTAAATATGGCTATTACCCATCATAAAATACTAAAAAGATAAAAGATAATCACCTAGATTAATTTACATTATGTTTATGATTATTATTTTAGAGAGGAGTAATTCAACTTTTTTCTTGCATTATATTTTAATATTTTTTGATATAAAGTTATCCATGTTTCAAAACTCACACTCTTTTAAATAACCATTTTGTAAGTATAATCTCGCAACAATAACATAAAGCTTATGCTACTGCTTTTTTCTTGATTAGATATCTTGATTTGGTTTATATTACTAATAACTGGACTTGATTAACATAAATGTGCATATAATTTCTAAATTGGATATAACAGCTTTTATATAATGGATTTTCCTCTCTTTACTTTCTTTTGGGATCGTTTTATTTCTTGCTCTAAGTAATTTTACTAGATCCTATAAGTTCTGGCATATAAAATTTAATCTTTAATTATTTTGAATATTTTTATTCTGCTTTTGTCAGAAACTTCTGTTTCATCTGCGATAGACTCATTTTATTGTATTAATATAAAATCTATATTGTTTCTGACCATTCTTTTAATATGTATAATGTGCTTTGCTTTACACATTTCTTTGTTTCATAATGGTTTTATATCTTTTAATTATAACTTTAATTATTATAAAGTAAGCCTCTAAAACTTTCTTAATATTTTTTGCTTAATTTCTTCTTTGAGGTTGACATTGGCAGTTCTGTTTTTTTATTTAAACTATCTTTAGCCTTTTAGATTAATTAACTTTTTTTTTTTAGACAGAGTTTTGCTCTTTCGCCCAGGCTGGGGTGAAGTGGCATGATCTCGACTCACTGCAACTTCTCCCGGGTTCAAGAGATTCTCGTGCCTCAGCCTCCAGAGGAACTGGGACTATAAATGAGAGCCACCATGCCTGGCTAATTTTTCTGTATTTTTAGTAGAGAGGGGATTCTGCCATGCTGGCCAGGCTGGTCTCAAACTCCTGAGCCCAGGTAATTCATCTGCCTCAACCTCCCAAAGTGCTAGGATTACAGGTGTGAGTCACCACACACAGCCAACTTGTTTTAAAAATGTCTTTTCAAAGGAGTGTTGCTAAATTTCCTTTAAGATAGAGTCAGAAACTTCTTGCTTTTGATTAGGAAAATTTACAGCATTTACATTTATTGAATAACTTTCATAATTTAATTTCTGATCTTTTTGTATATCTTTAAATTTACTCACACATATTTTTTGTTTGTTTTGTTTATTAGTGTGTGGACTATGTTCTATTTGATTTTATATTCAAAATTATTTACAAAGAGAAAGATTCTCTCTTCTATAACATTAGTTATTTTCTTATATAATTTCAAGCATTATTAGCCTTAAAGTTACCTATCTATACTTATCTACAATGTATTTTTAAAATTTATATTCATAGAAAGTTATTATTAAAGACCATTCTTAATGGTTTTAAAGACAATTTTTTGTTTTTTACTTTTTTGTGTTGTTTTGTTTAATTTAGAGACTGAGGCTCCATCTTTGACTTTTTATTTTTTGGTAGTCATGACTTGAATTTCTTCAAAGCATTATATTACTTTGGAATGGTTATTAGCTTCAACTCTTTACATTTGCAGTTAATGTTTTATTTTATTTTTTCTCTTTAATGTTAGTTGATTTCTTTGGTCATCATCAGATTTTTTTATTATTAATATTTTGTATTAGGTCTGTATTAGTTTTCTGTTACTGTAAAACAAATTGTCACCAAACAAGAGAGGCTTAAAGCAACACAAATATGTTATTTCACTCAATTCCTATGGGTCAGGAGTCCAGGACAGGTTATCTTGACACCAAGTTTATGGTCTTATCAGGCTGAAGCCAAGACAGCAGATGATACTAAAATCTCATCCGAGGCTCTGGGTCTTCTCCAAGATCACAGGTTGTTGAGAAAATTTACTGTTTTTGCAGCTGTTCAGCTGAGGCCTTCAGCTTCCGGAGATTACCTGGTATTTCCTGGGAGGTGGTCCTCTTCAAAACATGGCTGTATGCTTCTTCATGATCTGCAGGAGTGTGTCTGCTATTGCCCCGAATCTTTCTGGCTCTTCTGTCTCTGAACTCTAGACCCTCTTTCTAAGAGTCACCTGATTAGATTACATACCAGGGTAATCTTCCTTTCAATTAACTTTTTCAATATATGAAGGACTTTATATCTGCAAAATTACGTTACCTCTGCCATACAACGTAACCTCATCTTGGTGGAGTATGCTCGTATATTTATAGCACCTGCCACATTCGAGGGGAGGGGACTATACAGGGCACTTGCAATAGAGAATATGGGGGCCATCTTAGAAGTCCTCCTGCCACAAGGTCTAGTTTATATTATACAAATTTCTATGTTCTTTGAAGAAATATTTTAAAGACTTATTTAAGGATTTTTTTTTCCTGTATGGATAACTTTTGTATTGTTTGAAAAAAAGCAATGTATATATTGACAAATATAGAAGAAAAATATACTATATAACATTGGTAAATTTGTAATGAAATGGGTGGAACAATATACTATCTGATTATAATTCTAATACCTGTTGGTATCATTATAAATTAGTACAGTATTATAAAATATGAATTTTCTCTAAATTGTTGCTAAAATATGCCTTTTGTGTCAACAATCTCACTCACAAAATTCCACACTAAGAACACGATTGAGGACAACAACAGAAAACGTTTATGTGTAAGAGTTTATTTTCACACTGTATCATAAATTTACAGTAACCTTAAATCACAAATTTGTGGAAATATTAAGGATCACAGGGTAAGCCCTCTGGATATATATTGTATTATAAATATAAATAACATAAGAATATAAAAGATACATATAATATATATGAAATACAGAACACAAAAGTATATGTGTACTGTGATTACAACTATGTAAAATATGTAAGCAGTTGCATTAGGACTGGAATATTTATGTGAGATTAGAAATGGTTGATATATCATGTGTCAAATTTGAAACTATTTCATTAAGGCTACCAAAAGGCTTATACAATGTATAAAACAAAATTAGGTCAGATTCCCAAGTGTCTGGAAAAGGGTAGGCGTGGACTGCTTTGACTTCTGATGCTCTTTCATCTGAAATTTGCTGAGCCTTTACTAAGTGAAGGGTGAAATCTTTCTTCTGTTGCCACTGATGAGAAATAAGTGAATTATACTGGGAGTAGACAGACCCAGCCCTTCCCTCAAGTTAATGACTAATTGGCAAAACCTCCTGATTGGGGGTGACCTAGGGCTGACCCTTGATGACTAGGGATGGGTAAATGGAGGATGGTCACTTTTCCCTGCTTTTCTATGAGGTTTCAGATGGGAGTACACCATATGAACGAGCAGAAATTATGAGATTCTTTTAATAAAAATATCAGTACTGAAGGGAGCAGAGAGCATAATTTAGTTCTATAGTCAATTCTTTCATCCAATGTGAAAATTCCTTCTAATGCATGTGTGAGAGTGACTACCATCTTGTTTTTGCTTGTACAACACGGACTTGCTGCCACTGAATGTATCCTGTGTTCTTGGCAATCAGCACACTTATTTGTGAACTGATTGACCTTTTCATGGAACATATCTTAAAACATGGTCCTCTGAAATATAATTTGGAGGACGCTAAATTACACATAAGCCTTTGATCCTTATACAAAAAGCCATGTCAAATGAAGAAACTTGGAATGTGAAAGAGGGATTATATTTATTATATATATAATATATAATATAATATATTATGCATATTATAAATATATATATTTATAATTCAAGGGATTATATTTAATTTCAAGGAAATTGAAATTAGAACAAAAGGCTAAAATTATACTGAATTCAATAACTATCTAAAAAGATGATTTTGTTCTAGAAATTAAGTCTTCTATCACTAGTAGTTCTCAAACACAGATTTGATGGTCGTTTGCTGTAAATATTATAGAGAAGATTCAAGTGTTAGACTGAAGATTAGAAGAATTTGGAGAATTTGTGACTTTCAACCCTGGCAGAAGAGCATCAGAATCTTTTGAGAAAATAATTTTAAGAAGAAAGAGGAAAGAAAAGGAGAAAGAAAGGAAAGAAAGAGATATCTGGGCCTTATCGCAACACTATTAATTCATGAAATCTGGGTTTTGGGCTTAGAAATTTGAATTTTTAATGAGTTGCCTAGGAGATTCTTATCAAGTAGCTCAACAGAGTAGGGAATGAAAATCGATGGGTCAGATTTATTCTTAAAGGATAACTGCAATTATAAAAATCTGTTTCCATAGCACAAACAAACAACATGGAAAATTAGGCAACTAGGGCTTCTAAAGAGGTGACATTACTTGTCCTCTGGGAATGAGGGAATAAAAACACAGTTTCCAGATTTCCAGTCTGGGGACAATGAGACCAGTCTGTGTTGTTGAAATTCTCACCTTATTCTAGGCAGATGAGAAGAGATGAGAACCAGGGAAGAAGGCGGTGTCCTAGGAGGACAGTTTTAGAAACAGTTTTCTCCACCCATGTATAATCCCTTCCTTGCACTCTGTTGTAAAAACCTAAGATTTTGATTGCCTGAATCTGTGACTATTGCTTCATGGAGTTTAATGAGGCTCATCCTGTACAGAGAAGCTGCAGGGCTTCTCTGATGGTTGTTACAGGGAGTGGCTTCTTGGATCATAGCAATTTATATAATCCTTCCATTGCCAACAAGTGTCTGGTAGGATGTGTCTACACTTTACATTTCTAGATCTAACAATGCTAGCTGGTTTTGCTTAAACCAAGAGATTGACTTCAGACAGTGTTCTCCACAAGTAGTCAATTTAAATCTTAGTTCTGCCTGGTGTCATATAAAGATCAATGAAACGTGGCAGCTACTTGACAAAGAGTGCACCTAGTTACTGGTTCTAAAGGTGGCTAAAGGATCTGGATGTTCCTCTCAGTAATGGAAGTTTCTTTCCCCATGAATGGGAAATATTACTGCTCTCCAGGGATGCCCACATTCTGGGCAACTGGAAGGTAATTGCAAGACCTATTCGTCCATTTATTTATCAGTATCTCTCCAGTGCCAAGTATGTGCCATTCACTGCACTGGAAACTGAAGAGACAGCAAATAATGAGTAAAAACAGACAGCCTGGAATTTACAGTCTGGCTAAATCTCTGACTGACTGGGAATTGGCTAGCCCGTCTTCATAATCTTCCTCTTCTTCCTCCTCCTCTTTCTTCTCCTCTTTTTGTCCTTGTTCTTCTTCTCCTTTATCATCATCATCATCATGATGCCATTAGCATCATAGAGGTTAACATTTATGTACTTGGTACCTATGTGTTAAAAGCTTTTTAATGGAATCTTTTAAATGAGTTAAATATTATTTTTATTAGACCTATTTGTCCGAGGAGAACATGGAGACACACAGATAACTGGATCAAATGACCTGGCCTGCATCCATCATGAGGGTGGGCCTGGGAAAGCAGAGATTTAGTGTTCCTTCAACAGCTCCTTTGAGTTTGGGTCTTGCTTGCTCTGGGTCTCCTGGCTTAGGGTCTGAGTGAGGGCAGCCTCTGTTAGTATTGTGATAATACAATCCAGTCTCCAACCTCAAATGAGGATCACTTGAGGAACAGGGATTGCATTCTGGCCCTGAATAAGACAAGAGAAATAAGATTGACAGTAGCTAGCTTTCAAAACTCAAGGGACTAAATAAGTTTGGGTGAGGCAGGTAGAGTTTGGAGCATTTGTAGTCAGCTATAGTTGAGGTTGTCTTTTGGGTGGGCCAGAAGTAAACTCTTATACTTCAAGGAGTCAATGGGACACCTAAATTTGACTTCCTGAGTTCAACAGGGTCATCTGCACCTAGCCCCATTGGGTCAGGGAGACCAGCTAAACCTGAAGAGCAGTAGCAGTAGCACTACTTGGCCAAGTAGCTCAGATATAGTGCAGTTTTGTTCTATAATTCTGAGGAAGCCTCAAGGGCGTGATTCATTTTAATGAGATTTAGATGTAAGGTAACAGAATTGAGGTACTTTCAATTTGTAAACACTGAACTATTTCATGAAGACAATAGTATAATGACTGTAAATCTCTACTCTTGTTTTAAAACAGAATTCTCCCTATGTTCTTGTATTAACTTTTTGCTGCTCCTTCAAAGAGATTTACCATCTCCTTATTTATAATGCACTTCTCTTCACCTAGTCAAGGATGTTATTGCCTGTCTTTGCAGCTGCATTTAAACATTTAAATATTCCTTCAAAGAAGATTTACAGTCTCCTTATTTATAATGTATTTCTCTTCACCTAGTCAAGCATATTATTGCCTATCTTCACAGCTGCATTTAAATATTTACTGAGTACTTTTCCAAAACAAGGTTGAAATCATATGCTATATATAACTTTGGATTACTTTTATCTGTTAATATTTTCAACAATATTTTGGAACATTTTCTTATGTTAGTCGAAAATGTGTTACCCATGTCATTTTGAAAGGTCAAATGATATACTTTGTCATACAGATAGACAATAATTGTTTAACAATTTCTCAAATACCATTTCCAAGTTTTCACTTTGTAATTTTAATATTCACATTTATAACAGTGAAATAAATCAGAAACGATCTGAATGCTAACACTTTTTTGAATACGTTTGTTCATAAATATGTCCATACAGTTATTACACTAGGTCAAATATTTACACCTTACATTTTCTTGCTGCGTGGCATCTAAGTAGTTTTCAGAATGGATGCATTACTTTAATTAATAACCTTGGTAAAGTTACTTAAATTTTATATGCTTCAACTCCCTCATTTCTAATATAAGATTAACTATAGAATCCACCTCATCGAGTTAAGTAAATATATGGAAAGTACTTAGGATAATTATACACAGTTCTAAACAGTTTTGATTTGTAGATATGTAAGAAGGAAGTCACCTTTGCTTTAGATCCTCTAGTGCTTGCTTGCTCACAGTGGGCTTCTTACTTCTCCTAGCCCAGTTAGCCCATAATTCAGATGTTAGCTCAATTGTCCCTCTGCTAGAACCTCCCTCACCTCCACTGTTCTCCACCCTACACCTCTTTGACTAGGTCAAATTCAACATTATTCACTCACAGCACTATGTGCCTCTTAGTTGTAGGAATCAACACAGTTAAAATTTTTCATTTCTTTATAAGACTACTGGATAAAAGTCAATCTCTCTCTTTAGACTATTAGCTCTATAAAGGCAGAGATTATGCTGGGTTTTTTGCTCACAATAATGCCTGACATCCCAACTCTGTCCAAGTAGGCCCTCCAATAATGCTACTTGAATGACTGACTAGTGGGATGGTTAGATATGCATAAAAGCATTTCAGGAAGCATAGCAGTTTAAGGAACAGAAGTAGAAATGAATGTGTCATGACAAAGAGCTGGTAATGATATAAGCATATTTGAACTACAGGGTAGTATATTATATGAAAAAAAGCCATGGGAGATGGAATAAGAAAGGGGGGTTTGATCATTGAGAGCCTTACGTACAAGCAGATGAGTTGTAGTGAACGAGACTTGCATTGAGCAACCAATGAATAATTCTGAGCAGCAGTGGTATATAAAAGAAGTGTGTTAATGGGATGTATGTGGCATGTAGAGTAGATTAAAAGAGAAATTCTAGAGATGGAAAGCCCAGTTAAGGGACTATTGCAATATTCCTTAACAGCTCTTGAGTAGCTGCTTATATGTGTTACTACTAAAAATAAGAAAAAGTGAGCAAATGTGAACTGTTTCTAGACAAGAATTGACATTTGTTGGCATTATATGTAGGGCAGAGAGAGAGAGGAGAGAGCAAGAAGAAAAGAGACAGAGAAAGGGAGGGAGAGAGGGAGTCATAAAAAATAATGGAATATTAGTTTTGGAAGAGGCCTTTTAGAGACATCATGCAGTGCCCATTACAGCTGGGGAGACTGAGGTCAGGAAGAGGAAGAGGGCTGTGAGTGCTGCATGGCATATGGCATGATATGGCAGAGGAGATAAGAAAGACATTTTTTCTGAACTGTATTTATTGTACTTTTATACTCAGTGATTAAGGGAATGTATCTTTTCCAGAAACAATGGAGATGAGTTAGAAGGGGAATTATGAGTTCTATTTTGTATAGGTTGAGTCTGGAATAACAGTGAGATATTGAAATGAAAGTGTCAGGCAGTGTAACAGGCACTAGGAGTCTGGCAGGGAGGTCAGAGCTGGGGTTACATATTTTTGATTCAGTGGCCCAGAGATAGTTACTCTCGATCACCTGAATTCTTTCATTATGAAATCAATTATTGTCCTTTCGATTGCTCACTTTTGAAAAAATAATTATTGTTATAGATTTATTGAGCACATATTTTATGATAAATGCTTAACTAGAATCTTATTTAATCTTGTCATAAATCCTAACAAGGAGATGCTACTACTTTATGACTCCATTTTACAAATGAGTTAGCAGGATCAGAGGTGTAGAATAACCTTCCCAATGTCTCTTCAAGTCCCAACAATTTTTTAAACAGGACTTCTCAGTGTTGGCACTGTTCTAATTCTTGGCCAAATAATTCTTTGTTGGGGTGGAGTGAGGAGAAGCTTTCCTGTTCATTGTAGTATATTTAGCAGCATTTCTGACCTCTACCCACTGGATGTCTGTAGAAGTCACCCCCCAGCTTTGACAACTAAAAAGGTCTCCAAACATCACCAATTGTTTCCTGATTGAGTTCAAATCACCTCTTCTATTAAAAACCTTCCCCGGAAATTTCAACCTTACTTGATATATTCTTTCTCTGTATTTTTGTGCCACTTATTGCCCCAAAATTGAAGGATGTTTTTGGTTTTCTTTTGTATACATCTTGTCTTCCCAAGAAGTTTATGAGGTTGTTGAAGACCAAGTCTTTTACATTTAATACAATATCAGGAGCAAGTGACTTTCAGCTATGTCTTTGCTTCTTCATTCCTACTATCATTTCACTTCCTCCCGTGGATTAAGCCCTAGTCATTCTTACTCATAATCTAACTCTAATAATAGTCTAATTATAATAATCTCAGAGGAGAACAGCCTTTAGAAAGATTTTGCAATAGAAATTCAGGGATTTAGTGGGTAATGAGACCAGCCTTACCGAGAGTACTCACAGGAGCTGACTGGAAAATTCCCATGGCACAGAGAATGCGGTGAGCTAAAGCAGATGGCATAACATCAGAAAGCAATGGGTGGATGACGAGCATGGAGCTGCAATGCAAAAAACTGAATGGGAATGCATGGTTCAGAGAACATGGAACGAAACCCCAAGCTTTCAGTTTGAACTAGGCAGTTCCACTTGGCAGCTAGACTCTGTTTCTGAGCAAAGCCATGCCATGTAAATTTGTGGTAGCAGTCTTTACAAGGAGCCCAGCGGATAAACTCTACTACAAATTTACAGACTTGTATTAGAACCAAAGCTAATGTTCCCAGAAGGAGGAGGTAAAACAGGAATGATTGGGATTTTGAGACTTGACATACTTATAAGAAGAAGGCAGACAATCTAGGAGGGTCTAGGAGTAGGTTCAAAATTGGCTATGAAATGTGTTAAGTGGATCTTGCTACATATACTGTTTAATACTATAGTCAAGTTTGTGAATAGCTTCAGCAAATAGGGCTAATCCAAAAGATTCAGGGACAGGACCCTGGAAGACAGACAATTATAACATTAATGGTTAACATTTATTGAGTAATTACTATCTACCAGCAACTGTGCTAACAGCTCTGTATGCATTGTCAATTAACTTACAAAGTAATCCTGTAAAGCAGGTGCTATTGTTATCCCCAGTTTCCCCAGGAAAGCAAGTACGGGGATGTTAAATAACTTGCCCATCATCATATATGCAGTAAGTAGCAGAAGTGAGGCTTGAATCCCTTGCAGCATTTCTACTCTTAACCACTAGAATCATTGGAATTCAGAAATCGAAGAGACTGAGAAGTTATGTAGTCCAATCCCTTGATTCTAGAGAGGAACTAACTAACATCCAAAGGCAGAAAATCACTGTCATTAAGTTTCATGGGGAGCCAGCCCATGGCAGAGCCTGAATGGGAGGCTCAGTCTTTCTTACACTCTACTATAGAAGAGGCCAAGTTTGGAGGAGGGCTTACCTGAGCATTAAGCCGTTTAATTCTCTTGATCAGGACCAGATTGGCCCCAGAACTTGGGCAGTATTAACTTGAGGTATCACTCATGTGATCAGGGTACACACTTTGAAGGGTTGCACATGCAGGAAGCCCAAGAGCTTTACCCTTTGCGATGGCCAACACAACAGAGGAAATGAGACAGAAGGGCAGATGACACATTTATCCCCTATGCTCTTTTCTTTTTGTTTCCTTATTTGAGCAAATTGCATCATGAATGATCAATCAGACCTTGTTTTACTAGAAAATAAATTAACAGTTGGGTACAGTGGCTCACTCCTACAATCCCAGCACTTTGGGAGGCTGAGGTGGGAGGATTGCTTGAACCCAGGAATTTGGGACCAGCCATAGTGAAACTCTCATCTCTACAAAAAAAAAAATATTTAAAAAACTTAGCTGGGCATGGTGGTGCATGTCTGTAGTCCCAGCTATTCAGGAGGCTGAGGTAGGAGGATTGCCAGAACCAAGGAGATTGAGACTGCAGAGACCCCTGATCTCACACATGCTGCATTCCAGCCTGGGTGACAGAGTGAGATCCTGTCTCAAAGAAAGAAAATTAAAAAAAAAGAAAAAGAAGAGAAAAAAACGAAAAGGAAAAAAGAGGAAAAGAAAAAAACAAGTGAACTACAAATTTCAGTTGTGTCATGTTTTCCCAGTTGGAGGGAAAATTCAATGCCCTTTATGGTTGGATCAGATATGAGGTAATGGCATTGATTTAAAACATAAAATATGCTTACATTAGAAATTATCAGAAAAAAGTAAAAATGATGAGCCAGGTGCAGTAGCACATGCTTGTTGTTCCTGCTATTTGGGAGGCTGAGGTGGGGGATCCCTTGAGCCTAGAAGTTTGAGGCCAGCCTGGGCAATATAGTGAGATCCATCTCCAATTAAAAAAACAAAAACAAAAAACAAAAAAACAAAACAAAAA
>NW_016803289.1:2437762-2453205 GCF_001698545.2 Rhinopithecus bieti
CAAAAAAAAAAAAAGAAAAGAAAAAAAAAGAAAGAAAAAAGAAAATTAAAGTAAATGTAAGATTATGATAAGGCATGATAAATGAGATTAAAACTTTTTTTCAACTTCATGTTCAATATGTATCTTCTTGGGAATGTTATGCCTATTGAAGTTGTTTTCAAAAAATAATTATTGCAATTAGAATGAAATAATTATGATGTAATAGAGAGCAATAACTCACCAGATGCCTGTGTTATTACAGTGAGAGTTGACCAGAAGTGAAGAGAGTTCAGTAAGTACTGATAATTAATTTCTGATGCCAACATCATAAATTTTCAAGTGGATCATATTTGCTGAATTTCTCCATGAATGGGGTGACATTTCTTAATATTTTGTTTCAATGGTGGATACAAATAGATGAATTTTAATACATATTAATAAAACCTGAAAAAAATGAGGCCAGGTGCAGTGGCTAATGCCTGTAATCCTAGCACTTTGGGAGGCTGAGGTGGACAGATTACTTGAGGTCAGGAGTTCAAGACCAGCCTGGTCAATATGGTGAAACCCTGCCTCTACTAAAAATACAAAAACTAGCTGGGGTTGGTGGTGCATGCCTGTAATCTCAGCTACTCAGGAGGCTGAGGCAGGAGAATTGCTTGAACCGGGGACGCAGAGGTTGCAGTGAGCTGACCAAGTTCACAGCACTGCACTCCAGTCTGGGCAACAGAGTGAGACTCTGTCTCAAAATAAATAAAATAAAATAGAATAAAATAAAATAAAATAATAAATACAAAAACTGAATAGAAGCACAGAGTTCCCATATAATGACCAGTTTTCCCTGTTATTATCAACTTGCCTTGGTGAGGTACATTTGTTATGATTTATGAAGCAATGTTGATACATTATTATTAACTAATGAGTATAGATTACATTGGAGTTCACTCTGTTGTGTTGTAGAGTTCTATAGGTTTTGACACAGGCATAATGTCAGATATCCACTATTACAGTATCCTATAGACTTGTTTCACTGCCCTGAAAATCCCCTGGTCTCCACCTATTCATTCCTCTCCACTACCATCTTCTGGCAACCACTGATCTTTTTAGTTTGTCTATAGTTTGTCTCTTCCAGAACGTCTTCTACTTGGAGTCATACAGTATGTAGTTTTTTTCTGATTAACTTTTTTCACTTAGCAATGTCCTTAAGGTTCCTCCATGCATTTTAAATGTATTTTTGGTTGTTTGGTAGCTTATTTCATCATTCACTAATCTTCCATTGCATAGATGTAACATTTTAAAAAATCTACTCATTCTTTGAAGAGTAGATTTTTGGCAGCTATGAATAAAGCTGCTATAAACGTTTGTGCAGGTTATATGGACATAAGCTTCTAACTCCTTTAGATAAATACCAAGGAGCATGATTGCTGAACGGTAAGAATGTGTTTAGTTTTGTAAGAAACCGTCAAACTATCTTCCAATGTGGCTATACCATTTTGCATTTCTACAAGCAATGAGCAATAGGTCCCATCCCATTGCTCTGCATCTTACCAGCATTCCATGTTGTCAGTGTTTGGGATTTTGCTCATTCTGATATGTTTGTGTGGTACTTTAAATATGTTTGTATTGCTAGTAATTTCCATGTGTTAAGAAATTGGGGTTTGTTGGGTTCCAGCTTCAGCTCTTCTTTCCTCAATGTACTTTTGTAAATAATAAAGTATTTACAAAATATTGAAGTGGATGGTCATATTTTCCATAATGATTTGCCTAGTTTGGGCAGAATCTGAGCAAGTGGTCCCTGAGGACAGGGAGGACAGCAGATCTTGGACCACATGCATGCAGAGCGAGCTCCTTGTCTCTTACTTTTTGTTCTTTTCTTCATCTCCACTTTGCTCTCCAGGAATGCCATGGCTAAATTCAGGGCTGAGCAGTTTTCAGTTCAGTAAGTCTTTGTCATTGCACGTAGGCATCATAAACTGAGTCTGTCAGTCTGTTTGTGTAGCCTCTGGCTTCCTCCTTACATTTTTATCTTTCTTCTAAGAATTACATAGCCTTTTATTCATTTGTAACTTAAATTGACTTGGGAGATCCTAAGTCCAAGGCTTAGGAAAAACCTCTTCCTCTGCTCAGTTCATTTTACATAGTTAAAAACTAGTTTTTTCTCAATGTATCTTCCTAGGATGGCAATACTCTGAAATATGTAAGGAAAAATCTAGAAAGTTCTCATCTTTGTCAGATGGAGTCACATTATTTGTGACAAGATTAAAGAGAGAGAGAGAGAGAAGCAGTCATGATTACCCTTATATTTACTGAGGAGAGATTGCAAACATCTGCAAAAATTGTCCAAGAATAAACGACCAAACTTTTACACCTTATAAGAGTCTGGACTCTCCGTCAGACTATATAGGGGAAAATATCACCCCATTTAAAACAAACAGGCAATGAACTTGCCAATGGTGAAATGAATGCCTAAATAAAACTCAGCCATTTGTATTATTGTTTGTAGACTCAAAACTACCCAAGAGCTGTCAGATTTTTCTCCTCTGGAAAATGTCAGTTACTAGATTGACTCAGCACAGAATTAGGCTCTAGAAGCATTATTATTCAAGTTTCTGTGCTTTAGAAACGCATTCCCTTTAAATAACACCCAAGGATATCGCCAAAAGATCTCTGGTAAGAACAAGACATAGATTGAGGGGAAAATAAAACGTATGGGCTTAAAGCTAGAATATAAAGAGTTGTGTGACACTGGTGGTGATATGGGAAGACAGATTTTAAACTTTGGACAATATCCACCTATCCCACCACCAAAAGAAAAAAAAAACAGTAGAAAAGAAATGAAAAGAAAGAAAGCACATGTTTTGTAAAATTTAGAGTCTAACTGTCAGTCCTTCTTTGGTTAAGAGGCTTTCTTTATAAATATTATTTTCTGAAGCATTTATGCCAAAATCAGAATCATTATAAAAAATGCCTTTTAAATACCCAAAGTTGATTTTTAAAAACAATGATTTAGAAACTTTGAAAATTTACCTTAATTTTAGAGGGTGTAATTTTGTGCTTTTTTCTGTGATAGTAAGTGCAGTTCTACAGAAAGCAAAATTGAGAATTTGCGACATGCACACCTGATTACATTCAGGATCTTGGATTTAAGTTCTTTAGTAAATAGTGAAAGAAACACATAACTGTAAAATAATATAGAATTTTTATTGACATGCAATGCAGTTGAACTTTGTTACCATCTATAAAATAATAGTTTTTAATAAAATTATTTAAATATAATTTAGGTAATTTGAAAAATAAACAGATCAATAGAAAATTGTACTCCTAAAATTTCTGGGTAAAGTCAAAAATGCAACACAACCATTTTGTTGATTGACTTGATTATATTTTATTTTACTATATTATGGTTTTTGAAAACATTCTTAATTGTCTGGAAATTTGAAGTCATATAGCATTAAGTAAATCACGAGAATGCTACTAAGAATACTACTATATGAAACAAAGTCTAAATTTTGACACATGAATCAAAAAGAATTTAAAAAACACTTTGAGTCTATGTAAGTATTTGTTGACAGTAAAAAAAAGAAATTAAAGATCTTCTTGATCCTCTGACTTAAAAATTCAAAGTTTTTTCACTTATACTGGGTCAAAGCAATTTTAATAGCTTCATTGAGGTAGAATTGGCACACAATAAACTGCACATATTTAAAGTGAACAATTTGATGCATTTTAAAATATGTATACACCAGTGAAACCCTCATGACAAGCAAAACAATGAACATATTCATAACTTGTAAACTTTTTGATGCCTCTTTTAAAAACTCATCTCTTACCCTCCTGTCTCTCTGCCCAGGCAACTTCTTATCTACTTTCCATCACTATATAGTAGTTTGCATTTTCTTGATTTTGTTTAAAAGGTAAACTGAGGCACAATAAAATTATAGAGTTTATTTGAGCATGCAAGAATTCATGAATGGCACCAGACTGAGAGTAGTTTGGAGGCTCTGTTGAAGAAGCATAATGGACAGGCTTTAACAGAGGGAATGAAAAAGTAATTCAAAAAATTTTGATTGGTTACAGTTGCAAAGTTGCTTTACTTGTTCTATGCTGCTGGAAAGTCCCTAGTTACAAAATTATAAATTAGTCGTTGAGTTGGATTGGTTGAGCTTAAGTTGTTTTCTTTAATATAGGCATTTACAAGAAATAGCTCAAGTTATGTTATGTTTGCGAATCCAACAAGGTTAAGGTCACTTAAAAGGCCCATTTGGCTTTGTCTGCTCAGGGCTTCTTTAGGCCTGGTCTCCATTTTATTTAACAACTTTCATATAACTAAAATTATGCAATATGTACTTACTCTTATAGTTTCTTCTACTCAGTAAAATTATCTTGAGATTCCCCTATACTGTTGCTTGTATGACTAGTTTCTTTTCTTTCATTGCTGAATAGTATTCTGTCGCATGGATATATTGCAATGTGTTTGTTTATTCACCTGTTGATGAACATTTGAGTTGGTTCCAGTGTTTGACTATTACAATAAAACTGCTTTAAGCATTCTAGTACAAGTTTTACATAAACATATGCTTTTGTTGCTCCTGGGTAAACACCTAGGAATAGAATGGCTGGACTAAATAGTAGGTATATGTTTAACTATTTAAAGAAACTGCTAAACTCTTTTTTTTTTTCCTGAAGTAGTTGACCCATTTTCTATATGAGAGGTCCAGTTCTTCCACATTATCTTCAATACACAGTGTGGTTAGTCTTCTGATTATAGCCATTTTCTAATAAGTGTGTAAAAGTATCTCATTGTGGTCGTAATTTTCATTTTCCTAATTGCTAGTAGTGTTGAGTATCTTTTATGTGCTTATTTGCCATTTGTTTGTTTGGGGCCAAATTTCTGTCCATATCTTTTGCTGCTTTTCGGTTTGCTGTCATAATCTTATTATTGAGTTTTGAGAACTCTTTACAAAGAGACTTCGAATGGGCAATGACATATTCATTATCTTGATTCTGGTGATGTTTTCACACGTATGCGTATACATACGTCTAAAATTGTGACATTATAGATTCAAAAAATACACAGCTTTTTGTGTGTCAATTATATCAGAATAATAAAGATAGTCCCCACGAATATTTGCTTTTTCATATATTTGTAATATGCAAGGAAATTTGGTTAATTGAAATAACAACTATGTAAATGCATTTAAATTAGTAGTCAATAGGTTTACACTGACACATTTGAGTTGAGATGTTGCAATGTGAGTATCAGTATTGTGATATCTAAGAGAATTTTAAGTTCGTTGTTTTTTATTAAATTTATAAAATTCATTAGTACTGGAAAATACTTATTCATTTTATTATCTAATTGAAATACTTGAAAGGAAAATTGTTTATAAATGTAGTTTAAAAGTTTCAGGGCACCTAATTGGCTGGGTTTTAAAAGATAACAAAATTTTCGGAGGCTATTTAACGGTGATTTTAAAATAAAGTCAACCTAAAATGTCTTATTAATGGAACAGCAAATTTTCAAACTAAATTTAATTGCTTGAAAGGGAATCTGTAAATTTTTACTGCCTGAGACAATTTTAATCTAGAAGAAAAAGATGTTACTCTGTGACTTCTACAGCCAACTTCAAGGTAGCTGCAAATAAAGGTTTGGTGACAAAACAAATAACCTCGGGACTTGTGGTATTGACCAGGACAACCACAAGGCTAATAGCACCCAAGGTTGACATTTCTTCCCTACTTCTCACTATGTTCACACCCTCCCATTGTCTTTTATAGTAATGGTAAGCAATTATATCATCAGTGTAAAATTTATAGCTTAGTGGACGTATAGATACAAATATGTTGATTGCATTTCTGTGGACTGGGAAGCCAAACATGAGGAATCAGCCCATCAGCCCTCCAGAATGTGCCAGTGCCTTATATCAATGCAGGAGGAGTGGGCGAGTGGGGAGGAGGGTATAATTGAAAGTTTCAACTGTAGTCTTCCTTTATAAACAATATGCCCCCTTTACATATCATCATGTTTTACTAGACAAATTCACAATTTATTCCAAATGTCTATTAGGAGCACCTTTCCAGGTAGTGAAACAGGAAAGGTTCTCTTGTCCCCCTCACAGGGTGTGTGATGGGGGTGTGGCTCGCTTCTTCAGTACCCTGCTGCTCAAACCTCTAGGGGAGCATACAGGTGGGCAGACTGTGGGGCTCCTAAGCCACGGCAGTGTCTAGGGGTGTTTACAGCTCCTGAAGCCCCAGTGGACGTGTGTTACGGGGTGATCTATTAGCTTGCCATCTATAGGTGGCTTGTGGTAAGCAGCCCAGTTAAACCCCCTTCCTTATCACAAGGACAGAATGATTTCTATATACTGGAGTTTCTTGCCTTGGTGTACCAAAAGAATTGGATCACATGTGGGCTTGGAGAATGAGTGCAAGGTTTTGTGGAGTAGAAGTAGGGATAGGGAGCAGATAGGGAAGCCGGAAGAATGGTTTTCCTCTGGAGTTGGTCTACTCCGGGGCCTCTGACCGCTTTGGCTAAACTCCAAGGTGTTCTGCTGATGGATGGCCTGCTGACCTGCTGGTGGCTGTCTGCGTGCTCTTCTGCCGGCTCACTCTCGACGACCAGCCGCTTGTGTCTTCTTCTACGGATATGTTCCTCACAATGTCCAGCCTCTTCTGTGTCTGGCCGATAGGGTCTTGGGTTTTTATATGCCTAGGATGGGGGCCTGGTGGGCCAGGGTGGTCTTGGGAAATGCAACATTTGGGCAGGAAATGCCTGTCCTCACCTAGGTCCATGGAGGTGGAACCCCAGTCAAGGACCACACCCTCCTCTACCCAGCACTTCCCTTTCCCACTTCTGTATTATTTAAAGGGACCAAAATCTTCCCTTCCCAGCACTTCCGTAGCAGTAACTCTTTGGAGTTTGCTACTCATGACAACATGGCCCACCCTTTTCTCCCTTGCCCCAGCATCATGAGGCTTTCTTCCCTACGTATGTACCTCAAGACCTCTCATCTCTTGGCAAAAAGGCAATCTGAGCAGGGTATTTATGTTATAGCTTTGTGTGAAAGAAAAAGTCTTTAACTTTGATGTTTTAAGACAGTGACATAAGGCAGTTGGTTCTTACCCTTCCCTGAGGACCACTAATTTCCTTTCCTCTAGCAAAGCAGTTTTTGAAAAAATAAACTAATAAAAGATAAAATGTTTATTTGAAAATTTGAAATCTGTGATCTCATTTATCATCACACAAACTAAACAGCTCAGCCACATAAAGGAAATCACAGGAACACTTTAGTGCAAAACCCGCAGTATATGGGATCTGTGACCAAGAACCTTTTCCTGTCTGGACACAAATTCCTTCAACTATTTGAGAGGGGAGCTTAGGGCGTATTGAGCACCAGTAATCCCTGACCTTAATGTACAAACCAAAGCAGCATGGAAGGGAAGGGGTTAGCTATTCCATATGCATTCAGACGCTCTCCAGCTGGTGGAAGACACAATAGAGTAGAGATTTGTGATTTCGGTGGCCAGATGGAAGATGATTTTGGTTCCGGACACTCTGTTGCATCTGAAATGTATTCTTTACTGGAAACAGATTACTCTCCTGCTATGGTAGGTGGTTTTTCTTTTTGTTTCAAACTGCCAAAACTAAGACCCAGAAAGGTCAGACACTATCAGGCAATTTTTACCTTTTGGAGTGATACCCCCAAAGCACAGAAAAGCTTGTGGTAAAAGCTTATTCAGTTTCCCTAAGGAATCTAGATGTGGAATGCTTTGTTTAGAAGTAGCCTCATGTCCTAATCATAGGGGTCAGAAAACTTGTTTATAAAGGGCCATACAGTAAGTATGTTTGGTTCTACAGATTGTAACTTATCAACTCTGCTGTCCTGGTACTAAAGCAACCATAGACAATACATATATGAATGAGTATGGGGGTGTTTTAATAAAACTTTATTTACAAAAACAGACAGCAGGCCAGTTTGACTCATGGGCCATAGTTTGATTGTTTTAATGAGTTGAAAGAATATTGGCATGAATATGAAGTTGATGGTGGCCTCATCTCATTCTTGCTCCAGGCCAAGTATGTGACTTCAGGAAATCTTCTTTCTCTCCCTGGAACTCATAGTAAATATTTATTGAACATTACCTATGTTGTCATAAGTTTATAATCTCATTTACTTAATGTTCATAGCAGCCCAACAGTGCAGGCACTATTATTAACTTAGAGCACAGCAAGTGAGTTTCAAAGTGACAACTTAAACCCACCTAAGTCTGTTTATCTTTAAAGCTAATGTTCTTAGTTATAACCACAATGTCTCCCAGTAAAGTCGTGGATTTTGATTTAATATTCCCTGATTCCTCTTCTATAGATGACAATCAGTAAATACGGGGGAAGAAACAGTGTTCTCTGTGGGGTGTGTCTCCATCTTTTTCTGGTCTGGTACTTAGAGCTTCTCTTTAAAATTCTCCTGAGTTTCCTTTGCTTTGTTTATTAGTTCTAAGCTGGTTTTTGCACTTGGTCAACCACTGGAGTGACAGACTTTGAGGAAACACTGATGCCTCCCTGCTAAAAACAAGGTTAACCAAACTTCCCCACCCTCTATAAAATGACTCAACTGTGATTGACTGCCTCTTCCTAGCACCAGTGCTTACTTGGACTTTAAATGAGAATTTGTGTTTTCACTTTTAAAGAACCATCATTACATTTTAATATTTCTAAGGTAATAAGACAGAAGATTCAGGCATGCATTAAGGAGGCCATGCAAAGGCCTTTAGGAAGGCATGCATCATTTTCTGTTCAAGACCTACAGGCATTCCATGTTCATTAAGAAGGTGATAAAAATGTAAATGCTCTAATCAGTCTGTGCTCATTTAAAATGAAGGTTCCTATGAACTGTTTTAGAAATCAGATTAAGTGTAGGACTGGATAGAAAAAGCAAAGGCTTTAGAACTTGAGTACATATTAAACAGCATGTATATAGTAGTCACCATGACAAGAAATGACAAGATTTTAAAAAATGCCATTGTCATTTGGTTTTAACTTAAAGAGATCTAATGTAATAAAGTTATCCATTTAGAAGGAATATATGATTTGTAAAACCAGACATAAAATAATGTTAAGGTTGTATTAATATGTATGTAATACAATGTTTTCTAAAAATTCTGTTGCCTTCACATTAAATAAAATGCTTTGATAATTAACTGAAAAGCCTGTTAGAAAAAAAGTGCTCTAAAATAGTTCTTTCTTTCCTTTTGGAAATTGTAGGTTAGAGGAAGATGGATGTCAAGAAAAAAGTGGCACAGAAACTGAATCTTGAAAGATAAGTAGGATCAGAGAAAGGGGAAGAGGAAAACAGTGTTCGAGACAAAGGAATTCTAGAATCCACTTGAGTTAGAGAGAGATGAAAATGAGATAGAAAGGATTGAAAAAACTGCAGAGAAATAATGTGGAGTCTATTAAAAGGGAAGAGGAAATGTAAAAAAGAAGTTGAGAAAGAAAGAGGATAGCAAAGGCAAAGGAAGATAGAGGGGCCACAGAAAGGAATAGAAAAGAAATGAGAAGCTGCTGCAGAGGGAAATGGGTGGAAAAACAGTCAAAAACAGGCAGTGAGATAGGCAGGTGGGAGAACAATCACAGAAAGAATGGGAACCAGAAAGAAGAAACTCAAGGAAAGAAAGGAAAGTGGGGGAGATGGAATGTGAGAACAGATTATGAGTGGCCTCCCCAGCCAACTCTTTTAGCTTCTCCTCTCACACAGCTTCCTCACTTCCTCTTCCTTTTCTTCAATTCTTTCAGTTTCAAACCTGACCAAAAAAGAGTAAGCAGGTGAGACCGTAAAAGTAGGGCAGAGAAACTTCTGGCAGAAAAGCAGTAGTCATTGTGTCTCATGACCTCCTCCAGGTTGCCAAATGAGTTTCAATTTGAATTCCAGCTTGATTAATGGCAGTGGCCCTGACATAGAGGGATCTCCTGGGCTTAGGAGAAAAGAGGTCAGAGATTAAGCATGGAAGATTCTCATGCCTTTGGCAAGGGGGCAGTGGTGTCTGGACAGGTATTTGCCATCCTTGGGCTAGAACCAGAAATAAACTGACAACACTGTCTCTTTTTTTTTTTTTTTTTTTTTTTTTTGAGACGGAGTTTCGCTCTGTCGCCCAGGCTGGAGTGCAGTGGCCGGATCTCAGCTCACTGCAAGCTCCGCCTCCCGGGTTTACGCCATTCTCCTGCCTCAGCCTCGCGAGTAGCTGGGACTACAGGCGCCTGCCACCTCGCCCGGCTAGTTTTCTGTATTTTTTAGTAGAGACGGGGTTTCACCATGTTAGCCAGGATGGTCTCGATCTCCCGACCTCGTGATCCGCCCGTCTGGGCCTCCCAAAGTGCTGGGATTACAGGCTTGAGCCACCGCGCCCGGCCAACACTGTCTCTTAAGACCTGGTTTTGTCTTTTATTTCTCTCAATGTTTTTTTTTCTCTGTTTTGATAATGATTTTCTCAATTCTTGGTGATCCACCTCTGAATATGAATAAGTGAAAGGTCTTATTTTTCAGAGATTTTGTTAGCTCTAGTCATTTATCTCACTTACCAAATATTGAGTATTTACTAGATGTCAGACACATGATAAAGAATGGAATTTATTTTAAGAAAAGATGGAGTTCCTGCATTCAATGTAGCTAGTAAGTTCAGTGACATAAACAGGCAAGAAATAGAGCAATGCCAGCACTGTCTCAACAGTAGAAAGCATGGTGTGCTGTCTGAGGGCATAAGCAGAACATCTCACCCAGGCTTTCAGGAAGGAGATTTAGAAGGCAATGTATATCAGGAGGAAAGGCACAAAGAAATTGCAACTAGGAAGATTACTAAGAGTAAGGCTGGGGGCAGAGGAAATGGAAAATTGTGTTCTAGGCAAAGGAATAGCATAACTTATTGAGGAACAGAAAGTAGTTCAGCATGGTTGAAAAGAAGAGGGAGGATGTGGTTAAATGATGTGTGATTAAATGATGAATCGGTAGTGTGTTGGTAAATCCGTTCTTAAAAAAAGCTTTTGTGTATGTGTATATATATATTTTTTTTTTCTTCACCAGTCTCTGATCAGTATTTCCACCATGATCAAATTCAACCTACCAACGATTCATCAACTGACTTGCAGAATTTCTGCCTATTTAACAATTGTTTCTGAAAGGCCAGTAGACGCCTTGTTTAGTATACCAGAAATAAGCAGTAGCCAGACCAAGATGGATTTTTAAAGTCCTGGACTTAGCCCCAGAGCTTTGAACTCTACTAAGCCTCAGAGTGGCCTGGTCAGATCTTTCATTAGGAAGATCACACCTCTACTCTTTTGGGGAATGGATTGAGAGAGGGCAAGGCCAAGGCTGCCTCTTAAGGGCTTCCCTGAGCTCAAACTTTGACTTCGTTCCTTGGAGCTATGTGACTTTGGACACAGCACAACCTTTTTGGTCTTTTGTATTTATTTAGCAAGACAGTATTGATAATATGACACAGGTTTCTTTTTGTGGGAAGGGAAATGAGAAGAGATTATATGGAAATGCTTTGTTAAATATAAAATTTTTAGTTTATTCTTTCTTTATTCATCTCATTCTGATTGAGACAACCAGGTAAGAGGGATCTTTGGAGAAAGTCTAACCAGCTTGCCCACTGAGGTGGAGCCTCAGAAAGTTCGTGCCCTTTGCAGTGGGGAGGAGCCCGGCCTTGCCTCTTCCTGTGTGGAACCTGGAATTCAAACTGCCAAGCAGGAAGCGCTCTAGCGGAGGGACTCTGGCCTTGTGAGAGTCCCTGTTTCTCCCATTTTTCCCTTTTCATCCAATAAAACTGTGCTTTACTACCATTTAAGCCATCTTCAGGCCTAAATTTTCTTGGTCATGGGATGGACAAGAACTCCATCTTTAACTGAATTAAGGAAAAATTCTGCAATATTTTTGGCACCCAACTCGGGGCTCAAGAAGTGGTGAGTGAAATGGGAACTCAAAACCTCTCACTGTTGCTTCTAAGGCTTTTCATCCTTTGACTTCTGAGGGGGAAAACATGTCCCCACCCCGGTCACTCCCAGGCATTTTCATGACCTTTTCTTCCTTTTCAGGACCCACTGGTGAGCAGCAGTTCCCCACTGTCCACTCCCCACTCCCTGCTGGGGCTGGGATGCATGGCCCAAAGGTCCCACACAGCCAGCTGGCTGGGTTCCCAGCCACACACCACAGCCACTGCACAGCCTTCCCCTTCCCCAGCCAAAGAATTTTACTCCACCAGACAGTAATTAAGCTTCAACTTTTCTCCCTGGTAGAGGAACCAGTCCCATAAGAATAAAAGGTTCTTTCCTAGGCATTTTTAAACCTTTTCTCATTCCCTTTATCTACCCCATCAACAAGTTAATCCTTAAAGTTTTTTTTTCTCTTAGAAGACATTTTACTAGGCCAGGTCCCCCAGACTATAACTGTTTGTATTTTCTGTAAAGCTTTAATTGTGAAAAAGGATTTGGCTAGTCTTGGGTGGTGGCCAATCTGGTATGCTTTGCATTTCTGTATGGTTTATGTTGCAAGCCTCCATCTTGCCTTACATACTGGGGCATGGCCAGTAACCACTTGGCAAGGTTTTGTTTAGCAATCCTGCCTGAGGGGATGAGCCCTCTCAGGTTCGATATCTGCATGTTTTCCTAGCCCTGTCTCTTAAACGGCCTCACCTAGCAACTGGTTTCTCTTCTGCCTGTCTATGTGTGTACTGTGCGTGATGTCTGTAAAGGAAACTCTAATTAATTTGGCCTAGTGAAAGACAAGTGCTTGGATCAAATGCTTTTTTTTTAAGGAAAGGTAAAAGCTGTGGTACCTTTCAGTTCACATGACTTTAATCTTTGAGAAATAAAAACCAGCCCTAAAGACTGTTAGTAAAATGCAGGTCAGCTGCAAGTTTTGCTAAGTGTTTTGAGGTCACAAACTGCTTTTTGGGTTTTGAGAACTATTTGACTTGTGGGCTTCGCAATTGTCAAGGCCTAGGGACATATGGAAGAAGCAATGCCCTTAACTAAGAAGGCAAACCTTGGCTGCAGTTAGCACACAATTAAAGCAACTTACCAAGTTTTACCTTAAAGTTAAAAATTGCTAGGAGTTAAGTGAAACTACTTGAAATAGATTTACAATCAAGGTATGTAAAAACAGTAAAATGTGTCTATTTTAAATAAAAGGTTATAAGAAAGCATGAAAATGTAAACTTTTGCCTATGGTTAAATAATTGTTTTGAGTTAGATAGGGAAAGCTGAAGGTTCAAAGAAGTGATGGAAGAACTGTAGAAATTAATCTTTGAGAAGAGGTTCTTTGTGTGAACACATTGAATAAATTCAATGGGGTTATAAAAGGTTTTTAACTTCTTTAAAATTCCTGAGTCATCATTTTGGCAAAATAAGTAACTCATGGTAATCTGGAATTCTATTTCATAATATCAAGTGTTTTAAACCTCAAACATATTTGACAGCATTCTCAAAATCAAACTTCAGTTTCAAAATTGTCTTCCCTAGCACCTGATTTTTTGAATATTTCAGAGGGCCCCTGAAGTGTCCAGAAAATAGATGTAAATAGAATTATTTGACATGTGTAGGGATTGCAAAAATGATGTTCAGTCCTTTTTAAGTTATATTTTTGTGAATAATGCTGAGGTATGTTCCAATTGTATGAGATTTCTAAAATTCTAATGTCTGAGTGTATGCTATCAATTATAATTTAGATTGTTAAGGTTAAATTATTGTAAACCACAGAGACAACCAAACTGTTTTGTCAGTTGTGTTTCTAACTGTAACTACCCTGGATATTTTGCTATTCACAGAAAATTGTTTTTTTGTTTTAATCCTTTTCAAAGGATTTATAATGAGCTATAGAACTGTAACAGGTGCTCTGAAATACAGTCTTCTGGTAACTTTGGAGATTATGACTTGAATAAAAAATGTACAGGACTCATAAAGAGCTGAAATGTTTACAAATATCAAGCAAAACAAGAGTTAACTAAATGGACTGAACTCAGGAAGCTGAAACAACCTTTTTGACTTTTGCTTGGTATATTGCTGATCCTTGTTTTGTTTTTCAGAGTGAAGGAAACTTATTTTGAGCTATTTACAGCCCTTAATAATTGAGTAAGGCATACTCCTATGAACAAAATTTGGAGCATGTTTGTTTCTCTCTGTCTGGTTCCTCTAAAATTTAGAAACTTCCTGTGAGTGTTCTTAACTTATGGCAATATAGTTGTTTGCGTCAGTGCAGTAAGAATCCAATTTTCTTTTGCAACAGGACACAATTAGAAAAACTGGTAATTTTACCAAGACTTTGACTGGAAGGGTATGCTTCCCTTTAAGGAGTCAATCTCAACTTGCAGAGCCAATAAAAGCCCAGCGGGGAAACTGGTCTCATACTCTTGCCTACACAGTCCCTGTACAGGGTTCCTGACCTGTGGTCAGTAAAGAATGTCACTTTCTAACAGGTCTAGGAGCTCCAAGTTTATCTTAGGACCTTAAGAGGAGAGAATCACCCAACTCACAGGTGAAATGGGAACTCAAAACCTCTCACTGTTGCTTCTAAGGCTTTTCATCCTTTGACTTCTGAGGGGGAAAACATGTCCCCACCCCCTGTCACTCCCAGGCCTTTTCATGACCTTTTTCTTCCTTTATCAGGACCCACTGGTGAGCAGCAGCTCCCCACTGCCCACTCCCCACTCCCTGCTGGGGCTTTATGCAAATAATCAGGGCAAGTATAAAACTGAAGTCTTATTTTGCAAACCACTCAGTCCTTATCACAAATTTTTTTAAACAAAAACGAGGACTGGGGAGAGAGAAATTATGTTCCAAAACTTATGATATTTTTGCCATTAAATTCTAAACTCGCTAGTTTTAAGTTTTTGCCTACAATTTAGACTAACCCTGCTGGTTCCTGTGAACCAACCAGAAATCTCCAGCCACAGCTCAGAAAGAACAAGAGGGATGGGTAATGTGAAAATCTGAACTAATATTCTAGTTTTAAGCAATTATCCTGCAAATACTGCCAGGTGATGGGAATAAATAAGATGCCTATTACTTGGAGGTTTCCTCTGGTAAAGTAAGACCAAGGAAACTAACCAAAGCCAAGCACCATGCACCCAAATCCTAGCAAGCATAACTACAGCTACCAGTTATGTGGTTGTGTCACAAGACATTCTTCACTCTCCCTTGTTGGAGGAGGACTCAGTTCCACAGTTTCACCTTAGGATTTGGCTCATGATAAGGAGTCCATGCAACCCCCCACCCAGAGACACGTTTTTGTCCCAGACTCAATTCCAAGCTTTGGATCAAAGCCCTAAGAAAAAACATGGATCTGAGGGGTCCAGAGGCAGATGATACGGAGGTTAAAAGGCACAGCACAGGCCGGGCGCGGTGGCTCAAGCCTGTAATCCCAGCACTTTGGGAGGCCGAGACGGGCAGATCACGAGGTCAGGAGATCGAGACCATC
>NW_016803289.1:2456933-2473685 GCF_001698545.2 Rhinopithecus bieti
AAAAAAAAAAAAAAAAAAAAAGGCACAGCACAGATGACCGTGGCTGATTCCTGACGATTAAGCTAAAACCAAGCTTCCTGTTTCATGGATAAAGGACACATTAGTATCCATGGTATAAATGAGGTCTAGGGAGCTCCAAGGCTACTGAAAGTAGGTGGGAAAGAGACATAGGTGAGAGCGGATAATTGCTATTCTCTAGATCCTTCACGTTTCATGGATGCAAGACTCTTTGGCACTCACGGTGGTGCCCGCCAAGGTCACCGGGACTTGGGGATGCAAGGATGGAAGACAGAAAGAGGATGCTCTTCCCTCTCTCCCTCGTGTATCCTGGGTATCTGCTAGGAAGAGAAGGGAAACAAGGACACCTGCTCCCCTTTCCAGATAGGTAACCATTCATCTTCAGTCTGTACCTCTTTCAAATGCATCCTGAAACCCTGGGATTCCTTTGAAAAGCACCTTCTTTTCCCTTTCTCCTCCTCAGTCCTTTCTTCAGTTAGGTAATTGTGTCTCCGTACTATGGGACTGTCCCCTCAGATGCATCCTCCAAACTGGAAGGAGTTGATTTCCCAAACCTTAAATTGGTTGGCTTAGGATTGGACTCAGGCGAAGAGAACGCAGAAGCCCAACATGCTGGCAACAGGGTAAAATGTTTTTGCCTGTTGGGCTTTTGGCCTCCCTCCTCCTATGCAAATTGGCAAAAGGCCTCGGAATTTTTGAGCTGTCCTTACCCCCCACCCCTTGTTTCATTTGGATAAATGTTTTCTAATAACTCTGTTTGTCTGTTCTTGCCTTCAGGACATCAAACTCCAAACAGTCATGCAACTGGAGCCTCTGAGGATGGCCCCTTCTGCCAGGAACCTTTACATAGGCCTCTGAAGGAGATCTGACCGCCATTGCCCCAAAACAGCGCCCCCTGTCAGCAGTAAGCCGTTAAGATCGGTCTTCATCCTTATCCTTAATCTAATGGCAGTTAGATGTACTTCTTTAGAGAGGGGAATGAGACAGCCAGGTTGGAGGAGGTCCCTGGAGAAACTCCAACCAGCCTGTCCACTGAGGTGGAGCCTGGGGAAGTTCACGCCCTTTGCAGAGGGGAGGATCCTGGCCCCGCCTCTTCCCGTGTGGAACCTGGAATTCAAACTGTCTGGCGGGAATCGCTCTACAGGAGGGACTCTGGCCTTGCAAACAGTGCCTGTTTCCCCCTTTTTTCCCTTTGTACCCAATAAAACCCTGCTTTACTCACTTTTTAAGCTTTCTGTGAGCCTAGATGTTCGTGGCCATGGGACAGACAAGAACCCTGTCTTTAGCTGAACTAAGGAAAAATCCTGCAACACCATCTCTTTCCCTTTCTCTGTCTACCCGTCATTCCTAAAATCCTCCTCTCTCCGGCCATGAGTGCTGGAGAGAGCATTAAATTGGAAGTAAGAATGCACTGGATTTCACATTGCTCCACCACTGACTTAACTTTTCTGGTATCTTGATATGCCATAAATTAGATAACTTTTCTAATTCTGAGAAGATAAAAATACTTGCTGCCTGATTTATGGACTATTGCACATATCACAGATCTGTTTTGCATAATGATTCATTTCTATAAATGAAATAAATTGGAACAAACGAAACTTTGATTTAACTATTTACATGTCTTTGTAGAGCAGTTGTATTAAGTGGAATGATTGCAAGCTGATGCTTTTTTCATACCCCTTTCTCCTTTTGTTTAGCAAGGAAAGTAATTTGTGAACAATGTAGTAATATATACCTTCTGACTTAAATAAATAAATACAAAAATAGCCTATAGATAGAATACACTCTGGAACTGAATACAAACCTGCTGTATTTATTTTCCAGATAATTTAAATATTGGAAATTTGGCTGCCTCTGTTAATATTTCTCTTAGCTGGTAACTCAGATATTTTGCAAAGTAAGTATCATAATTTGCTTCTTTTTTTTTTTTTTTTTTCTTGAAGTGTGGTTTAGCACAGTGGTTCCTGCTTCCATTACCACCAAGTGGAATCTGTTGTCTACTGTTTTAAAAACCCACCCAGACAAATGTGGAATGATTGATTGTCTTTGAAGTTGGGAAATCTTCTAGGTGTACAAGCAGTCTACAGGGCCGCAATCTGGCAAGGCTGTACAGCAGGGGTCTTTAAATGTTTTGTGTATGTGCCACGGACACCTGTGGTGGTGGGATGACACCTCTAGTTTGCTTCTCAGAACACTTACAAATGCATAACATAAAATGCATAGGATTACAAGGAAACCAACATATTGAAATGCAGTTATCAATATATTACAAATCTGTGATATCTAGTCATGCATCTGTTTTGTTCTTTAATCTATTAATAATAGCTCCTCTAGTAATTGCCTAATGATTTCTAGGATAGTGGAGATTATAAACGATATTTTGAACAATATAACGTGAAATATCTATTGGTGACAGTGAGGGTACTCCTTATATTGCTTATACTACTGCCTCTATCATCATTAAAGAGTGTGGTAAATTTTAGTTGGAGATTAATAAAACATGATAAAATATAGTAAGTCATAAACCACAAATTTAAAACACTTTTAGGGGAAATTTAAGCCTTGAGCAGTAGGACCTGGGAAAGGTTAGATTAGATGAACTTTAGCAATTTTAAAAATATTCCCCAGATTTTACAATCTGTGGTCCTAGAAGATGAACTATATCAACATTTCATGGCCAAGGTGATGGTAGTGTTGCCACTGATGATAAAATAACAACACTCATTGAATACTTCCTATGTACCAAGCACTATAGTAAAAGAATAAAAATGATCACTTTATTAGTCCTCATAGCCAACCATGGGTAGACACTTCTAATATGCCACTTTTGCCAGCAGTAAAAGTGCATCCCTGAAGGAATACATAAACTACCTCAAATCTTAACTTCTATAAGTTGGATTAGAAAACCAAGTGTGTTTGACTTCAAAGCCTGTGTTCAAACCATGATGTCAGTTTCTGCCATACTTGAATCATTCTTGTACCATTTTCAAGATTTTAAAAAGTCATATTACCTGTACTATCATTTGCTTAATATTTTCTTTAAATTGATTGATTTCAGAAGAAAAATTTATATCAGCATCATATTCAGAAATCTTATATTACTTGTGGTAAAGAGAAGGTAATTATAAGAATAAATATAATAAGACAAACTGATTGCTCTCAGTTTCTTAAAAAGGGAGATCATCAGGTTATAGAGGTGCTAAGGCCATATTAGCACCATTCTGAGACTTTCTCTTTGAAGGAAGTAAAAGGATCGAAAAAGAATCAGTAAGAATTTACTTTTCCATTGTGTGATTCAACATAATCTAAAACCAATTCAATCTTTTTCTAGGTTGATAAGGCAGAGGGTCCCAAACTTTGAGAAATACTGCCCTGCCCTGCCCTGCCATGGAGCCATGGGGCCATGGATGAAGGTGCGGCCCCATGGCTGAACAGCACTTGTACTGTTTTGAGGAAGCAGAGACCAGAAGGCCTAAGCATTCATCTTACGTAGTGCAGTGTATTAGTCCTTCCTCACACTGTTAGAAAGATATTATCTGAGACTGGGCCATTTATAAACAAAGGAGGTTTAACTGAGTCATAGTTCCACACGGCTGGGTAGGCCTCAGGAAACTTACAATCATGGTGGAAGGGGAAGCAGGCATGTCTTACTTGGTGGCAGGTAAGAAAGAGAGTGAGCCACAGCAGGGAAAACTGCCTTATAAAACCTTCAGAGCTTGCGAGAACTCACTCACTATCATGACACCAGCATGGGGGAACCACCCCCATGATCCAATCACCTCCCACCTGGTCCCTCCCTCAACATGTGGGGATTATGGGGATTACAATTAGAGATAAGAGTTGGGTGGGGATACAGAGTCAAACCATATCATGCAGTAACATTGGAGTATTTCACCTGCTCCAGCCACTGTCTTGTTTTATTACATATAAAAATTAGAGAGGGTAAAATCAGTATTTATAAATTCCCTTCTGCCTCTATCACTTTAACAATTTGGAGAAACTTTATTGAACCTGTTACTTTTTCTTGCTACCTGAAAGAAACAAGGAGAGACGTTTATTTACATGTTACATCCAGTTTTGCTCCTGGAAGAATTTTGGGATGATAGAAAATAATAATAAGAAAATGCAAGGGCATTTGGATAGAGAAGTGAGAAGTGATGTTTCCTTTCCTTGATGGACATTTCTTTGTTGTGAGCTAGAAATCCTGGAAGCATTTGGTTGAGCTGTATGCTCTGGGAAAGTTCTTTTTCTGAGTGGATCTCAGAATCATTCTTAAGAAGGACAGATTAGTGCACCAGAAGTTAACAGTAAAGAAACTAATACCTGGGGATGAAAAGTGACTTTTCCAAAGTTATATAGCCTATTGGAATCAAGAGGAGAAGGAAAACTCCAGGAGTCTCAGGTACCAGCAGATACTCCCAGCTGGTATAATTTTGGGATTGTGATGTAAAACTTAGGTTCTAAGCTTTTAGTCAGTGGATTTTCCTATCTACACAATGAAAGCTTCCAGGTAAGATAAACTTCAGAAGGTTTTTGTTCATCTGTGTTTACTAGTAAGATTTTAATCTTTTCTCCATAATGGTTTAGGAAACATCATAAGGCAGAGTAGCACAGAAATATGTTAATAGATAGTAGGCAAAAAGTCCAGTGAAATGCACGACTTTTGGCTCCATCTCAAAGATTCTAATTTGGTAGTCCAGGATGGGACGAAAGAGTTTGCATTTTTAACAAGTATCCCAAATGCTATTGATATAGCTGACCATAGACCACATTTTGAAAAACATAAGCATAGGCTTTGGAGACAGAAGAGTCTGGGTTCAGATTTCATCTGTCATTGCTTATATACCTGGGGCAAATTACTTAACATCCTTTGAGTTTCAGTTTCCCAATCTGTAAAAAGCAGTGATAATAATAATTATAACCACTTCAGGGCTTTCTGATAATTAAGACTTTATTTGTAAAGTGTTTAATTACTTACTACAAGGAATCTTATTATTACTAATTTTTAACTAAACATTGGGCTCCATCTTTAAATTATCAGAATATTCTTTATAGAGAGTTGCCTGTCAAATTTTTAGCAAATATAGCTTGTAGTTAGCTAACTGTCATTTGCACTGGTCTTGTTAGAGTTGTACTCGGGGAACTAGCCGTGCTACTGATCCATGTCTTTATGCAATTTCATTTTCAATTAGAGTATACAGTTTATAAGGCATAGACTGTTGAAATCATTTCTACATAATAGGGTCAACAATAAAAATTGTCCATTCTAATATTGCTGTGATGAAAGTATGTATACATTTCTATATTACATTTATTAATGATTTCTCTTCATAAGTGTATATACACATTCATTAGCCTAAACCAAATGTATTAGGCCATCCTTCCATACTGTTGTATAGTATAAGAAGAAGCACACTATATTATAATAATTTCCATCTGTCTTCCCCCAACCATCAATACACACATTGATTTATTTATGTTGGTATGCCCAGTACCTAGAATGTTATCTGGCATATAGCACTTGCTCAGTGAGTTTGTTAATAGATGAATTTTGCGAATGAATTACTACTAAAACTGAAATGCTGTTATTGCAGTTCTTGCATCTTTTATAAATGATAATTTTCTGTCATCCAAGTAAATAAACTATGAAAAGGCATTTATTGTATTCCTGCCCTAAAATATCATGTATTGGCATATATATATTTTTTTGTTATTGTTGTTGTTTTTCATTTTTTGAGATGGAGTCTCACTCTGTCACCAGGCTCTGTTGCCAGGCTGGAGTGCAGTGGCGCAATCTTGGCTCACGGCAACCTCTGACTCCCTGGTTCAAGCGATTCTCCTGCCTCAGCCTCCCAAGTAGCTGGGATTACATGCACGTGCCACCTCGCCCAGCTAATTTTTGTGTTTTTAGTAAATACAGGGTTTCACCACGTTGGCCAGGATGGTCTCGATCTCCTGATCTCATGATCCACCCCCCTTGGCCTCTCAAAGTGCTGGGATTACAGGCATGAGCCACTGCACCCAGCCTTGGCATATGTTTTAAAGACATTTATGAAGCAACTTCTGTGGTCTAACATGAGGGCTTCCACTGAAGCATTCTTTCATATGGGTCTTGTTTCTACATTGCAGATACACCACCTGTTGTCCTCTAGTGAGCACTGTTATTTCTTTACTCAGCATGTATTTCACTCTTCACCTAGCAGATGCTAATTTTGTTCTCTATTTATCTCTTTCTCAACCCTGTGGTTCCAGAGAAGCTGATCTTACCAGAAACTCCAGGCTGGGCCTATTGATGTGAGGGAAATTCTACTGACTTTGCTAGTGATTAGCTTAGGAATTACCTAAACTCAACACAGGTAAATGGGATGTCTGCCATAAGCTTTTTCTAAAAATTTCTAGGAATTACAATTCCTGAAAGAGAGATTATCTTTATTTTTTTTTTTCCTGTGGTCTGATGCCTGGAACTACTGCATCCAGTTGACCTCCAGCCTGAGGATGATGCAAACCTTGCTACTGAGTCACCCAGTCTTGAGGCTTGCTCCACCTCTGGACTTCCTGTTATGTGAGATAATAAATCTCTTGCTGATTAAGATCTTGTAACTGAAACAGGCTCCCTTCAAACAGATCACTTTGCAAACCATGTTAACATAGTTGTTCCTGATAAAGGCGATCAAATTTCAGCAGTAAGAAGGGGTCCCTGAGGCTTTGCAAACTGCTGGAGGCCACATGCACATTAGGTATTATGGCTTGACTGAGTAAATAAAGATACAACTTTTGAGTTGTGGAATTCGAAAAAATTATTTGATAATGTTAATATAGGATGCTTTGAGAACAAAAAATAATGCAACAGCTGATATTGAGTCCTGGAAAATAAAGTTTATGTTTTAGATAAAGTCCTTAATTAGGTCTGGACTTCTCTAGCTCCTATACAGGAGTCCTCAGGCAAAATACTTAACCTTATTAAACTTTAGATGCCTGTTTGTAAAATGACAAAAATCCCACACTGACTTGCCTCTCTAGGAGTGTTGTTATGAGGCTGAAATGAGATATGGTAAATAAAAAGGCTTCGTAAATAAGAAAAGCCCTTCCCAGGCAGTAATTTGAGGAACTTTCTCCTTTTCTAAGTTTACCAGTTTTTTTTTTCATTTACTTTCAATGCTAATAGTACTTCAATGAAAATGTCACTTCTACAAATCTTGAAACCCTTATTTATGCTAGACATTGTATACACCAAGAGGATTATAGCTGATTATCCCTGTCTCATCTGTAAATTCAAGATTGGAGAATGACCACATCTTCAGTTCAAAGGCTTTTAATTCAAATGTTTCATATCTAGGGTTGATAATGAAATCCCATAAGGAAAAAATGCATACATATTTTCTATAGAAAATTCTGGCAGGCCTTGGAAAAAATGAACAAAAATATATGCAAAACTTATTTGTTCTTTTAAAAAGGACTTGAAACTTAAATCACAAAATAGAATGCTGAAAAACAGAATACTAAGACTTAACAGCCATAGGCATAGGAGGTGAGCCATTTCACCTCCACGATGTCAACTGTGTGAACCTTGGCAGAAACATGCAGGAAGAAGGGGAAGGAGATGATTGTTCATAGGAAGTAAAATTAAAACAGGTATGGTACGCCCTATGGGAGTGCTGCTATAATAAGAGGGTGCAGTTCGGTTAAGCTGGGCACAGAGCCAAAGCAGAAATATATATGAATATACATACCTACATTTGTACATATATGTGTCCATAAATATGTACATGCATAGTCACATATATATATACATACAGACTTACACAGATACATATATATGAATATATACATACATATCTAGTATCTGAATTTTTATAATTACTGTATAGACTAATATTAATACAGAATAAAATTGTTGCTAAATACACAACTTCATATGTTTCTTATAACATTGAGGCTTATATAGGGCTTATTGGCCTTTTTATCTGAATAAAGAAACTGAAGCTCAGAAAGATTAACTGATTTATCCATGGTTGCAGAGCTGGTCAGGTTTTTTTTGTTTTGTTTTGTTTTTTCCTTTAAACAAAAAGAGTATGATGCTGCTTTTCTTCTTTTTTCTTTGCAGAAAGAGTTTGATCTAAACTGGTTAGGTTTGAGTTGGGATTTCAACGGATAGGTAATTTTGGACTCTGAGTCCAGGGTTCACGCCCCTTCTATCCAGGGTCATAGAGTCTCAATGTTTCCAGGGATCTTAAAGTAGTCTCGTCTAACCTACCTTTAATTTAAGGATTAATCCTCCATTTGAATAATTCGTTGATCAGTTTATCATTTCATACTCTTAAAAAAAAATGAAAAAAGAAAAATGGCAGCCAGTTGGGTATACCAATTTTTCACCATTCCTTCTCACCAAAGAAAACATTCACAATGCTGAAAAAACAATAATCATCCTAGTATCTTGCTTTCATTTGCTGTAGTTCATAATTGAGTACTCTTTTGTAGCATGCTAATAACATAAAATATAAAATTATAAGAAGAAAAACATGAATTATATAACTCCTGAGAGGAAGGAAGAGTATATTGGGTTCTTGTGCCTCAGCTTTGACAGTGACTCACTATGTGAGCTTGGGCAAGTCACTTATTCTTTCTGTGCCTCAGTTACACCACCTGTAAAATGAAGACATTGGAAGAGATGCCACTTGAGGCCCTTCCTACTCAGTTTCTACACCACTCTGAGAAACTGAGTGGAGGGAATAATGTCTCCAAGCAAGGGTACAGAATGAATGGTCTCTGGAGGTTTCTTGTCCACTTATAAGTTTTCTGTGAAAAATACCACGGGTTGGGCGAAACCTCCTTGTTTCCTGAGTTTTCATCAATAGTGTTGATTACATCTGCTATGCTGGGGCCTGGTCACATGTTGACATGGCTCATCCAAAAATAGTTTGAGAAATCTAGGTTAACCTTGGAAAAATCTGTTTTACCACAGTAAACTTTCAATCCCATTAACAGAATTTTTCCTTTCCCAATTCCTGTCTAGAACCACCCAGGGCTCTTATTCACTTTACTCTTACTTCATTCCTTTGTTTCTCTTCCTTCCATTAATTATATCATGTCATTCAAATGCACTGGGTCATAGGCTCTGGATCATTGAGTGTAACTGCCTCCTACACTGCATGGATTAGCATTGTTCTAGCATATGGGCTAATGTGGTATAAAGAGGTGGTGAGTAAGGGTGAAGAGAATGGTAACATCTTAGCCCCAAGCAATTGTATAGAACTGCATTTGTATGCACTTCAACACAGTGATGTATTGAACTCTGTGTGTGTGTTTTCTATATGCCTTGTCTAGCTTAAATGTATTTGGTGTGAATTTAATGCATGAAGTTTTAGTGTTTGAGTCAGGAAACCTGGGTCTGGTCATGGCTTTGCCACTGGCTAGCTATATTTAACCCGGACTATTCAAAGTAATTGTTTGTGTCTTGGCCACTCTCATATAGGGAGTGGGACTTATGATCTATGTGATGTCAATTCCACCAAGATTTTGAGAGGATCAAATAGATGACATGTTATATATTGGGATAATTCTAGGCATGGCCTGGTTAACTTCAGTGGGATTTAATGACTGGGAGAGGCTGGAACATGGGACTCTATACACCCACTGGGATGAGACAATGGCAAGCAGGAACTCAATCACAGATCACGCAGTTAGAAATTTTAGGCCAGCCAACATAGTTCAATATTCATAGGAAGGTTATGATGAAAGGCAGGTGATGATTAAGTTAGCCTGTTTAGCTGCTAGTGAAGAATATGGGTTTTAAAGTTCAACCAATCTGAGTTCAAATCTTCCATTTTTTAACTGTGTAAACTTGAGTCAGTTCGGGTTGAGCATCCCTAATCTGAACATCTGAAATCCGAAATGCTCCAAAATCTGAAACTTTTTGAGCATTGACATGATGCTCAAAGGTCATGTCCAAATAAAACGTTCACTAGGACTTTTCACATTTTAGATTTTCAGATTAGGAATGTTTAACTGGTAAGTCTACATGCAAATATCCCCAAATCTGAAAAAATCTGAAATCAGAAATACTTCCTGTCCCAAGCATTTTGAATAAAAGATACTCAGCCTATACGTAATCTCCCTGAGCCTCACTTCTCTTATCTGTAAAATGAAAGAAATAATATTTTAATAGTATTATTGTGAGATAATACATATAAAGCACTTGGATAGCTCCTGGACACAGTCAGTTGTTTTGCTGTTATTATTAAGCTGTTCCCATTACAGGAGTTTGGCATTAAATTTTGGGGGAGTGCCTTCCTATGGAGGAACTTGAGCATTATGGTAGGGCATTGAGAGGACAATATTTGGGCACCCAGTCAAGTTTACAGCCTCAGAGAACTCTGTTAGCAAGGAATTAGGCTCTGCTTAATGTTCCAGGGTAGGACTCTAGGCTGTGGGGACATGGGGAGGAAGCAATGCAAAACCCCAGGCTCAAAAGGGCTGGGATCTTATTCATGTAAATAAGACAGGGGACCAAGCAGAAGTCTAGTTGGCTGCACTGGCTACAACAGGTGAAGCAGAATCTCAAGAAGGGTGACTCATGGGGAGCCCTGGACACTAGGCTGAGAAGGATTTCAATCGGGAGCCCAGAAGCCTCAACAGCTAAAAGAACATAGCAACCAATAGCCGGCTGGGATCCGATGAAAAGTCTTTGAAGACCCTTTAAAAACTGCACAGTGCTAAACTTAATGTAAGATGGTGTTAGTGTTTGCAGAAGGAATGCAGATGGGAGAAAGAGGAGCATTGGCAGTGTTGACCTGTAACATCATGGAAACACCTGCAAGGAAGCATCTATTCAAAAAAGAACACACAAAAGCAGATAGCAGTCATGGGAGTAAGTTCCTGAGACACCAAATATTGGGTTATCATATGATCCTCTTCTCTAAGGTAGTTTCAGCATGTCATTCTGATAAGACGTTTGGCCTTCATTTCTTCTGTTTTCTTAAAGGAAACATTGACTTTGACTCTCCAATGAATTAAACCATGTAGATAGGCACTGACAAGCATGTGTTCCATTTTTCATACATCGTAAAGAGAATTTTAATTTGTACCAAATACAATTCCTTTATTTAACAAATGAGGAAACTATAGTGCAATGAAAAGGAGTTCTGGTCTCGTCTCTCAGTGTGACCTCTTACAAACTACTTAAACTCACTGAGCTATAGTCTTTTTTTATAGAAAATAGAAGATAATTGCACCAGTATTCTCAGGGTTTTTGTGTTGATCAAATGAGATATTGTATGTGAAAGTACTTGTAAATGGTAAAGTATAATTCATAGGTAATTGACTAATTGGTTGGTAAGATTCTGAGATATATCTTGACTGGAAGATTAGTGTCTTTCCTGGTTATGGGAATGTGTTGTGGGGTATTAACAGTTTGCCTTATTAAATTCCATTAAAAATCTAAATCCTTGCTTTTTCCTGTCTATTCTCTTTGATCTGTGCTCCTCACATTTCATGTTAATGAGAATTACCTTGTATTAATATGTATTTACCTCAGGGAACTTGTAAAAATGCAACTTTTATAGCCCTTTCCCAAGAGATTCTGATTTAGTAGGTCTAATTTAGGGCCCAGGATTCAATACTGGTGGGCCATGGATCTCAGTTACAGAAATGTGTGCCTGGTGAATTGTTGGCTTATTCAGTGCTTGGCTGCACATGTTGTAGCACAGGGACTCAAAGCTGGGAGTCTGAAAACCTGGAATTTATATACGGCTCTGATACCAACATAATTATTGGTACAAGGTAGAAGTTAAATAAATATTTGTCTTAATGAGTGTATGAAATGACTGGTCTGGTGACCTTGTATCTCTTTCCCTCAGTCTCTTCATTAGTAAAATGAAAAACTTGAACTAGATAACTTCCAATTTTTTTTTTTTTGAGACAGAGTCTTGCTCTGTCACCCAGGCTGGAGTCAGTCTGCCTCCTGGGTTCACGTGAATCTTCTGCCTCAGCCTCCCAAGTAGCTGGGATTACAGGTGCCTGCCACCACACCTGGCTAATTTTTGTAATTTTAGTAGACACAGGGTTTCACTGTGTTGGCCAGGTTGGTCTTGAACTCCTGTCCTCAAGTGATCCACCTGCCTCAGCCTCCCAATTTGCTGGAATTACAGGCATAAGCCACCACACCTGGCCAATAACTTCCAATATTCTTTATAGCTTTGACAGTCTTTGACCCTTCTAGCTCTTAGACTTACTGTGGAGACAAGTAATAGCTTCTAGAAAGTTCCTTAAGAATCTTGAAAAGCTGCACTCATTCTTTCCAGCAAATAAATAATTTTCAGTATTGTAATTTCATAGCTAAATTGGCATCCTGTTGACTTGTGGTTAATGCAATTTAATAGTGTGACAAATTTCATCTCATAAAATTGTAGCAAAAGGGAGAATACTGTGGGTTAATTTCTTAAGATAAAATATGTAATTTTTAGAAATTTAGAAGTAACTCCTTAAAAGATTCCCATGCCTTTCTCATGCTATTAGCAAATAAGCATGTTCTATCTCAAGTTAATCTATAGCTCTGGGATTCAGCAATCTAACTCATATTTAATAATACCAAAGACCAGGCCTGCGTCAGCCTCCCAAAGTGCTGGGATTACAGGCATGAGCCCCCGCACCCGGCCATCTTTTTTTTCTTTTATTTTTTTTTAGTGTTCTTCTTTATTTTAAACGGAAGGCACAACTCTTCAAATCTTCAGTGCCTCTTATTAGGATTTTGGGATGACATTCAAAATATCTCATTATCTCTCTACATTCAAACTCACCCTTTCCTGCTGTTATACCTCTCTTTGGCAACAGTGGAGTTCTTGAATTTGTGATTGTCCATTACGTTTTAGTTCAGCAGTTCCTTCTGCTTCAAGTGATGCTCATTTGACTGTTTCCACTTCTCAAAACTTAAATCCTGGTTCAAATGTCACTTCCGCTTCATGTCCTTCTTTGGTTCCTCTGCCTGAATTAAACTTCCCCTTCCAAACTTCCACATTACTTTGAGAACAGTAAGATTCTATCATGTGAAAATAAGGAAGGTCACTTCAGGCAAAAGTTGTAAAAAAGAACCAAAATATAAACTGAAAAACAATTATATGTTATAAATTTAAGTATTTACTACATATAAATAATAGTAATATAACACTAATAATATATACACTGACTATGTTTATGTAGGATAGAAAATACATGGTTAAGACTCATATACTTATCATCTATCTTAAGAAGTAGATATTACCAAATATGTTGAAGTTCCTAGATCTCAGAGCGTCTCTTGTCTCTAAAGGTAACTACTATCCTGAATTGTCTGTGATTTCTTTGCATTTTTTGCTTTTCTCTTACAAATGGTCATCTAAATAATTTGTTTAGGATTTTGTGTGTAATATAATGTATGATATTTTATATGGAATATAAATAATGTATTTCTATTTCTGCTACTGGTGTTTTTTGGTAATGTTATACTTGCGAGATTTTGTCCATGACCGTTTTATATGTATCACATTTTATTGCCATGTACTATTCTACTGTTTGAATAAATCATAATATACTAATGTAAATCTTTTATTGACAAACGTTTGTATTGATTTAATTTTCTTTTCTCTTCTGTTGGAAAAAAATCTATTTAAATATTTTTGTACACATCTCTCAGTACAGAGGTGCAAGGATATATTTGAGAGGTACACCTAGGATTTGCATTGTTTTCTTAGGTGGTGTGTACATCTTTGATTTTGATGGATAGTGTTGTGGTTTTGGAATGGCAATTAGTAACGCTTAAACCTTTGTGTTTAGCAGGACTGTTGGCAAATAAAACTGGAAATGAAGGTTAGAATCACACCTGTACAGTAAGTTGACATGCCGCAGCATTTGGATTTTATTCTATAGGTAAAGAGAAACCATCAGTTGTGACACCCCATCGGTTACTTACTTTATCTGAATCTTAGTTTTCTCTTCAGTAATTCTGGGACAATATCTTCCTCACAGTCTTGTGAAGATCCTGGCATGTAATAATTGATATTAGTGTTATATATTAGTATTAGAAAGAATTGTGAACTGGGTGTGACATAAATAGATTTATATTTTAGAAAGCTAATGGCAACTGGGTATAGAATAGATGTTTGCAGAAAGACAGGAAGTTATTGTGGTCATCTAGCTGACAGAAAATCTTCATTAACCTTTTAAGCTCTAACTCAGGGTTTCTCAGTCTTGGAACTATTGAAATTTTGAGCTGGATAATCCCGTTTTGTGGGTGTTGTTCTGTGCATTGGAGGAGGTTTAGCATCATCCCTAGTCTCTATCACTTGATGCCAATAGTCACCTGCCCCCTACAATTGTGCCAATTAAAAATGTCTACAGACACTGCTGGGGGATAAAATCACACCCATCTGCGAACAGCTGATCTAATTCCAGTGTCAACTCCTTTATGAAAACTTCCTTGTCTCCTTTTAGAAAGATTCAATTGTTCTCTTCCCAAATACCTTTTAATGGCATCTCCCCACATAGTTTTAGAATTATCTGTAGACTTTTCTACAAGACTAAAGTCCTTAAAACAACAATTAACAATTTTGTATTTCAACAATTTAGAACATGGTAGTAACTAATGTAGATGTTTAAGATGTAAATTATCAAATAAATGATTTGACAATTATTTTGAGGTAAGAAGTAAGTTATGGAAAGAATCAGGTAAAAGAAGAGCTTTCCAGGCGAAAGAACTAGCAAGAGCAAAATCTCTGAGTTAGAAAAGAGTTTTCTGTGTCTTAGAAACAGAAAGCTAGTGCAATCAGAGCCAAGTGTGCAGGAATGAAAGTAGCACATGATAAGAAATGAAACAGACAATAAAATAATTGATCTTTAAACAGTTATGCTTAGTGACCTTCAGTAGAGTTATGGGAAAGAAGCTAAACTGAATTCGTTGAATGGTGAATGAATGAATGAGAGGCAAGGAAGTAAAAGCCGTAATAAGTAGATGCTACCCTTGCCAAGAGCTTGGCAAGGCAGACAGGGGACCGCTGAGGTAGTACAGTATAGGTGAAAGATAAACCATGTTTGTGGGTTGAAGGGAAAACATTCTGTTGTGGTAAGAATACAATAAAGAAATTTGATAAGGCAATGCATTGAAGATGTGGCAGGGCATGGAATGTAGCAAAGAGGTGTAAGATTCACCTTGGAGAACTGCAGTCACTTTTCACCTGAGTTGTAAATGGGGGATAAAAGTTGCCTCAAATTGTGAACATATTTTGAAATGAAAAAAGAGAACATTCCATGAAATTAATAGCCTTTTCCACGAAGTTAAATAGGTTAGTGTTAATTTTCATTCAACAAATATTCATCTTGCATCTGGTTTTGGTCAGGCAGTGTATTCTATACTGAAGACACAGCAATTCATATGCCATGCATACAGAACTGAGTCACTGAGAAGCTGAATTAACGGTCTCAGGTCATAGATGGCTGGTAAGTGGCAAAAATGGAATTCACAATTAGGTGTTCATGAATCCAGAGCCTAGATTTTTTTTTTTATTAGATAACAAACCTTTAATGAGTGAAGTTGTTTATGATTCCTAAGGAAAGTACAGTTAAACAGATTATGTTTCATATGTTTTATAGATTTGGTTTAAAACATCTTTTATGCCCAACCAGCTAGGTAGGAAATATACTATTTCCAGTTGAAAAGAGAAAAAAATTTAAAGAAATCATATAGCTAGTAGACAAAGCCAGGATTGAAGCTAAACAGTTTTTGCAAATCCTGGACGGATATTTTCCCCATTATAATACATACTACTGCCTTTTAAAAATGCACATGCTAATGTAAACCTAGGGCAGGCAAACTTCAGTCTTTTGTCATACAAATAGTAAAATATACCCCACATTCACAGTTAGCTTATGTTTTATATATTTCATAGATAATAAGATATTTGAAAACAAATTAAATTTTTATCAAAATCCTTGGCAAAGTTTGCAGTTTCCTTTTGTGTGTTCAATTTTTTGATAAAATTTTAATATATATTTTATATTACAGTGGGAAAAAAGCATGTATACTTTGATTTCAAAGTCAAGTGAATTTTGAAATTCTGAGGCATGGCTCTGACATCAAAGATATTCAAATAATCACCACACTGATAACATTAACTTGATTGAATATTGCAGTCCTCTTGGTTAGAAATATTTAAAAGTTGTCTTTGGTTGATTTCTCTTACTAAGAAAAATATATCTTCCAAAGGGAATTCTGTCAGAGGCTATTACTGCATTATCTTTTAGAGAAAAAGTAGATAGGTTTGTGTAAAATTCACATGTACCTTTAAATTTTAAGTGCAAGAGATCCCAAGCTTTATGAGAAGTAAAGGTAATACTCTATGAAATTTAATTAAATATATCCAAGTATGATGTTCTAGTGTGATCATTACTATGTTAAAGTTGATCTCAAGATGTGAATGTTGAAATGTAAAGACTAGATCTGCCCGAACTATGTTTTAGTATCTCGGTGGGTAGCACTAAAAATGTAAAATGTGTTGCCCAGTATGTTTATTTTCTAAAAATAAGATGACCCTAAATTCTTAGGAAAGCATAAAATTATTTTTTAAGTTCTTTTCTTTTCTTATACCTTCCTTTACCATGTTTTGTTTTTCTATTTTGGCCTCACTCTTCAACTTCATTTTACTCCAATTTTCTTTACTCTTATTCTATAACCTGTCTTTTTTTTTTTTTTTTTTTTTTTTTTTT
>NW_016803289.1:2473746-2498151 GCF_001698545.2 Rhinopithecus bieti
GCATCCATGTCCCTACAAGGATGCAAAGTCATCCTTTTTTATGGCTGGGTGACAATCTATTGGTGTATATGTGCCACATTTTCTTAATCCAGTCTGTCACAGATGGACATTTGGAAACACTTTTACACTGTTGGTGGGACTGTAAACTAGTTCAACCATTATGGAAAACAGTATGGCAATTCCTCAAGGATCTAGAACTAAATGTACCATATGACCCAGCCATCCCACTACTGGGTATATACCCAAAGGATTATAAATTATTCTACTACAAAGACACATGCACACGTATGTTTATTGCGGCACTATTCACAATAGCAGAGCTTAGATTTTTAAAGGCTGACCTTCGTTGACTGGAGTTAGAATTTTGCAAAGAGACTTGTGGAATTTACGATCATGAGGTACCTATGGGATAAAGAGACAGCAAAGCTAAAAAGGGATATTTCACAAAAGATAACATAGGAAGTAAAGAAGGGACCTTGGGTGTGATTAATAAGAGGAGCAATTTGAGTGGGAGTTGGAGGCTGGGAAAGATAGAAAGAAGGTGATATGATCGGAGAGTGTATTTAACGTGTTGTATCTTGGGATTGAGGAATTCTGTGTAATGATGCAGGTGATGGTGAGGCTATGCATATAAGTTGCTAAGGTAGAAAACTGAACAAAGAAAGTTTATAGGAGAACTCAAGTAACACATCAGTTTGGGGTTAATATAGTGTATGGCAAACAATCTCATGTGCCTCAATACAATCCAGAGGGTACAACTATATTTTGTATAGTTTTTGAGGATAGATTAAATTATACATATATTATTTTTTATTTAGGGAGGCAAAATGTGTGTGTATCAATTTTTGGAATGTTTTCCTCCTGAACATGGATAAACCATACAGCATGTAGGGAGTCAGTTCTAAATTATTTAGAAATCTTGACCATATTAAATAACTTATTATCTAAGATATTGCTTTACTGATATCACTTTCTTTAAAAATATTCCCATTCCATTTATGTTTACCTAATGTGTTAATCCCAATAGTTTTACTGATTCTTTTGTTACATATGGCCAAGTTGGCTATATTATCTGTCGAGTAAGGTGCCAGCAGGTGCAGAAATCCTGATTCCCAGGAGCCTTCTCTGCTTAGTGACCTCCTAATTAAGCTTCCTTCCATCATGTCTGATAAAATTTGCCCTCTTCCTGATGACATCTCAGGAAATGCCCACCCACATTCCACCTGAGAATCTCAGCTTCTTCCTTCCTACTCAGATCTTTTGGATAGTTCCATAAATATCTCCTTGTCATCTAGCTTTTCTATTTTCTTCCTGACACAAGCAAAATTTCTGAAGTAATAAGAGCAATAACAAATATGTAAATACTACAGTTTTGAAAAGCTTCTCCATGCACATTTTTTTTATCTCATTCTAATCATGTGATAAAGCTGAATTATTTCCAATTTTCTGACTGATGAGAGAGGTCAAGAGACTTGTGCAGGGTCTTTTGTCTTGGTAAGTAAAAGTATCCATTGTGAGAATATAGTTCTTCTAAAGTAAAATACCACTCTCAGAAGCTTCACCCTTTTATAGAAATATGTATCTGAGAAGTGGAAGAAAAAAAATTTGGCATCATGGATTTTAACTTTCCATTTATTGCTAAAATCTCATCGCCTGTGTCTATGCAGATGTAGGCAATATATTACCTGTTGTGGCAGGTTAGTTTATCTTGGATTATTTGCTTTTCTTTATAATGAGCTGATACTGGTCTCCATGTAACTTCTATTCATGAATAGAAGTTCTAGTCCATCCTCTGCAGCTATACAGACTAAAGAAATAAGCACTCACTTCCCCTAGACAATCTTTCAGTATTTTCAGGTACTCTTCTCTGGATGCCATGTCACTATTATTATTATTATTATTGTTTTACAGGACATATTTTTCAGGCTGTTTTGTGGAAGTCGCTCTCTTCTGGACCTGGTCTTATTTCATTAATCATAACTCTAAAACATGAAATCTACACTTGAGCATAATACTTTAGATGTGTTCTGTTTAATGGATTAGAACACAATATAATGATCACCTCCTTTGTTCCAATGATGTGTAAATATGTTCAAAGTTCATGTTTTTTGGGGTAGCCACTAATGATTCATATTGAACTTAGAAATCTCGATAATTGAGTTTCTTGTGATAATTCTATGGTAATTATGCCTCTAAATCCATATATCTGATAAAAGTCCATCATGAACTTTCTAGTAATAATTACTGAACATGGAATAATGACATCTATAGTCTCTGAGTTTAAAAGTTGGAACATTATGTCTCATTCACATAAACTACAGTAAATCTAGGTGTTACACATTGCCTATTTATTTTTATTTTGTTAATTTGATTACAAGTTCAACTTAATATTTTATATTCTCCAGTTTTTAGTTTTAAAATAGTTTAAATTAAACTAAAAATAAATACTTCTGGCTCTATGCATTTTGCATAATGAATATTCAACCTGTATTACATTGTATGAATATACCACAATTTATTCCACTCTACTGTTGATAGACATTTGTGTTTTTCTGGTTTTGAGCTGTTATGAGATAAGCTGCTAATGAAGATTCTTGAACATGTCTTTTTTTTTTAGTGGACACATACACCAACTTTTCGTGAGTTTATACCTAAGAGTATAATGAGTATAATGGTTGGAGGATAGGGCAAGCAAGTGTTTAGCTTTAGGAGGTATTGTCAAATAGTTTTTCAAAGTGGTTGAGTCAATTTATACTCCCAGCAGGAGGATATGAGAGATCAAGTTGCTCAATATACTCCCTAGTACTTGACATTGTCTGTCTTTTTAATTTTAGCTCTTTGAGTAGGTGTGTTATTTTAATTCAATGTTAATTTGCATATATTTGATTATTTATGATTATTTGTATCTTTTGATATGCATATTAACCTCTTGGATGTTCTCTTTTTTGAAGTTTTGGTCAAGTCTTTTGCACATTTATCAATTGATTGTTTTTTTTTTTTAACAAATGCATAAGAGCTTATATACTATGTTATATATGTTAGCTATGTCAGAATTTATGTATTGCAGGATTTTTATCCAGACAGTGGCTTACCTATTTACTTTCAGAATATTTTTCAACAAACAAATTTTTACATTTACTTTGTTGATTTTTTTCCTTTTGTAATTTGTCATTTATACGCTCTATAAATTTTTTTTTCCTACTCCAAGGTCACAAAGGTATTTAACCATATTTTCTTCTGGAAGCTTACTTACTTTGGCTTTCACATTTGAGGTATGAGCCACCTCACATAAATTTTGGGTTACGCTGTTAGTTCAGAGTCAAAGTTCACCTTTTTTTCACATATGTATATCTAACTATTTCAGTCTTTATTGAAAAGACCATACTGCTGCCACTGAAGAGAACTAGTGCTTTTACCTAAACCAAGTGACTGTTTATGTGTGATCTCCTTTCTAGTTTCACTATTCTTTTCCATTGATGTTTTTCCACCTTTGCACTGGATGCATGCTGTCTTAATTACTGTAGCTTTCTAGAACACACTGAAATCTTGTATTTTAAATCAACCATATTTCTTCCTCTTCTTTAATATCTTCCTGGTTATTTCTACATAAACTTTGGAATCACATGTCAATTTCTACATGCAAAAAATGTCAACCTTTTTTATTGGGCGTACATTGTACTTATAGATAAGTTTTGAGAGAATTGATATACTGAATATTTAATTTTTTTGACTCAAAAACATGGAATACTTCTTTACTTATTTAGATTTTAATGTTTCTCAGTAGTGCAATAGTACTTGCACAACTTTCTTAGGATTTACTCATAAATGTGTGGTTTTCTAAAAATGCTGCTGTAAATAGTTCCTATGTTATCTTATTTTTTGATTATTTATTGCTAGTATATAGAGATTCAATTGTTTTTTGTTATTGACCCTTGTCCAGTGACCTTGACAAATTGATTTATTGATGGCAATAGTTTGTTTTATCTTTTTATTAGATGTTTTATGTCCACAATTATGTCATCTGTGGAAAAAAAAAAAGGCAGCTTTACACACTGCTTTCCAAATATTGTAACCTTTTCTTGACTTACTGGGATGGTTAGAACTTACTTTATAATGATGCATAGAAATAGCAGCCATTGATGCTCTTTTCTTATTTCTGACCTTTTGGGGCAAGTGCTAGCATTTTGCTGTTGAATGCAACAATTTCTCTCTCTCTCTCTCTTTTTTTTTTTTTGTACGTATCTTTTCTAAAAATCAGAATTAGGAAATTCCCTATAATGCCGTCTTCCAGTTTACCAATTCTTCATTCTATTGTGTCCAGCAGTTTCATAACTTCATGTGGTTATCTTTTTAAGTCCTGGAATGTCATCTGATTAATTTAAAAACCTCTATTTATTTGTTTAAGTTCCTCATGCTTTCATCTATTTTGTGCATGTTTTCTTTCAAATAACAAATGTATTAATCACAGTTAACCAAAATTTTTTTCTACTAATTACAATATCTGGATTATTTTTACTTCAGCTCCCTTTGCATATTTTTTCTCTTGCTAATTGGTTTTATTTTGTTACCATGTTGTTTGTCTAGTATTTTTTAAATTAGTATTTTGGACATAGTATGTGATGTAATTATAAAGTCTCTATCTAGATGATACTATTTTCCACCAATACTGTCGAATTCCTCCTCCATTTCATGTTTTTCTTTTAGACAGGGTGAGAGCCTAATTACATAAATATAATCAGGGATTAAATTATCTAAAACTGGGCTGGGCACGTTGGCATACGCCTGTGATCCCAGCACTTTGGGAGGCCGAGGCGGGTGGATCACCTGAGGTCAGGAGTTCGAGACCAGCCTAACTAACATGGTGAAACCTTGTCTCTACTAAATACAAAAAGAAAAATTAGCCGAGCATGGTGGTGCATGCCTGTAATGCCAGCTACTTGGGAGGCTGAGGCAGGAGAATCGCTTGAATCTGGGAGGAGGAGGTTGCAGTGAGCCGAGATCATGCTATTGCACTCCAGCCTGGGCAACAAGAATGAAACTCTGCATCAAAAAAAAAAAAAAAAAAAAAAAGGTTATCTAAAACTAAACAGTTTCAGTGAAACTTATTCTACACTTGGATTGTATTATAGCCTTTCTGCACTTTTGGTTGAGAGGCTGTTGGGTGTAGGCCTTGAAAAACTGAGGGAGATCAAGTTCTGTTTTCAACGATTATCAATTTAATGGTTTTGTGGTCAGAGAAAATGCTTTGCACAATGAAATCCTTTTGAATTTGTTGAGATTTGTTTTATAGCACATAATATGATCTATCTTAATGTTGCTCCATGTGCACTTGTAAAACATGTAATGGCTAAGTTGGTAATAGTGGTAAAGTCTTCTATAGCTTTGCTGATTTTCATTTACTTGTTCTATTTACGACTAAGAAATGGCTGTTAAAATCTCCAAGTCTAATTGGGATTTGTCTATTTCTTTTTCAGTTTCATCAAATTTTGCTTCATTTATTTGATACTGTTGTTAGATGCAAACAAATTTAACATTATAATTTATGACTTAATTTCTTTTTCTTAATGTAATATTCTTCCTTATCCCTGGTACTATTTCTGGTTCTGAAATCTATTTTGTCTAACATCAGTATAGCCACTGCAGCTTTCTTTTGATTAAAATTTACATTGTACATATTTTCCATCTTTTTACATTTAATCTATGATTTTGTTTAAAGTGGTTGGCTATAGATATTATGTAGTTGTGTCTTTGCTTTTTTATTAAATCAATTTCTGCTTTTTATTCAGTAAATACTACCTAATTGAAGTATTTAGACCAGTTACATTGAAGGTAAATATTCCTAATACTGGAGTTGGATCTATTATCTTACCATACATTTTATATTTTTTTTTGCCTTTTTTTCTTCCCTTTCCTGCTGTCTTTGATTTTTTTTTTTAATGATTCCATTTTATCCCCACTATTGGCTTAATAGTTATATATCTTTTAAAAAATTTATGTTTTATTTTAGTGTTTACAATATATATCTTTAACTTTTACAGTCTGCTATTAAATATTATGCCATTCCATTTAGTATGTAATAATCTTACAGTAGTATACTTTCACTTTGTTCCATCCTTTGTGCCATTGTTATATATTTCACTTCTCCATTTAATAAACTTCAAAATATATTTAACTATTTTTTTAGAGCCTCACATCTTTGAAACATATTAAAAATAAAAATAATGCTTACATTTGAGTTTGGGAGCCAGTAAAAGTGGAATCTCATCTCGTTTCATTTATTTTTATTCCAGGTATTCTTGGCTGAACTTGACGCTTTCCCACATCCTTGAAAAAGAGATATCTCTTCCTTTCCATTTATAGCAAGATGTTGAGATGATCACTGAGATCTACAAAATATCTGTATTCCTCAACAAAATCTTTTCATAAATTAATGAACTTTCATTTATTGCTGCAATATGTAATTTATAGTTCTTGAAGCCTGTCTACAGAAAAATTCCAATGAAGGATGAAATGCCCACTTTTAGGGGGCAACTTATGATTTATTAACCCAGTGAGAGTAACAAACTGAAATTTTATTAATACAGCATAGTTCCCAAAGTATATAGAAACATTCCATATTTCTGCTTTGTGAGATTTTAGTCAACGTTCTAAACTGAGAGGATTTAGTGATCAATTGGTTTTAGAAAATGCTACAAACTTTATTTTCCTGCAGGAATTTCATTTAGCTGAATCTCTTTGGTCTAGGAATATTTTTTAGCACTTAAACAGAAGTTCTGCAGACAAGCAAAGTTAATTTGCTTAAACTAAAATTGGCAAACACATTGGACTCTAGAAAGCTTTTTTTTTCTTTTTTCCTGAGACAAGGTCTTGCTCTGTCACCCAGGCTGGAGTGCAGTGGCACAATCTCAGCTCACTGCAACTTCTACTTCCCAGGTTTAAGCGATTCTCTTGCCTCAGCCTCCTGAGTAGTTGGGATTACAGACATGTGCTACCACGTTTGGCTGATTTTTGTATTTTTATTAGAGATGGGGTTTCACCATGTTGGCCAGGCTGGTCTTGAACTCTAGGTCTCGATTGATCCACCCACCTCAGCCTCCCAAAATGCTGGTATTACAGGCATGAAACACTGCACCCAGCCTAGAAGGCTTTTATCTAATGGTACAATTGTAAGTATCTCATTTTTTATTGAATGCATTTTGAGGATTACTGATTTAAAATATTCAAATGTTTTTCATTTTTATCATTCGTAGATTTAGAAAGGGTAAATGATTTATATTTAATTCTATCTACCCATTCACTGTCTTAAAAATCCATTAAATGCCTGCCATGTGCTAGGCATTGTAATTTATACAAATAATGGTATTACTGATCTTTGAGTACAAATTATCTGGCTTCAAACTCAGTATTGGTTTTACTTTGCTTTATCCACTTTATCACAAAGGCCTCCATTGGAACTTATTCATAATACCAGGTATTTCCAAGTCATTATGGCATAGAAATGTAAAATCTAATTCTAGTTCTTTTCATGTTATATGATCTTAAGAAAACTTGCTTTCTTCTTGGTACCTCAATTTTCCTTGTCTCCAATTCTAAACGTACTTCTAAATGTGCCAGAAAAGCATCTCTAGGTATTATTCCATAAAGAATGCAATTCAGGCAGGTTTCTTAAAATATAGGCAGGGAATTTTTTTTTCTTTTCATTGAGGTATACTCTATATACATTAAAATTTGCAGAGCTTGAGTATACAATTTGATGATATTTATGTAAAACATGTATCTGTATAATTGCCATTTAGATCCAAGTATAAAACTTTTCTACTGCCTCAAAGTTTTCCTTGTGCCTCATTATGGTCATTACCTCTTCCACCCAGACACCAACATTGCTGCTGTTTGAACTTCCATTACTATAGATTTGTTTTGTCTGTCTGGAACCTCTTATAAAGGGAATTCTATGCCATATAATCTTTTGTGTCTGGCTTCTTTCACTCCATATAATGTCATTGAGAGTCATTCAAGTTGCTACCTTGTGTTTTAATGCCAGTAGGACTTCAGTTTCTTAACCTATACAATGAAAGGGGTTGGGCTAGATGAACACTAAAGATTTTTTGAATTCTGAGAATGAGAGGCTCTTTCCATTGTTTTGCAATAATTAACATGCAGGAATTCTGACCTGATTCAGTTGCCATGATACCATGACAATATTGAGAATGACAGCTTTGAATGTGTCATCCAGTGAGAGGATGACATCACATGTCTGGGCGCGGAAGATTTTATGCACCTCTGTAATGTAAGGTCAGAAACTGTTGTAGCTCGGGATGCCCTTACTGACTTCTGAGCCCTCCCACATCTAGCATTCTTCCTGTGTGACATATTAATTAAATTGTCTATATCACATTTCTAAAAGTCATTGATAAACAGACTTAAAAGAAGACTTTACACAAAAGTCTTGCCTAATTATGTTTTGGCAAACTGTATGTGTAGTGTTTAGGAGTCATCTATGGGATCAGACAGACTCATATTCAAATCCTGGTGCTTCACTTCTATCTGTGAAACTGTGGGCAAGTTGCTTAAATTCACTGAGTCTGTTTCCTCACCTGGAAATGAGGGGAATGATAGCTACCTCACAGCGTTGTTATAAATAACTGAATGAGATAATGCATGCAAAGTGTTCACAGTGCCTGGAACTTGTGTACTGCTCAGTCAAAGACAGCTGTTAGTGCTGTAGCTTCTTCTCAGCAAAATCTGTTACCTTGTGCTCCTGCAATTCCTCACTGAAGTTCCCTTTCTGGGCCAGTCCTGTGTGTTCATATTGGCTGGGACAAAGGTGAGTGTAAGCAGTGAGCAGTGAAGAGCCACAGGATTTTAATCAATCCTGTGAAGAGGGAAACTTTCCATAGAGAATGAACTGGGGTAGTTAAATGGGAATGAGCAGTGACTGGAGGATGGGAACCTTGGGTTCTAATGATTTCGTTAGTCGGGAGAAGTTTCATGATCTTGATTGTGGCACTAAATCTCTTTGGAATAAACCAAACAGTGAAACAGTTTTGAGCAGGGATCCGCAACCCCCGGGGCCACACGCTGGTACTGGCCCATGGCCTGTTAGGAACTGCAGAGGGTGAGCAGGGGTTAAGCAAGTGAAGCTAAGCTCTGCCTCCTGTTAGATCAGTCATTAGATTCTCATAGGAGCATGAATGCTATTGTGAACTGTACATTCGAAGGATCTAGGTTGCATGCACCTTATGAGAATCTAATGATAAATGTAACACACTTGAATCATCCAAAACCATTCCCCGACTTGTCCACCGGAAAATTTGTCTTCCACAAAACCGGTCCCTGGTGTCAAAAAGTTTGTGGATCACTAGTTTAGAGAACAGTTGTTCCTTGGTATCTTTGGGGGATTGGTTCCAGGGCCTCCCCATATAAAATCTGCAGATGCTCAAGTCCCTCATTTAAATGGTGAAGTATTTGCATATAACCTATGCGTTTCTTCCTGTATAAACCCTCCGTAGATTATTTATAATACCTAATACTATGTAAATATTATGTAAATAGTTGTTATACTGTATGGCTTTGAGAATAACAACAAGAAAAAGTTTGTACATTTTCAGTACATATATGCAATTTCTTTTTCAAATACATATTTTTTTGTTTGTTTTTTGAGACGGAGTCTCGCTTTGTAGCCCAGGCTGGGGTGCAGTGGCCGGATCTAGCTCACTGCAAGCTCCGCCTCCCGGGTTCACGCCATACTCCTGCCTCAGCCTCCCGAGTAGCTGGGACTACAGGCGCCCGCCATCTCGCCCGGTTAGGTTTTTTTTTTTGTATTTTGTAGTAGAGAGGAAGTTTCACCGTGTTAACCAGGATGGTGTCGATCTCCTGACCTCGTGATCCGCCCGTCTCGGCCTCCCAAAGTGCTGGGATCTTTTTCAAATATTTTTTATCTGTGCTTGGTTGAATCCACAAATGAGGAACCCCATAAATATGAAGAACTGACTATATGTGTTTCTCATTCAAACTCTGTTCTGCCACTTACTCTCAAATCCTTCAAACTCTCCCAAAGGAAGTTTTTCCATATTGGAAGGCAGGATAGTACAGAAATTAAGAAAATGAGTCTGGATTCAAATGAATTGGATTTGAATCTCAAAGTTACCATTAACAACATGCGTAAAATCCCAGACAAGTTAATTTATTTCTCTGCTCCTTGGGTTCCTGATCTGTAAAATGGGTTGTTACGAAGATAAAATAAATTAAGAATACTTTTAACAGTGCCTGGCACAAAATAGTCAATAAATGTTAGATATTATTCATAAAATAAGCATCATGCTACCTCTTCAGATTGCCAAGGATGTTTAAATGAACTAAGGTTAAATGACCAGAACAGATCTTAATCATTACTCAAAGAATCATTGCCATATAAACATTGTAATTTATGAAAGCATGGCTGGAGATGTAATGAGATTTGAGGCAAAATCAAGATCATCAGCAGAAAATGAATAGCTTTACTATTTCTTAAATGGAAAAATAAGAAAAGTGAGTGGGAGAAGTTATATTTATGGTTTATAAAACCTTTGTAAAAGAATGCTGGCCGGGCGCAGTGGCTCAAGCCTGTAATCCCAGCACTTTGGGAGGCCGAGACGGGTGGATCACGAGGTCAGGAGATCGAGACCATCCTGGCTAACACGGTGAAACCCCGTCTCTACTAAAAAATACAAAAAACTAGCCGGGCGTGGTGGCGGCGCCTGTAGTCCCAGCTACTCGGGAGGCTGAGGCAGGAGAATGGCGTAAACCCGGGAGGCGGAGCTTGCAGTGAGCCGAGAGCCTGGGAGACAGCGAGACTCCGCCTCAAAAAAAAAAAAAAAAAAAAAAAGAATGCTTTTATTTTGGCTCTGAAGTAGGAAAAAGTAAATATAAATTCTCAATTCAGCCAACAAAATAATAATAACATAGGCAATAATACTGATAATGACAATAAGTTTAAAATGGTATTTTCATGAAGTAAAAACTGAGAAAGAACATGCAATTCTTTACCAAGTGAGGTCCTTGCGTTGTGGTGCTTCTATGCTGGTGGGAAACACAAACAGTAGAGAAGTAAGTAAGTTAACAAAAAGAAGACTTTAGACAGTGATTATTCTATAAAGAAAAGAAAAGAAGCCATTTAATTAAAAAGCAACTGGTCTTGGGGATGTAGTAGAGAGACAATCTGCTTTAGATTTGGTTGTAAGGAAAAGTCTCTCTGAAAAAATAATATCTTAAGTTGAGCTGTGTATAATAAAAAGGAACCAGCCACTCGGAAATCAATGGCAGGGGCTTTCCAGGCACAAGGAGCACCTGGTGTAAGATGCTAAAGTGGAGTGAGCTTGGCACAGTTGAGAGATAGGAAGTGGGCTGATCATAGTGGAATATAATAAGCGAGTGGAAGAAACAATGATAAAAGTTGACATTAGAAAAATTTATTTGCAATGTGTAGACCACAGCTGGGAGTGTGGATCTAATGCCACATGTGAAGTTTGATGGAAAACCATCAGAAGTCTCTAAGCTGGTGGTTTACTTAATCTCACTTATTTTTTAAAAGACATGTCAGGCCACTATGTGAAAATCCAAACAGTGGCAAGGAAGCTAACGAGGAGGCCAGAGCAGCAGTCCACATGAGAAATGGCGGTGTCAGTTGGTTGCAGTGAAGAGATTCATGTTGTAGGAGAGTCAATAGGACTTACTGAGAGATTAAAGAGAAAGCGCTCATAAGAATCCTAGGTTTTTGGAGATGGAATTGAAGCTGGAGACGTTTCCTAAGCTAGGCTGTGGTAATGGAGTGTTAAAACTGGAGGGTTGATAGGCTGAAGTCTAAAAAGCTGCATGATAGATATCCTATGCTGAATTTTGCCATTTTTCTTTGGGTGTATGTTTAAGTTTCTGTTGTTATTTTCTTTTATTTATACATATATATTTAATTACATATACATATATTTAATTATATACACATATATTTAATTATATGTAGATAATTATTATAACTATGTCATAATTAAACAATTATATATCTGTGAACAGAATTTATATATCTGTGAACTGAGGCAAGGAGAGGCAAAATAACTTGTTCAAGTTTACACAGTTAGTGATTTAGTATATGACCATTTAGGATATTTATGGACCTTCCATATTGCTCTTCCAAAAGGCTGCACCAATACACACTCTCCCTGCACCATATAAACAATGCTCATCTCCACAAAGTCTCCCAGCATTGCTAGTGTTTTTCTTTTTAAGCCTTGTGAATCCAAATCGAATCCTCTTTCCAGTCATTAAGGACTGCGGCCCTTCTCTTTAGATAATTTTGAAAGTTTTGGGAAGGAGTTAGGAAGGGGATTATCAGACAGAATAAGAAATGCAATATTAATAATAATAACAATGATAATATTGAGAGTTTATAATTACTAAGAACCATTCTAAGCACTATATACATATATACATGCACATACACACAAATGTGCTTATATACGTGTGTATATAGTATGTACATTTGTATATAAGTATATATGCATGTATATATGTATATAATACTTAAATAGTTCCCAGCAATCACAAACTCTCAAAAACTGAGTCAAGGAGAGGTAAAATAACTTGTTCAAGTTTACACAGTCAGTGACAGATGCAAAGCTAGGCATTTACCTGCAGAACCTGTTCTTTTAATCATTATATGCTACTGACAACCTACAAGACATCTGGTTGGTGAATGTTTCATTTACATAAGGAAAACAGCATAAGATAGTATATGGGGTTCAGGTATTAGAAACTCTAGTAGTTAGGAAAAAATACACACAAGCTGAATAAGTCACTATTGATTTAGTCAGGACTTGACTGAAAGGGAAAAACTTTCTCTACTCTCTGTGTTTCTGTTCAGGTGTCTTTATAATTAGAATATGTGTGGCTTAGCCAGGAAAATCATCATCCTCATTATTACCATCACTACCAACTACTGAGTGCGAGTGCCTACTGTGTTCCAGGCCCTTAGCTATAAGCACTGGAGATATTATGGCAATTCTTTTGCCATCGCTTGCACGATCTCGGCTCACTGCAAGCTCCGCCCCCTCGGGTTCACGCCATTCTCCTGCCTCAGCCCCCCCAGTAGCTGGGACTACAGGCGCCCGCCACCGCGTCCGGCTAATTTTCTTGTATTTTTAGTAGAGACGGGGTTTCACCTTGTTAGCCAGGATGGTCTCGATCTCCTGACCTCGTGATCCTCCCGCCTCGGCCTCCCGAAGTGCTGGGATTACAGGCTTGAGCCACCGCGCCCGGTTGGCAATTCTTGAATTACAATCACTTTTGAAAGAGGGACTAGGTTAAGTGAAAAGATCCCATAGGTATGAAGTGGTTGAGTCTGTATTCAAACACAGTTTATCTCTGTCTAACTTGAAAATCTTTACTCTTCCCAAAATGGCAAATGAAGGAAGAAGAAGACAGATTCATAAGCCAAGATGATGTCAAAGACAAAGAATCACATAGGTTTCCAAATATTTAGACAGTAAGCAAAAGCAAAATTTTCTGGACTTTGAAAAGTAGAGATGAGTAGAAAGATCTTGACTCTAAGGCAGGAGCAGAAACGAATCACTGGAGGATTTTTGTGGATAGAAGTCACACAGTAGGATTAGTGTTTGGAAGGAACTATTATAGTTACAACTTATTGAATACCTATGAAATCCTAAGAATTTTCAAATATTATTTAATATAATCACTTTATGAAATAGTTTAATCTCACTTGAGGCTCAGAAATTTTAAGTAATTTGCTAGTGCTTTCATGGTTGGTAAAGAGTGTATCCAGAACTTAAGATTCTGATCTAATTGGAAAGTTCATGTTCTTGCCTTCCTTGCTAATAAATGTTATAGGGATATAGATCAGATCAGACAACACTGCCAGATTGAGAGTGATGGAGGCTGGGCAAAGTGACAGCAGCTGGCAGCAACAGCCAAAATCAATTTCATTTCACATGAGGGGACATAAAGAAACTCATAGTTTTTCTGGTTGGCTCTTTCTTTATTTTCCTTGAAAAGGCTATAGATGGTATAGTCTGAATTCTCTGAATTTTCTAGCAGTATGTGGGAATGCTTGAACTCATCTTTTTTTTTTTTTTTTTTTTTTAACGGGAGCTTGGCACATGATCAAGAAATGTGGTTTTAAGTGTTTGGGGAAGGAATTACATCAAAATTGAGAAGTGTTAAAGCTTCAATCGGGTCTTGAGAGATAGAAGATGTTTAAATGAGATGTGATGAGAAAATGGATGACTTAAAAGTAATTAGCACATATGGATATTTAGAAGGGGAAAGAAATCTAGGGCAAGAGTTAGAATATATGTGGTTTAGCCTAGTCTATGACACTTCCTAGAAATTACGTCCTGAAATTAATTCTTTCGAGCTATCTTTTCTCAGACACGAAATCCAAGAAAAAATATTTCACAGAGCTGTTAGAGTTATGAATAATTGAGTTGAAAACATTTTATAGTATCTGGGACTAATATTAATGACAAACTTTTTTGGACCGGGCAACATCCACAACTTTAAATACATTCTAGGTATTTAAATTTTTAAATGTTAGGAAGACAATAAAATAAAAAACAAAATCCTTATCAACAAAAATTTGTTATCTTTGGATACTCTTTTAGGTATTGTGGTTACAGAAATGTATAAGACATTGAGTCTGCACTGTTAGATACATAGCCATGAAAAGAAAAAGCAGTTCATAATTTAGTAATTAAAATATTGTATTAAATGGGTGATCTAGTTGACATGTTTCCTAGAGGAGGTTTGAGGAGAGAATGGTTCCTGAAGCCGGGTGGAGAGAGAACTTTCCTTGTAGCAGATGAAACTGCTCTACTGCAACGTTAAGGGAGTAGGCAGATTCCTCAGTTGATAATCTGCTCTTGTAATAACATTGCATCATAAAATCGGGAAGAAAATCAACTAGTGTTTCTCCCTCATTCCACAGATAGGGAAACTGAGGCTGAGAGAGTGTAATTTTCATATAATCTAACTTTTTTTGATGATAAAATCAGTACTCAATTCTAAATTTACCTGACTTCCAGATCATTGTGCTTGCCACTTCTTCCCTTTTCTACAGGTAATTGTTTCCCTGGAAGACTGCTGAAAGAGTGAGCTGTATTATGTTTATATCACAGTTTATGTCCATGCAGTGTGATTTAAAGTTTGAGTTGTCAGTCTCAAATACCTTTTAGAGCAAGGTGGGGTGGAAATAAATTAGTAAGTGAGCATAAACAGACATGAGTAGTCCTGGATAAAATGACATTCTTTAAATCTAAGGGAATCCTATGGGATGAATCACATCTCATGCTATTCACAATTTAATTTGCCCTGGGAGAGTTTGATGAATTTTAGGGACAATGTTGTTTAATTTTTAAAAAGGAGGTGATGGCACTTGGAATGAAGAGGAAAGAAGACAATCATTCATTGAATACATTTTATTTGCCAATTATTGGGCTAAATTCTATTTAACCTTAATTCTCAAATTATTTTGTGAGAACAATGTCATTATTTCTCCTTCCATATCAGTGATATGCCAAAGTGATATGCCACTCTTAAGTGGAGAAGGTAGACTCTAAATCATGTACCCTCTCCTCTGCACTGGTTTGCTTTGCACAGTCTCCAGATTGGATGGGATGTTAGGTTTCCTCATTTATAAACAGTAATGATACTAACTTTCTCATCTGTTTCTCACATTGGAACAAGTGAAGCAGCCTTATTATCCAAATGGGCTGAAGATAGAGTATTTTGAAAAATATTACCTTCTTGTTTTCGGTTAGAAATGGGGGATCACAGACATTTAGGACTTTAAGCTGGAAGGGTCATGATGGCAAGGCTTTGTGGGCAAACCTTTTGGGGATTGAAGACTGTCTGTGCTACTCCTTAGTATCATGGTTCGGGGTAAGAATTGTATCCCTCCAAGCCTCAGTTTCTAATGTTAAAACGGGGAAATGATACTTCATAGGTTTTGCCATTGAAAGTAATGGCAAAGACTGCAATTACTTTTGCACCAACTTAGTAGTGTGTTGGTACCGAGGAGAAGAGATTTTACCCAAGCTACCTCTAGTAATGGGAATATATTGTGAGATAACACATGGCAATAAGAAAGAAAAACCCTAGAGGGAACATGGGGTATATATATATACACACATACAATGGAATACTATTCGTTCATAAATAAGAAGGAAATTCTGACATTCTACAACATGGATAATCATTGAGGGCTTTATATTAAGTGAAATAAGCCAGTCATAGAGACAAATACTGCATTATTCTACTTATGTGAGGTATATAAAGTAGCTGAACTCATGGAAACATACAGTTTGGTGGTTGCCTGGTGTGGAGGGGATTGGGAAATAGAAAGTTACTGTTCATTGGGTGTAGCATTTCAGTGATGCAAGTTGAAAAAGTTCTAGAGATCAGGTGTACAACAGTGTGTTTAGAGTTAACAATACTGTACTGTACACTTAAAATTTTGTTAAGAAGGTAGATCCCATGTTATGTTTCTTTCTACGACAATAAAAAGATGGAGGAAGAAGAGCAAGAAGAGGAGGAGGAGGAGGTAAAGAACGAAGAGGAGGAAGAGGAGAGGGAGAAATCCTAGGGCAACTCTGGAATGGCTTTGCAAAATAGATCAAATAAATGGAAGACTGATACTATGCTTAAGGACCTACAAAGCTGAGGTACCAGAACATTTTTATACAGGTTTTGATATTTCATTATAATTAGAGTATAGTCATAAAGGGAAAACGCAAGTGTGTTAGGCTGCTGAACACATGTTTTAGTGTTTAGTGATTCACAATTTTGAATTCCATATTGTGTAGAGGGGTGTGTCAATATAATCACAATACTTAGGATTTCTGCCTTCCTCTCTGGGAGCAATGGATTTTTTTTCTATACAGTTTACTATCTCTTCTGACTCTACTATTCTCCTGGCCTTGGCTATCTTCCCTTCCTTCTCCTCCTCTCTCTTTCCCTCCCCTCCCCTTCCCTTCCCTTTTCTTTTCAACTGAGTCTTGCTCTGTTGTCCAGGCTGGAGTGCAGTGGCGTGATCTTAGCTCACTGCAACCTCCGCCTCCCAGGTTCAAGCAATTCTCCTACTTCAGGCTCCCTAGTAGCAGGGATTACAGGCACCCGCCACTATGCCTGGCTAAGTTTTGTACTTTTAGTATAGACGGAGCTTCACCATGTTGGGCAGGCTGGTCTTGAATTCCTGACGTCAAGTGATCCACCTGCCTCAGCCTCCCAAAGTGCTGGGATTACAGGCGCAAGCCACTGCACCCTTGGCTATCTTTTTGTCTTATTTCTTTTTTTTTTCTTATTGCCAGTTTGTTGATTTTCTCCATATTGTACTACTCAAATTCTAGTGGGGTAGAGAGGTGTTGCTTAGTTAAAATAATATCCATTGCCTTATTCATCAGAAGGCTTTGTGCAGCCTACGGATAGACTGCCCTTGGACTAGGTATCCACCCAAGTGCAATTAGTGGCTATTCATCCTCACGCTCAAAAAACATCCCAGAGCTTCTTTTCATCAAATAAATCAGGTAAGGTAATTTCCCATAGACTTGTCATGTCAGGCATCATAGAAGATAAAACTACATTGTCATTACTTGAAATTAGAAGTCTTTTGGTTGATTTTCTACAGTGAAGAAAGAATATCTGTCATGAGAGGAAATGTAATTTGTCTAAGACTAGATGAGTTGCAGCCAAACTTATAGTACAGGTTCTCTGGATTTTCAATTTCAATGTTTCTCCTACACCAGGTATTATGAGCATGTTAATCAGCCTTGTTAAAAAATAAAATAACAACAAAACAAAACTAGCCAGAGTCAAACACTTTTTCTGAGCAGAACCAGTCTATTATTACATTTCTCATAGCAACTGTTACCACCAATGAATGTTTGAGCAGATAGATAAGAAAGATAAGTATAGATGGTTATAAATGTATATAGAGATTTATAGATACGTTTAAAAAGCACAAGTTTGCAGTATTCTTTTAAAGCAACTTTGATAAATTTTTATTTTACTTTTTTCAAATTATTATTTGTACAGCTGGACTAATTTCCAGTAAAACTGTTTACTGCAGTTGCATTTTGAAATGTAGTTTGTGTTAACTTTTACCAAACTTTTAATAAAGATATATCCTTCCACTGATTACATTTTCTAATTTATGGAGGTAAGGTATGAAGAGTTTACTCCTCAATTTGGCATGCAAGAATTTGGCCATGCTCAGTAAATATTCAAAGCAGAATAGTTAGCCAAGATGTTTATTATGATATAACATTAGCCCAGCATATTAACTTCCTATAAAGAAGAGATTTGCTAACAGAAAATATCAGATAGAAAAGCCATGAGAAATAAAGCAGGATCAGCCTTAATGATCCATGTATTGTTTCCTTTGCATTTTGGACTCAAATTTTTTATAAGCATGTCTATCATTATTTTTATTCACCTTTGTTACAGTCTAATTAAACTCTGCAATATCACTTTCACCACAACTATTCTCCTTGGAGACTTACCCACATATATGTGTCCAGATCATTCATCTCTTAAGGTTTTTGTCAAATTTTATTTGTCCTATATGTTTTTTTTTTTAATCTTTCAGCGAAGAGTAAATCCCCCCAGTCCAAATTCCCATGGGACTTCATTTTTTGGCAGTTATAACTTTTCACTTCAAAGTAGGTTATATTGGGGATATGCCTTCTCCATCTTATTATATTGTAAGCTCCTTTAGGGCAAGGCTTGTATCTGATTCATCTCGAGTAACTCCCACAGCACTTTGAAAGTGATGCTAAAAAGTTACTGAATCAGTGAATGAGTAAGGGTTTTTGATAGAGGAAATGAAAATGAGAAGTGGATTTTAAAATGAAGAAAGGGGCAGCAGGTCTAAATAATGGGTTCAGTGTAGAAAGATACAATTTTTTATAATGTGAGAAATATTCAGCTGATATATGACATACGTCAGAGCAATTGAATACAGGAGAAATGTGGCAGGGAGAAAGTGTTCACAATTGTCATTACTGTGATTTTTAAACTCTTTATATGCCTTTTTTCTTTCTCATTTTCACCAGTTAATCAATATATCAATAAATATGAACATACCTCTTTGCATGTCCTTATTGTGCTAGATCCTGGATAAACACTGATGATTTAAAAAGTTATGTTCCCTGAACTTGTGATAAAGGAGGAGGCTGGCTGAAGCACCCTGTTCTCATCTCTGCTTGAACGCATAACACTTCTATTTATTATGTATATTATGGTTATATTCAAGGAGTTATTTGAGCACATTTTATTGTTTAAACATGAAATTAGATATATTAAAGGCACAAACATTGTAAGTCTCAAAGAAAGACCGGAAGACAACTAGAAAGGTTCTAAATGAGCAAGTAGAGAGGAAGTGAGGAATGTAAGTCTTGGAACCCAAGTTTGAGATAGACCATGGTTGTAAGCCTTGTTCCAAGGCTTACATTTCTAAAGAGTCAGTAATACAAATAAAGCCCTAAAATGTGACAAACTGTGAGTCTCTGAGTAGCTTGTTAAAGTTTTAGCATAGCTGGGAAGCCATTCAAAGAAGAAAAGAAAGGGTTTAGAAATTAGATCTCAGAGAAATTAAGCTGTAGAGACGCTAGAAGACATAATCGGAAAACTTAGAGGAGACAGGTAGAAAGACCAAGGTGAAAAATCCAGTGCTCTGCATCTTTGAAATGGTCCCATCTCTGGCTGAAAATGGGTAATTGATGGATTCAATATTTTTTGAGGGGCATTCTGCACTCACTAGAGTAAGGATTTGATTTTTAAAATCAGAGATGAAAACTGGCCAATCTAGTAGATTTTCAAAATAAGTGTTGGCTGGGCCCAGTGGCTCATGTCTGTAATCTCAGCACTTTGGAAGGCCAAGGTGGTTGAATCACGAGGTCAGGAGTCTGAAACCAGCCTGGCCAACATAGTGAAACCCTGTGTCTACTGACAATATAAAAATTAGCCAGGCATGGTGGCAGGTGCCTATAGTCCCAGCTATTCAGGAGGCTGAGGCGAGAGAATCGCTTAAATCCAGGAGGCAGAGGATGCAGTGAGCCAAGATGGTGCCACTGCACTCTAGCTTGGGCTGCAAAACGAGACTCCATCTCAAAAAAAAAAAAAAAAAAAAAAAAGTGTTACTTGGCTTTTTCCATCAGTACCTACATCCCTTCTAAGTAACATATCAGTGTCCCTTCTTACAGAATTGACTGTCCAATCACCAAGATAATTAACAAAGCTTTGAAGCTAATTCTGGTTATTAAGCAGAGAAACGAGTTTCTTTGCTCACCTCTCTATCAACATTTCAAATGGGATGATTTTTCTTTTCGGGGATAAGGGTTTGTCCTGAATATTGTAGGGTGTTTAGCAGCATCCCTGGCCACTGTCCACCAGATCCCATAGCACCTCCCCAGTTGTGACAACCAAAAATGTCTCTAGACATTGTCAGATGTTCCCTGAAGGGCAAAATTGCCGCTAGCTGAGAGGCACTAAAGTGGAGCAAAGCTAATAAAAATGCGAACTGGAGGTTAAACCCATGACATAAAATGCTGTATATGAGATGAGTGTGTTTGTCCCCTGGAATTCAGGGTGATGAAAGAAGAGTCAATCCCCAAAATCAGGCATGAGTGGAAGATTGAAAAAGAAGCTGTGGTTTGGGAAAACCACCTAGGACTGGGAGTCAGGAGAACATGAATGAGTTCCAGTTCTGCCACTTTCTAGCTATTCTTGAATCAATGACATCCCCTTGCCAGAGCTTCTTAATAAAATGAAAGGATTTAAATATTCTCTACTAGAATATACTACGGCCCATTCTAGATCAAAGGCTATGGTAAGTTTGTGATTCTTCATAAATCTATACTTGGTTCTTTGGGTATTGAACTCTCTCTAGAACTATGCTCTCAAGAAGACTGAGTGTGTTTTCTTGTGAGAGCCCAACTAACAGGTTTTCTGCTTTTCATTTTTCCTTGTCTCACAAGGCTTATTCCTATATCCATCCTCACTGCTCAATGAGAAATGGAGGTAGAAAGTGTGATCTGGCAAAGGCAACTATTTTGCCCTAAAATTATAGTCATTTTTCCCCTTGGAGAAGAGGCCTTAGGCTAAACAGTTTCCCTGGAGTAAGCACTATTTTTCTGAGCTCGGAAATATAACCTAAACAGGCAAGGAATCAAGAGTAAACTTCCATGGGAATTGTAGAGCCCAGATCTCTACATATGCCTCTCTTAGAAAACGGACGTCAGATGATATTCACTATTTCCTCCATAAGTAGGCTGCCATTTTCCCATTGCATCACAGCTGTAAGATGAGAGATTACTTTGACTCCCTAGCTTTATTTTCCAGTTCAGCTTCACGCATACCAGCTAATTAGGCAATATGACAACAGGGTGGAGCGATACCTGTATTCTGGATGTCTCCACACCCACAGTGGATTTGGCCTGGTGCCACTGCCAGCCACCCTCAGAGCAGTGGCATCTTCCAATGCAACCACGCCCAGACACCAGCAAATTGTACTTTTTAAAGATTCATGTGAATTAAAAATTGTATATTATTAATTAATCTGTAGGCAAAAAAGAAAAGTGTCAGCTCTTTCTTCCCTCTTCTCATCCTCTACCTTTTTTGAGATTTACAGATACAATGAGCTAGCCATGTAGGTGAGTATACCTGATGAAGGCAGGAGTTGAGGCGGCTTGACCCTCACAATGCCAATTTGGACTAACCCAAGTTTTTGGCATATCAGGATCATGGGCTAGCTTTTGCTTGGCACCTTATAGCTTGTGGAGTATGTTCATTTACAGTGTAATTGTATTTTCATGACAAAACTGATATATGGGTGGTATTATTATTTATATTTTATAAATAAGAAAAACGGGCTCAGATGTAAATAAACGTGTCAAAAATCACACACAAGTTGAGGGGCCCAGTTTTGACCCCCAAATCTCATTCTTTTGTCACTCTTTTCATAGCTATTTTCTATGTAACTTAATGGTGGAATGTTCTGGTCTAAGATGTCATCAATTAATTCTGTATATATTGAGTGCTATTATGTTCCAGGTACTGCTACCTGAAGAGGCAGTATTTTTATTACATTGGCTGATATACTCGACAAGTACAGTTTAATTGTCTGCCTTTTTTTTGTCTCCTTGTTCCATTTCCCAGTGTGCCTCACCTCATGAGTAATTTAGGAATGTAATCTGTGCTCACAATCTTGCTCCAGCTAAATGTGAGGGCTGGAATTAAAACACAGACTTTCTAACTCCATAACAAATATTATTTCAAATACAGTCATGACCTTGCTAGAAAGTTAGAGAAATAAGAGGGATTGATAACAGTATGAAAGGACATTTTTTTTCAATAAGACATTTCTTCTCTTTAAGGAAGAGAAGATGTTTGAATATTTAAGAGCTTAAAATGAGCTGTTTGATTTTCTGAACTATTTGAAAAGGTGTCATTTTTTCATGACTCAAATGACCTGTCAATCCTTCCAGCCATGTGTGGCTATTGTTCATTGAAGGTGAACCAATTCCTTCCAAAGACGTCACCATTTGTAGTATAATACACTGTCCAAAGGAAGGGGCACTAACAAGTAAATGATTTCTCTACCCTGGAGGTAACTAATTTGTACCCTTAAAATGAGGCATGTTTTTTGGCACTTCCCACAAAATATTCAGCATTTCAAGAAACTTAGAGGTGAATTGCTTCACTATGATCTCTAGTTCGATATAATCAACAGTCTAACAATTAAAAGACTTCTAATAATAGCTAACATTGAGCATTCCCCATGTGCCAAGTATCATCTAAAGGCTTTACAACATGAATGAATTAACTTAATCCTTGTGGCAATCATGATTACCACCTCTCAGTTTAGTGGTGAAGAAATTGAGATAGAGGGTTTAGGCAAATTGTCTATCCTCACACAGCAAAGAAGGCAGCATTTGACCCCGGTAACATTGCTCCAAAGTCAAACACTGAACTTCTGAATTATGCTTCCTTCTCAAGAAGGCTTGGCTATGTATAGCTTCACTGTTACCAATAATAGTTACTTCAGCTCTGTAATGTAATCATCCCAATCTGCTCAACGGTCCTATCAAGTGGATGATACTCATGGTGATTTGCCTGAGGTCAAAGTGTTAACTTGTCACACATTTCCAAAATGTCACTAATCTATATATGGTGCAGACTGGAGAAGTGATCTCTGTTGACACACTGTCTGGGTCAGTCTGGAGAAGACAGTCCAGGAAAATCCTGAAATACAGTCATACCTCAGAATAGACCAGGATTGATTTTCAGGACCCCCGCACATACCAAAATCTGCAGATTCTCAAGTCCTATAGTTACCCTACTGAATTTGATGCGATAAGTCAGTACTTGGTATAGGCCGGTTTTATATCCTTCAAATACTGTATTTGCAGATATGCCTTTCGGTGAAAAAATTCTGTGTATAAATATCCTGTGCAGTTCAAACCCAGGTTGTTCAAAAGTCAACTGTACTTTACTGTGGAATTATGGTGTGTGTGTTTTAAAAGGATAACTATCACCCTGACTCTCCGTCAAAATAAATCATGATGTTTGTAGTTGAATCATATCAGGGAAAGGTGGCGTTGAGAATGTAGGCTGCTTATTTTTAAACTTGAAATAACTAGGAAATGCACTCTATTTGATTTAGCCCTCCTATGTTCGTCTGTAAATTAAAGGAAAGAGGTGTGCTGGATGAATTTCAATATTCTATCCAGCCCAAAATATATATATTCACTAAGTTAAAGACAGCATTTTCTTCTTAAAATAATACTTAATTTGTGCAGAAAATTTATCAGGCAAGAAAAGTAGGAAGAGAAACATTTAAAAAGTTGTAAGTAATTCCACCCATCAGAGATAACAAATGTTAAGATTTTTTGAAAACTCATTTCTGTCTCCCTTAATACAGACATATATAATGCTTTAAAAATAGTATGAAATGAATATGAATTTTTTTCTAAAGTTAGGTTTACTGAGATACATTTTATAAAAGCAAAATTTACAATTTGGGTGTGCAGTTACATGACTTTTGGTAGACATAATCACTTATGCAACCACCGGCAGTGAAGATACAGAGTAGTTTCATTACCCCCAAAGCTGCCATGCATACCATTGTAGTCAGTCCCCTCCCCTGATCTCCAGCAAATGGCAAAAACTGTTCTGATTTCTGCCCCTAAAATTTTGTCCATTTACAAATATCCTATAAATGGAATCCTAAAGTATGTAACATTTTGTTTCAGGCTTCTTTCACTTAGAATAATTCTTTTGAAGTTCATCCGTGTTGTAGCAGGTATAGTATTTCTTTTTTTTTTTTTTTTTTTTTTTTTTTTTTTTTTTTTTTTTTTTTTATTT
>NW_016803289.1:2500614-2515497 GCF_001698545.2 Rhinopithecus bieti
CTCTGGTAGAATTCAGCTGTGAATCCATCTGGTCCTGGACTTTTTTTGGTGGGTAGGCTATTAATTGTTGCCTCAATTTCAGAGCCTACTATTGGTCTATTCAGGGATTCAACTTCTTCCTGGTTTAGCCTTGGGAGAGTGTAAGTGTCCAGGAATTTATCCATTTCTTCTAGATTTTCTAGTTGATTTGCGTAGAGGCGTTTATAGTATTCTCTGATGGTAGTTTGTATTTCTGTGGGGTCAGTGGTGATATCTTTTTTAAAATTCTTGAGTAGAAATTCATCATGTAGATGGGCCAGTTGGTTGACCTGTTCATCAGTTGATGTACATTTGGCTTGTTTACAGTGTTTGGTGATTATGAATCAGGTCATTATAAATATTCTCTTATGGGTTTTATATAGACATATGTTTTAATTTCTCTTGAATAAATAACTAGGAGTTAGATTGCTAGGTCATACAGTAAGTGTAGGTAGGATTTTAAAATATTATTTTGTGAAAACTTGTTTTAAAAATATTTTACTTCATAATTTTAAAAAATATTTGTTGTAAAAAAGATTTACAGGAATTTGGAAGATGGTACAGCAATGTTCTGTGTACACTTTACCCAGTTTCCTCCAACAGTTAAGTCTTTTTTTCTTTAGATTTTCTTTATTTCTAATTCATTTGACTCACAAAATAAATTGGTGCTACCTACAGCAGTTACAGTAGTATTATTCATACTACACAGAAGAAACTGTGGGTCATTGATAACATCAAAGTTTCATTCACTTACATTGAACTTCCAGAATCTTCTGTGCCAACTGCCTAAAATACTAAAAATGTAGAATACTACAAGTTAAAATGAATACTTCGATAGGCATAAATGACCAAAGTAAAAACAAGATTTATAGAGAGTCAATTAATTAAAAATCTTCCACAAAGAGAAGCCCACAGCAACATGGGTTAACTGACAAATTCTATTAAATATTTAGTGAAGAATTGATGCTAACTCTTCACAGACCCTTCCAAAAAATAGAGGAACACTATTGGGAACACCTATCAATTGATTCTGTGAGGCTAGTATTACCCTAATACTAAAGCCAGACAAAAGCATCACAAGTAGACAAGTATGAATAAATATCCCTGATAAACACACACAGAGAAATCCTTAAAAATACTAGTGAAATGAGTATAGTAACATATAAAATGACTGTACACCATGACCAAAATATTATTTCATGAATGAAATGTTGACTTAACTTCCAAAACCATTCAATTTAATACACAGAACTAATAGGATAAACAACAACAACAACAACAACAAAACAACAACAAAAGATCTCTTCAATAGACACAAAAGAGTGTTTGACCAATCCAACACCCATTCATGATTAATTTCTCTGGAAATTAGGAATACAAAGACACTTCTTACATCTGCTAAAGGGAGTTTATAAAAAACCTATAGTTAATACTATAATGGTGTAATACTGGATGCTTTGTCTTGACATTTGAGAAGAAGACAACAATGTCTACTCTACTATTATTTACAATAAAACTAGAGATTTTTTTGGAAATTACATAAGAAACATAAAAAGAAGCGGTTACTATTGTTTTTAATTGCAGATGACATATAAAAGTTTATAAGAAATTCACTAACACCCACTAGAACCCAGAAATGAGTATAACAGCATCACCAAATACACGACTGATATACAAAATTCAACCATGTCATCTGCAGAGGCAATTTCACTTCCTCTGTTCCTATTTGAATACCCTTTCTTTCTTTCTCTTGCTGATCTTTGACAAACCTGACAAAAACAAGAAATGGGGAAAGGATTCCCAATTTAATAAGTGGTACAGGGAAAACTGGCTAGCCATACGCAGAAAGCTGAAACTGGACCGCTTCCTTACACCTTATATCAAAATTAACTCATGATGGATTAAAGACTTAAATGTAAAACCTAAAACCATAAAAACTCTAGAAGAAAACTTAGGCAGTACCACTCATGACCATGCCCAGTCATGGGCAAAGACTTCATGACTAAAACACCAAAAGCAGTTGCAACAAAAGCCAAAATTGAGGAATGGGATTTAAGTAAACTAAAGAGCTTCTGCACAGCAAAAGAAACTATCATCAATGTGAACAGGCAACCTACAGAATATGATAACATTTTTCCAATCTATCCATCTGACAAAGGTCTAATATCAAGAATCTACAAAGAACTTAAACAAATTTACAAGGAAAAAAAATAACAAACAACTCCATCATGAACAGACACTTCTCAAAGGAAGACATTTATGTGGCCGGCAAACATGAAAAAAAGCTAATCATCACGAGTCATTAGAGAAATGCAAATCAAAACCACAATGAGATGCCATCTCACGCCAGTTAGAATGGCGATCATTAAAAAATCAGGAAACAACAGACGCCGCTGAGGACGTGGAGAAATAGACATTTTTACACTGTTGGTGGAAGTGTAAATTAGTTCAACCATTGTGGAAGACAGTGTGGTGATTCCTCAAGGATCTAGAACCAGAAACACCATTTGACCCAGCAACTCCATTACTGGGTATATACCCAAAGGATTATAAATCATTCTCCTGTAAAGACACAGACACAAGTATGTTTATTGCAGTACTATTCACAATAGCAAAGACTTGGAACCAATCCAAATGACCCTCAATGACAGATCAGATAAAGAAAATGTGGCACATACATACCATGGAACACTATGCAGCCATAAGAAAGGATGAGTTCATGTCCTTTGCAGGGACATGGATGAAGCTGAAAATCATCATTCTCAGCAAACTAGCTCAGGAACAGAAAACTTAACACTGCTATGTTCTCACTCATAAGTGGGAGCTGAACAATGAGAACACAGAAACAGAAAACCAAACACCATACGTTCTCACTCATAAGTGGGAGTTGAACAATGAGAACACATGAACACAGGGAGGGGAACAACACACACTGGGGCTTGTCAGGTTGGGGGTGTTGGGGGCAAGGGGAGGGAGAGCATTAGTACAAATACCTAATGCATGTGGGACTTAAAACCTAGATGACAGGTTGATGGGTCCAGCAAACCACCATGGCACATGTATACCTATGTAACAAACCTGCATGTTCTGCACATGTATCACAGAATGTAAAGTTTAATAAAATTTTTTTTAAAAATACAAAAATTAGCTGGGTGTGGTGGTACACACCTGTGATCTCAGCTACTCAGGAGGCTGAGACACAAGAATCACTTGAACCTGGGAGGTGGAGGTTGCAGTGAGCCAAGAACATGCCCACTGCACCCCAGCCTGGGCAACAGAATGAGACTCTGTCTCAAAAAAAATTGTATAGTTTAAAATCCACTTATTCTATCATAGAACCAGATAGCAGCAGCTTGTTTAAAGGATCTGTAAGTATAAGCTCTAATTTTTCTGCCATCTCCAGATAAACACTTGCTTTATTTCTAGTCAGATTTTACTGTTAGAGAGCTGTCCCTTTCAATGGAGTCATACCTGTCTCTAATTTCAATCAGGTTCTACCCGTGCATTCTTGGGTTATATGAAGTAGAACTAACTGTTGTTGTTGTTGTTTTCTGCTTGATCCTAAAGAATTTCAAGCCTTTCCTAAGTGTTCAAAATGCCAATGGGTAAAAGTTCGGGATTAAAGTTGATTATAAACAGATTCTATGAATTCTCTATATATTATGTGAATACTTTGTTTTCATCAAGGAAAACATTCTCTCATCCAATTTTTGTAACTCTTGACTATCTCTCATTTATTATGTACAAACCATTTAGAATTGGAGTGTCCTCTCCATGAAATGATTCTTTATCATCACGAAATGATTCTCTTCATTCCTGGTGATATTCTTTGCTCTGGAATCTACTTTGTCTGATATTAACATAGGCATTCAAGCTATTTTTTAAATTTGTGTTAGTATCATATACTTTCTACCATTCTTTTACTTTTAAACTATTTTTGTATTTATATTTAAAGTATGTCTCTTTGGGCAGCAAATAGTTTGGGCTTCCTTTTTAAAAAATCTAATCTGTCAATCTCTATCTTTTAATTTGCATATATAACCTACATTTATGTATAATACATTTACATAAAGTATATTCTTACATTTAATATATACATAATTTACATAAAACAGATTTACATATTACATAATCCATATGGTCAGATTTGCATCTACCATCTTATTTTTACCAGTTGTTTTCTAATTTTATCACCTGTTTTCTAATTTTACTACTTTTTTTTTTCTTTCTTTTTTTTTTTTTTTTTTTGAGACGGAGTCTCGCTGTGTCCCCCGGGCTGGAGTGCAGTGGCCGGATCTCAGCTCACTGCAAGCTCCACCTCCCGGGTTTACGCCATTCTCCTGCCTCAGCCTCCCGAGTAGCTGGGACTACAGGCGCCTGCCACCTCGCCCGGCTAGTTTTTTGTATTTTTTAGTAGAGACGGGGTTTCACCGTGTTAGCCAGGATGGTCTCGATCTCCTGACCTCGTGATCCGCCCGTCTCAGCCTCCCAAAGTGCTGGGATGACAGGCTTGAGCCACCGCGCCTGGCCTTTTTTTTTTTTCTGAGACAGAATCTGACTCTTTTGCCCAAGCTGTAGTGCAGTGGCATGATCCTGGCTCATGGTAGCCTCGACCTCTCTAGGCTCAGGTGATCCTCCTACCTCAGCCTCCCAAGTTACTGGGACTACAGGCAGGCACCACCATTCCTGGCTAATTGTTCTATCTTTTGTAGAGACGCGATTTCACCATGATGCTCAGGCTGGTACCATCTGTGTTTTAATTCCCCTTTCTTCTTTTCTGCTTTCTCTTGGATGAATCAAGTGTTATTATTATGTCATTGTGTCTTCTTTTGTTAATTTACTAACTATAAATCTTTGGTTGTTGTTATTATTGTTTAAACAGTTGGTTATTTTTAAAAGAGATTTAAATAATAAAAAAAACATATATTTATCCATGCAGCTACTCCTTTTAGTGATTTCCTTTCCTTTGCATAGATTCATATTTCTATCTAATATATTTTTTCTTCTGGTTGCTTGAAAAATCTTCCTTTAACATTTCTTCCAGTGCAGGTCTGCAGTAAGTGCTGAATTCTTTTAACTCTTTTATGTAAAATAGTCTTTATTTCACACTCACTTTCAAAAGTTGATTTCATGGGACATAGAATTCTAGCTGATAGTTTTTTGCTTCAGTCACTTAAAAATATTGCTTCATGTCCTTTTCACCTAACATTTTTTAAAATCTGGTATTATCTTATTTTGATTCCTTTGTATGTAACGGGATTTCTCCCTCACCTCTCTTAGCCATCTACCAGCTGATTTTAAGACTTTTTGTCTCAATATTTTTGAACAATTTGATAATAGTGTGCCTTGATATAGTTTACACACACACACACACACACACACACACATTGTGCTTAGGATTCTTTGAAATTCTTGGACCTGTTTATAGTTTGAACAAATTTTGGCTGTTATTACTTCTAACTTTTTTTTTTTACTTCCCTAGGCCAACTTTCAGGGACTATAATTATATTAATCTGCTTACAGTTATCCCACAGTTTGCTGTTGCTCTTATCTTTTTTTTCTGTTTCATTTTGGATAGTTACTATTGTATACCTTCAAGTTTATTAACCTTTTCTTCAACAAGGTCAAATTTATTGTTAATTACATTTATTATATTTTTAATTTCAGATTCAGTTTAATTTGTTTTGTTTTTATGTCTTCCTTGTCTCTGCTTTACATTTTTGAATTTATGAAACAGTTATAATAACTCTTTTAATGTTCTTATGTATTTCTTATGTAATTCTAACATCCGTAACAGTTTTGAGTCATTTATCCTACTTATGGATCATATTTCCTTGCTTCTTGGTATGTCTAGTAATTTTAGACTGAATGCCAGACATTGCTAATTTTACATTATTGAGTAGTGAATGCTTTTTGTATTTCTATAAATACAGAGTTTTGTCCTGGAACACAGATAAGTTACTTGGAAACCATATAATCTTTTTGGGTCTTGCTGTTAAATGTTTTAAAGTAGAACCAATGGCTAATTATCCCCTACCACTCAGCCGCAGCCTGGTCTTCCAGGAATCAGAGCTGTCTCCTCAACACAGAGTCTGTGAGCCTGTGCCTGAGCTTCTTCTCCATGCTCTATGGCTTAGACATTTTCTCAGGCCAGTAAACTGGAGCAATTTTAGGGTTTACCGTGTTTGTTTACTATCTCATGGATGACTTTTCTTCAAAAGACTGATGTCCACAATCTTGAAAATTGTTGTTTAATATATTTTATATTTGTATTTGTTGTTGTTGTTGTTGTTTGTTTGCTGCAGGCAGGAGGGTAACCCCAGTCCTTGTCACTTTATTTTGGCTAGAAGAATACATCCAGACAGTTTGTTCCTATGGATTTTGCTTCTTATTATGGGATTATTTTCCTATTTCTTTGTATGTCTGGTATTGTTAAATTTTCTGCTAGACATTGTGATTTACTTTGTTAGGTGATTGATATTTTTTGTATTCCTGTAAATATCCTTGAACTTTATTCTGGGACACAATTAAGTTACTTGGAAATAGTTTGCTTATCTCAAGCTTGTTTTTAAGCTTTGTTAGGTGGAAGCAGAATAGGCTTTGAGGTTAATTTTGCCCCACTACTGGGGCAACATATTTCTCTAATCTGTAAATGAATGGCAAGGTTTTTCTTTCCGACTGATAGGAATGCAAGTTATCTCCTCTCATATGTTAAGTTCTGGATATCGTTCCCTCTAATCCTTAGAGTGATTCTTTCTGCAGCCTAGAATACTTTTCTCTCATACATTTACTTGTCAGTACTCAATTGAAGATTCTAAATAAACTATGTGTCACAAATCTCCAAGTTTTCTCTCTGAATCTTTTCCTTCTTGTTAGCATGCCATGGGAGTATTACCTCCTTTGGTCTCCCAGACCCTCAGCTTTGTATGATCATCTCAGGGAAGTTTCTGGGAGCTACCTGGGTTCTCCCTCTCTGTACTACAACCTGGCAACTTTCTCCGGGCAGTGAACTGTGGCAATGTAGGAATAACTTGGTTTGTTTCCCCTCTCCCACGAATCACTCCACTGTACTATATCATGTCCAATGTCAAAAACAATTGCTTTTGCTTTTAATTTTTTCTCATGGCTTCATGTGAAAGAATAATCTTTTTTCTGTTATTCCATTTATGTCAGAAGCAGAAATCATACTTATAATTTAAAAACAAACTGGTGTATTCCTTAACCCACACCTCAATTTGTGTTTCTGTTTTCAGGATATAAAGCAGGCATATTAACATTCTCGTTTCCCCAATTAAAGCCTTCACATTATTTGATTCCTAATAAAATTATAAAAGCTATGTCTTCAAGCATCTTTAACATTGTTAAGAAAGGTGAAGGACATAGGGAAAAGACAGAATGTTGATTTAATAGACTTCTATCTGATTCTAATTATCACTACTTACTATTTGTGTCTACGGGGAAGTTCCCGTATCTCTCTAAATTTCAGTAAATTGAGAATGGTAATAATGATACATGTCCAACCTATTCTACAGGCTGATCATGAGGACAAATTAGAATGCATACAGAAAAACACTGATAATTTGTAAGCATTTTACATATGTTAATATTTACCTTCATCAACCAAGACTAGTTTAAGTTCCTTTTTCTCTTTCAATGCATTAATGTCTTTCAATTCTCTTTATTTTTCTAAAGACATACCTCTCCTTTGGACTCACTCCATATTTTCCTTTTCTTTCATATCCTAATGTCACTGAGTAGGTGTTTAAAACTCTGTTGAATAAGAAAGACCAGGAAAAAAAAATATATCAGAACATGAGTCAGGAGGCCTGAGTTCCTGTCTCAGCTCTTCCATTCATGGCTAATAGATTTGAGATAAATTAGTCAATCATGCAGATCTTTAAACTTCTCATCCATGAAATGGAAATAACACCTTCTCTCCTTAACTTAAAGGTGAGGATCAACTATAAAAATAAATAGAATATAAATATTTATATATTAACACACACATATTGTGTGCAAATTGGTATTATACAAGTTATTCTGTAACTATGCACTGTTCTATAATAAATTATACAATATTGTTCTATAATAATATAATAAACAAATGCTGTTAGTAATTCTAGTAACTGTAAGAAATACTTAAATAATTTTCTATACAGTTTTTAAGTACTTTCCCCAGCAGCATAACTAGTATTTTTTTTATCTAGAAGAGACAGAAAAATAGTGCCTATACTGTAGATAAAAGATAGTTATTACTTTTTCCAGGGTTTTTTATGTGGATGACAAATAAATGTCCACTATGTATAGTTTCTTGCTTAGAAATGTTAAAATTAAAATTTGTCCTCTCAGAGATCAGAGATTCTATCGTGTTTTCTTTTTCCAGAAATTTAACACTGGGCTCTAGCACAGTGCCAGGCAAATGCAGGCATTTAGTTAATATTTGTCATATTCATGTGGAGAGTATTATGGAGCTTATCTGGAATACCACAACAATTTCTCAACTTTGGGTTTGGATTTTTAAATTTTTAAATTGTATTTTAGTAAGTTGGTCCCATGCCTGAGAATTCCCTGATTTTAGAGTTATTACTCATTCACTTCCTCCTTTTTTTTTCTGTCTAATGAATCAAAGTTGTGGTGTGACACAATGGTTAGTGCTGTTTAACTTGGCACATTCTTAATTTTTAAACCATAAGACCTGGATTTGAATCTCAGCTTGACCTCTTACAAGCCATGTGGCCTGCTGTGAGTCACTAAGCCTCTCTATGTTTTTGTTACCTTCCTTTTAAACCAGCCTTCTTTCTTAAAGCAACTGAGATGAAATAAAACAGTAATTGTGGAAATTTGTTGTAGATTATAAAGCTGAATTAAGCTTTTAGGTTGTTTTATAGTCCTTCATTTATTCCTTTCATCAAAAATATCATTTATATATTTGGAGAGATAGAAAAGTCAACTGACAATTGTAAGACTGTGTCATGAGTGCAAGATATGGAAGTAGTAATGGCACCGGGCACGGAGGGGCAAAGAGTAAGAACACTCTATGAAGGGTCAGGAAGGGAGCCCCTGGGAACACACAGTCTAAGCTGAATCCTACAAACAAAGATACACAAGTAAAGAAGGAAAAGATCATCCTACAAAACAGAGAAGCAGTATGTGAATGCTTTAGAAGCGGGAAACATTATCAAGTAAACATTTTTGGTGGATGGTATTTGGGTTAAAGCAAGAGAAGTCAGGAAGTCTGTCTAGCTCTGTTACACACATTGTTGAAGGACATCAAAACGTGTGCATTAAAGCTCTTGAGAGTAGAAAAGATAAAATCTATACAAAGGAGCCAGCTGAGTGATAACAAATGCAATATGTGAACTCCAACCTGAAAGTTTGTTAACCAGTTGGTTTTCTACTTTATCTAATGGCAAAGATTATTTCTTTGACCAAACTTAATCAGATTCCTCTGAACCCTCTTTTTGACTAGGCCTTAACCTTGGCCTATGAGAACTGCAAATTCCTAGCCCATATGATGTTGTCTACCCCCTTTTTTGTACTGAGAGGCTTGAACAAATGTTACCACAGTGTATAATACCTCAAGAACATGTTCTTGATGACCCAGCCCCTGCTTAAGCTCCTGTCTAAAAAGCTCAATGCTACTTAAATAATTTACTGTTTACCTGACTGTAGACCCATGACCTCCCATTTCTTAGAGCATTTACTTTAGAAAACTTGCAATTGTAAATTAGCAAACACAAATGGCCTAACCACAATGACCAACCTCCCCTGCCACCCTTTGGTACTTTTCCTTTAGCACATGATATGGTTTGGGTCTGTGTCTCCACCACATCTCATGTTGTAGCTTCCATAATTCCCATGTATTGTGGGAGGGACCCAGTGGGAGATGACTGAATCATGTGTTGTTCTTGTGATCGTGAATAAGTCTCACAAGATCTGATGGTTATAGAAGTGGGAGTTTCCCTGCACAAGCTCTCTTTGCCTGCTGCCATCCATGGAGCAAGATGTGACTTGCTCCTTCTTGCCTTCCGCCATGATTGTGAAACCTTCCTAGTCATGTGGAACTGTAAATCCAATAAACATCTTTCTTTTCTAAATTGCCCAGTCTTGGGTATGTCTTTATCAGCAGCATGAAAATGGACTAATACAGTAAATTGGTACCAGGAGTGGGGTGTTTCTGAAAAGATATCCAAACCTGTGGAAGCAACTTTAGAACTTGGTAACAGGCAGAGGTTGGAACAGTTTGGATGGCCCAGAAGAAGACAGGAAAATGTGGGAAAGTTTGGAATTCCCTAGAGACTAGTTGAATGGGCTCGACAAAAATGCTGATAGTGATGTGAATGATAAGGTTCAGGCTGACGTGCTCTCAGATGGAGATGAGGAACTTGTTGGGAACTGGAGCAAAGATGACTCTTGTTATGTTTTAACAAAAAGACTGGTGGCATTTTGCCCCACCTTAGAGATTCGTGGAACTTTAAACTTCAGAGAGATGATTTAGGGTGTCTGGCAGAAGAAATTTCTAAGCAGCAGAACATTCAAGAGATAACTTGGGTTATCACATAGCAGCCTGGCTATGTGATTAAAAAAAAGAAAATCCATTTTATGAGAAGAAATTCAAGCCAGTTGCAGAAATTTGCATAAGTAACAAGGAGCCTGATGTTAATCCCCAAGACAATGGGAAAATGTCTCCAAGGCATATCAGAGGCTTTTGTGGCAGCCCCTCCCATTACAGGCCCAGAGGTTTAAGATGAAAAACGGTTTCTATAGGCCAGGCTTAGGGTCTCTGTGCTGTGTGCAGTCTAGGGACTTGGTGCCCTGCATTGCAACCACTCCAGTGGCTGAAAGGGGCCATGGCTTAGGCTATGGCTTCCAAGGGTACAAGCCTCAAGCCTTGACAGCTTCCATGTGGTGTTGAGCCTGTGAGTGCACAGAAGTCAAGAACTGAGGTTTGAAAACCTCTGCCTAGATTTCAGAAGATGTATGGAAATGCCTGGATACCCAGGCAGAAGTTTGCTGTAGGGGCAAGGTCCTCATGGAGAACCTCTGCTAGGGTAGTACAGAAGAGAAATGTGGAGTGGGAGCCCCCACGCAGAGTCCCTACTGGGGCACCACCTGGTGGAGCTGTTAGAAGAGAGCCATCATCCTCCAGACCCCAGAATAGCAGATCCACAGGAGCTTGCACCATATGCCTGGGAAAGCCACAAACACTCAATGCCAGCCTGTGAAGGCAGCTCGGAGGGAGGGTGTATCCTGCAAAGCCACAGAGGTAGAGTTGCCCAAGACCATGGGAACCCACCTCTTGCATCAGCATGATTTGATATGAGACATAGATTCAAAGAATATCATTTTGGAGCTTTAAGATTTGACTGCTCTACTGAATTTTGGATTTGCATGTGATCTGTAGCCCCTTTATTTTGGCCAATATCTCCCATTTGGATCAGCTCTATTGACGCAATGTCTGTACCCCCATTGTATCTAGAAAGTAACTAACTTGCTTTTGATTTTACAGGATCATAGGTGGAAGGGACTTGGCTTGTCTCAAGGCGTGGACTTTTGAGTTAATGCTGAAATGAGTTGAGACTTTGAGGCACTGTTGGGAAGGCGTGATCGGGTTTGAAATGTGAAGATATGAGATTTGGGAGGGGCCAGGGTGGAATAATGTAGTTTGGCTCCATGTTCTCACACAAATCTCATCTTGTAGCTCCCATAATTCTCATGTGTTGTGAGAGACCTGGTGAAAGATGATTGAATCATGGAGGCAGGTCTTTTCTGTGATGTTCTCATGATAGTGAATGAGTCTCATGAGATCTGATTGTTTCAAAAATGGGAGTTTCTCTGCACAATCTCTCTTTGCCTGCTGCCATCCACATAAGATGTGACTTGCTCCTCCTTGCCTTCCACCATGATTGTGAGGCCCCCCCCCAGCCATGTGGAACTATAAGTCCAGTAAACCTCTTTCTTTTGTAAATTGCCCAGTCTCTGGTATGTCTTTATCAGCAGCATGAAAACGAATGAATACAGCACACCTCAGCATTAAAAAAGCATCTTGCCTTTGGTTTTGGAAGAATTGAGCTTGGTTTATACTGGAGTTTATTTCTCTATTGGAATAGCCCAGATAAAGTGAGTCTTGCCAGTTTTAATACATTTTCAGCTCTGTTTCTCTTTGACACTACTCTACAGGATCATAAGTTTAATGTAATGGTTACTTAAAGAGAAAGGAGCTTACATAAGACTGCATTCTCAACCATATAACTGTGTCTATACGTTTTTACACAGTTTGCTTATGAATGGGTCAATACATATGGTGAGTGTATTGTTTGCTAGGGCTGCCATCACAAAATACCACAGACTGGGTGACTTAAACAACATAAATTTATTACATTTTCACATTTCTGGAGATTGGAATTTCAAGATCAAAGTGATAGCAAGTTGGGTTTTCTCTGAAGCTTCCTTCTTGGTTTATAACAGGCAACTTCCCACTGTGTCTTCATGTGGTATTTCCTGTGTGTGTGCATCACTAGTGTCTCTTTTGTGTGTCCAAATTTCCTCTTCTAGTAAGGACATCAATCAATTTGGTCTAAGACGTAATCTTATAAGCTCATTTTAACTTCACCACTTTTACTTATCTCCAAATATAGGCACATCCTGAGGTAGTGGCGTTTAAGGCTTCAACATATAAATTTTGGGCTGACAGAGTTTAGCTCTTAACGCTGAGTACCTGAGATACGTTAGTTACAGTTGTAGGTAATGTGGTTACTACAGTGTGTAGTGTTTAAGAGGCTGGGCTCTGGAGTTTGAATGCCTTTATTACATTGACTGTCATCTTTTGCAAGATCACTGCTTGCAAGCTGTATGACCTTGGAAAAGTTATAGAATCTCATCAAACCTCAATTTCTTTACCTGTAAGAATAAAATGATACTTAATCTTTATATTTATTGCTGTACCTAACTGCATGAAAAGTGTTAGCAAATTTTATGTCTTTACAATTTTTTTTTTTTTTTTTTTTTTTTTTTTTTTTTTTTTTGAGATGGAGTCTTTCTCTGTCACCCAGACTGGAGTACAGTGGTGTGATCTTGGCTCACTGCAAGCTCTGCCTCCCGGATTCAAGCCATTCTCCTGCCTCAGCCTCCCAAGTAGCTGTGACTACAGGCACCTGTCACCACGCCTGGCTAATTTTATTATTTTTAGTAGAGACGGGTTTTTTTTTAGTACAGACAGAGTTTCACCATGTTAGACAGGATGGTCTTGATCTCCTGACCTCGTGATCTGCCTGCCTCAGCCTCCCAAAGTGCTGGGATTACAGGCGTGAGCCACCGCGCCCGGCCTGCAAGTTCTTTTATAAAGATAGATTATCTTTTTCTAACTTTGCTTAAAAATCTAACAGTTTCATTCTTGCTTACTGTAAACACACACACACACATTACACATATATAATTTGCAATGCTTTTTTGCTAAAATTAGGTAGACTCTTAGCTATTTCAGAATTAATTCGTTATGATTTATTGAAAGACTGTAGTTCCTCAAACCTCTGTTTTCTATTGTCAGGATAAATCCTAGGAGACTTTAAAATGCACTAAATTTTTAAATGATAAACAGTGTGGGGCCATGGGTCAGGGGTTCAATTAATATCAACTGTAGGGAGAAGCTGATTGTTGTTTCTAAAATAAAATATAAACCATATGAAAATGTTAGTACAATTAAAAATTAAACATTGAAACTCCAGTCTTCTTAATCCTAATCTAATAAAAGCAATAATTATGTCTATAAATAGCAGGGTCTATATACTTAGTAAACAAACAATGCCCATCCCATTCTATTATTAGATAAAATGAGATGCCTATCTCTATAGTTTCTTAGTCTTTCCAGACAAACAGAAAGGAATTCCCACAGAGGGAGTGAAGTTAGTTGACAACGGAACATTACCAGACAAGAAGGTGAGTAAAGGCTGTTTTCCAGTTAGTGTCTTTTACCAAGTAGAATATAGACATGTTAAATTGATGGGGGAAAATATTAGAATTATAGAAAAGGAAATTTAAAAATAAGCAAAATGAAAAAGAAATTATTTCATCTTTTAAGATATATTAGAATATATAAATTCTGCTCATGGTCGCAACATACCTCTTTCTGCCCAAGTGATTGTGTGTGTGTGTTTGTGTGTGTGTGCATACACAGGGCTGTATCTAGTTAAAGCACTATAATGTCTGGATTCTCTTTGAACTGTATAAAAGTCTGTGAGATGGCCATGGGGAAACTCAGAGAAATTAAAGTTATAAAAAGTGAGAAAGTGTCAAGGCTGAGATGACCATCCCAGCTAGCTCCTACTGCAGGTTTCTTTTGTGACACCAATTTTGGCAGGTAAAGAAAAGATAATAACACCTAATTGGCTGCCTCAAAACACTGCATAAACAAATCAAAAGAGCTAATGAATGGCAGGTTGTTTTGAAAGCTGTGGAAGGTGATCTAATCATAAAAGAGTATAGTTATTTATTAACTCTTATGATCATCAAGGATCCCTCTGTATAGAAAAAGAGAAGACTTTAAGAATGATATGGTAACTTTATATTTTGGAAAAAACCTTTGTTTGTAGTAACATTACTGATCTGCAACAATTTTTATAATTTTCTCATTTCCTCCCCCCATATCAGTATCCTTCAGATTCTGGCCAACCTTATAAATGTGTAAAATTGTAAAGTTCATAGTTTTTATCATCTAAGCCCACTCCTTTCTAATGAAAGGAAGAAAGTTTCTACATGTTTGATGAATAATTGAAAGAGTTAAAAACAAGGATGATATTTTGAGTTAGAAGAATACCCTGATAACCTAACTCTGACCCAAACCCGAGTTCTCCAAAACTTCATTCCCAT
>NW_016803289.1:2517296-2555224 GCF_001698545.2 Rhinopithecus bieti
TTTTTTTGAGATGGAGTCTTTCTCTGTCACCCAGACTGGAGTACAGTGGTGTGATCTTGGCTCACTGCAAGCTCTGCCTCCCGGATTCAAGCCATTCTCCTGCCTCAGCCTCCCAAGTAGCTGTGACTACAGGCACCTGTCACCACGCCTGGCTAATTTTATTATTTTAGTAGAGACGGGTTTTTTTTTAGTACAGACAGAGTTTCACCATGTTAGACAGGATGGTCTTGATCTCCTGACCTCGTGATCTGCCTGCCTCAGCCTCCCAAAGTGCTGGGATTACAGGCGTGAGCCACCGCGCCCGGCCTGCAAGTTCTTTTATAAAGATAGATTATCTTTTCTAACTTTGCTTAAAATCTAACAGTTTCATTCTTGCTTACTGTAAACACACACACACACATTACACATATATAATTTGCAATGCTTTTTTGCTAAAATTAGGTAGACTCTTAGCTATTTCAGAATTAATTCGTTATGATTTATTGAAAGACTGTAGTTCCTCAAACCTCTGTTTTCTATTGTCAGGATAAATCCTAGGAGACTTTAAAATGCACTAAATTTTAAATGATAAACAGTGTGGGGCCATGGGTCAGGGGTTCAATTAATATCAACTGTAGGGAGAAGCTGATTGTTGTTTCTAAAATAAAATATAAACCATATGAAAATGTTAGTACAATTAAAATTAAACATTGAAACTCCAGTCTTCTTAATCCTAATCTAATAAAAGCAATAATTATGTCTATAAATAGCAGGGTCTATATACTTAGTAAACAAACAATGCCCATCCCATTCTATTATTAGATAAAATGAGATGCCTATCTCTATAGTTTCTTAGTCTTTCCAGACAAACAGAAAGGAATTCCCACAGAGGGAGTGAAGTTAGTTGACAACGGAACATTACCAGACAAGAAGGTGAGTAAAGGCTGTTTTCCAGTTAGTGTCTTTTACCAAGTAGAATATAGACATGTTAAATTGATGGGGAAAATATTAGAATTATAGAAAAGGAAATTTAAAATAAGCAAAATGAAAAGAAATTATTTCATCTTTTAAGATATATTAGAATATATAAATTCTGCTCATGGTCGCAACATACCTCTTTCTGCCCAAGTGATTGTGTGTGTGTGTTTGTGTGTGTGTGCATACACAGGGCTGTATCTAGTTAAAGCACTATAATGTCTGGATTCTCTTTGAACTGTATAAAAGTCTGTGAGATGGCCATGGGGAAACTCAGAGAAATTAAAGTTATAAAAGTGAGAAAGTGTCAAGGCTGAGATGACCATCCCAGCTAGCTCCTACTGCAGGTTTCTTTTGTGACACCAATTTTGGCAGGTAAAGAAAAGATAATAACACCTAATTGGCTGCCTCAAAACACTGCATAAACAAATCAAAAGAGCTAATGAATGGCAGGTTGTTTTGAAAGCTGTGGAAGGTGATCTAATCATAAAAGAGTATAGTTATTTATTAACTCTTATGATCATCAAGGATCCCTCTGTATAGAAAAGAGAAGACTTTAAGAATGATATGGTAACTTTATATTTTGGAAAAAACCTTTGTTTGTAGTAACATTACTGATCTGCAACAATTTTATAATTTTCTCATTTCCTCCCCCCATATCAGTATCCTTCAGATTCTGGCCAACCTTATAAATGTGTAAAATTGTAAAGTTCATAGTTTTATCATCTAAGCCCACTCCTTTCTAATGAAAGGAAGAAAGTTTCTACATGTTTGATGAATAATTGAAAGAGTTAAAACAAGGATGATATTTTGAGTTAGAAGAATACCCTGATAACCTAACTCTGACCCAAACCCGAGTTCTCCAAAACTTCATTCCCATTCATTTAAATTTAATATTCATGGTGATTTTCAGGAATGAGGAGTGATTAACAAAGCTTGTGATGAATCACCTCTGGATTTACAACATTCCTAAAATGAAATGGAGGAAAAGCCCTAATGAAATGAACCAGCTGATGGGTACTTCCAATTTGGGGGGTGCTCACTGAATCTTCTTTTTACTACTTTCTCCATTTGGAAAATGTATCAGTTTCAAACTTTTTATTTGTCATTTCAGAAACGGCTGGCATCACTGAGGAGCTCTTTTCCAGTAAGAAGGAAACCAATGTCTTCAATGTTTCCTCATAGTAGAGATTCCTAAGACAGGCAATCATCTTTTGGTTCTTCTGTTCCACCCTAGTACCACTTCCACTCCTGGGAATATTCTCCATTTGGGCTAGACTAGGGATCACTAGAGCATAATACACAGTCATTGATTCCATTTTAAGGCATCAAACTGTTTTACCATCAATAACAAAATATATGGTTGGGACACATTTAGTATGGTCTGACAGGGCAGATGAAAGATAAAAAATTAGTATTGATATGTTAATATTTAGAAGAGGCTTTTAGAGAAAGAGACAAAAAATCAATGCTGGTTGAAACAGAGCAATGGTTTTGGTAAGTTTTAACAGGTAATGTTTTGATTTGTTTAGGCATTATGGTTTAAAATACAATTAAAAGGGAAAAAGTGAACATATATCTTTGTAGTTTAATTTCACCTCAAAATGTGTTTGGGTAGTTATTCTATGCTGAGTAAATGTAAATCTATGGGTGAAATCCACCATCAACAGATGTTGACTTTTCTTGGTATCTTAAAAATTATCTAGTACAACCACATTATTATAATTATGTAAAAATGCAAGACCAGCTATCATTAACTATTAAGCTTATCACACAAACTTGATATTTGTTCTAAGCACCTCTCGCTCTCTCTCACACACACACATGCATTATATATATGATTTATCTCTAATCCTCTTTACACTAGTACAATGTAGGTGTTATTATTTTTATTTTACATATTAGGAAAATGAGGCTTAGAGAAAATAAGTGACTTGTCCAAGGCAACATGGCTAACAAGTCAAGATTTGGACCCAGATCTACCTTGCTTCAAAGCTGGGTTCATTTCTATCCCTACATAGTTGAAAAGACTACATAGAATAGAAACAGATTTCTGAAACCCTGTCTCATTCTCTTTCCATTAAGCTATGATGGACTTTGATTTTCTAACCTGTAACAGTCATGGAATTTGAACTCACTCTCCATGGTCAGTAATTTTACTATTCCATTGGAAAGGAGCCAAGTTACAACAATAGTGCAGACCTTGAAACCAATGATTATATATATATGTGTGTGTGTGTGTGTGTATATATATATATATATTTCTTTTTTTTAAGATGGAGTTTCGCTCTGTCATCCAAGCTGGAGTGCAGTGGCGTGATCTCGACTCACGCACCCTCTGCCTCCCAGGTTCAAGTGATTCTCCTGCCTCAGCCTCCAGAGTAGCTAGGACTACAGGTGTGTACCACCAAGCTCATCTAATTTTTGTATTTTGTATTTTAATAGAGACGGGGTTTCACCATCTTGGCCAGGATGGTCTCGATCTCCTGACCTCGTGATCCACCCGCCTCTGCCTCCTAAAGTGCTGGGATTACAGGTGTGATCCACTGTGCCTGGCCCAATGATTATATTTTTATAGGAAATAATTTCATGATAGAAAAAAGAAAGGATATATTATCTCACTGTGATAAATCTCATAATATTGGCATACTCCCTAAGTTGGGCAACCTTGATCAGTTTTCTGGAACCATCATAAAAAGGCCTTTAATTGATAAAATCTTGAACTTTTCTTCTATGGATGTGAAGACCCTGAGAAGTACTGGAATGAAACAGTTTGGCTCTGGTTTCAGTCATCTTCACATGTTTCTTCAGGTGCTTTCTTAAGCTATTAGGGCAAAATAAGCTGGTAGAAAAAAAGGTATTACCTGTAGGATGAAAGAAGGAATTAAGGAGAAGAAACTTTCTCTAGAAAAATATCACATTTACATATTTATAATTGTTAACAACTTTTTTCTTCTTTTCTTTTTGGGAGACTAAATAATGGGACAATACAGGAAGAAATCTAATTTAGAGAAAACTGAGCCAAATATTTCAAACAGTAATATGGGTAATCATGGTAATCACGGCCTATGGAAAGTTAAACTGAGTCTCCAGTGTTTATGATTATGATGTTTGGCTGGAATATAAAATAAGGCTCCAGAATATAAAATATCCTGCAGATTGAGAAGTTTTAAAAGTAGCTACATGCAAGTTTTATTTTTCCAGCGTTTCTGCCTTTTCTAATGTCTAAGAGTGAAGCGGTGTACAGAGAGGAAAGAATGCAGTATGTGTGGTTTGCTTGAAAGTGCTGGATGCCTCCTCTGCCTGCTCCAACTAAACTGTCTGCTTATGAGAAAGCCATTGCTCCTCCGAGTTCCTGCCTCCCCATATATTCAACATTAGAACTTTGCTAGGTTATGTTTTAGTCGTGTTCAACTCTAACATATATATGAGTCTGTGACACTGAACTCAGACACTTCAGAACATCTACAAATGAAAGGCACAGGAACCCTGGGTTTCTCTAGATGTGGAAATCTTTAAATCTATACCTGACTGGTAGGACAACCAATCTGTCTTCTTTTCCTCTCTCTTCCCACTTATGAAGAGAGTCCAGTCAAAAACATGTTTATCTACAAGGTAGTATATCTGGTATTTCTGAGAAATTCAGTTCTTATATAGGATTATAGAATATTCAACTTTGAGTAGGGTCTGTGGACTCAATCCATTGCGTTCTGGGGGAGGTACCGTGAAAGCACATTACTACTTTAGAAATAGATATTCTCTGTTCAAACTTGACACCCTGTTGGGATCCTAAAGGATAGAAGCTAAAGTGGTGTGGTATATGAGTCCCATGACCTTGAACAACTGGTTTTATGTGGGTGTCACCAGTGCTTTATAAAAGTAAACCGCATCTCCCCGAGTTCAGTCATACTGCACCAGCTGAGCAATGCACGGAGTGGACCTGTAGGCAACTTGCATCATCTTCAACATGAAGATAGCCACAGTGTCAGTGCTTCTGCCCTTGGCTCTGTGCCTCGTACAAGGTGAGCAATTTGTGTGTAATCTAAGCTTCTTGCCACACAACTCAAAGCCCTGGGGAAGGGACTTTTCTCCCCCTACTCCTGCCAAAAAACGTTTATGTATGTATATATAATCCTGAAATATCTTGCCAGACACAGAGTTCTGAAGATTTATATATGTGGCTTTATAATTATGTTGTTATCTTTAGAAATGGCAAGTAGTTTGAGATCATCTGAATTTTTTAACCATGAGAAATTCTTCCATTAATTCTTTAATTCTGAAAACTGAATAGATTCTTCTTCATCTTCCTCTTACTAAATGTATCCAATTCATAGTAGCAATATACTATACTAGGACTTATCTTTACCATCAATCAGAACATTTAAAAAACTTAATTGTAAATAATATATGTATTTTAATGTTAGTAGGCATAAATGAAATATTTTTTAAAATTATCTCTTACTTTAAAGCAATAGAATCTTCTAGCTTATTTTAGTCTTGTGTTTTCAAGTGCTAAATGGGTTGAAAGCATTTCTTCCAAAGAGTGAGGGACTTTTGTGGGAGGTGGAGGGCAGATTTTTATATTTGCTATTTAACCCTAGGAGAACACAAATTTCCTAGACTTATGTTGCTCTGAAACATTAAAATTTTCAAAAGAGAAACTCAGAGATAATCTGAAATCATATACAAATAATGCCCACTTTCCTAAAATAAGTGTGTAGGTACAAAAGAGCCTATATTAATGAGAGAGTATAATAGCCTGTGATCTTAATCTTACCTTCTGTCAGATCTCTAACTTTTGTAGCTGTAATAAGGAGGTAGAGCTGCCAGAATTTAGAAAATTTAAATTGTATGTATATATCCTATAAATGTAATCCTATATTATAGTTTCAGTTGAAACTATAATATGGTTTCAAAATTATATTATAATTGGTACAGTATTTTGCATGTATGTTATGTTGCAATTTTAAAAGGGAGGCTGCCATTTATTGCTCCAAAAGGACCTTTTGAAGATGAGTGATTTTGATGGGGTTAGAATTCACATAAATATTATTTTCCAAAGTAATTGTAACTTTCTGAGTGATTAGACCTTTGTGAGTATATATACTAATCTCCTGGTCCAGCGCCCTTCTTTTATTTGCCATGGTAAATCTTAATGTGTTCAAAAACAATTTGTGGTTTTACAACATATTGTCATTAAAGCAATCAGGACTCTACATTAAATGAATTGTTTTGTTTATTAAATATTGTACATTTCCTTAACTTTGGTTTCTATATTTTCATCCCAGATGCTGCCAGTGAGAATGAAGATCAGGTTAGTCCTGCTTTTTCTGTTCATTGAATTCATTCCAAGATTCCCAAAGAAAAATGGTTTGTGGCCAACACCTTCATGTTAATAATACAAACATATTATACTGGTAGGTGCTAATAGCTTTTGTTAAAAACACAGAAACAGACTTTTATGAATCAAGACATGAATCTTTCTCTCTCTCTCTCTCCCCTTCTTCCTCTCTCTCTCTCTCTCTCTCTCATACACACACACACACACATGCACACACACACAGACACACACACGTCCAACGTATTAATGATGATGGATATCTGCAAGAGGCAATTTATCATGTTAAATGAGCACTTTAACATTTCATAAACAAAAACTAAATCAACTGGAAAACTACTGTTGTTCCATTTAACATCTGAACAAGCCATGATACACCACATAGGAAGCTAAAATAAATTTTCTAGTAATCATTATGCAAAAGAGGGTGCTCTGTATCTTGAATATAGTTAGTGTATATAGTTCATCTAATAAATATTTATTGAGCATCTATTAGATGTCAGACCCTGTTTGAGATGCTGGTGATATTTTTAAGTAAACAAAATAAATGAAATTCCTGCCCTGAAAAATTACATTTTAGTGTAGGAAGACAGACAAATTTATAACTAGCTTAGCAAAACATATGGTACATTAAATAATGACAAATGTTAGGAGAAAAATAAATCAGGAGGCATAATAGGATACCAAAGAATGGAGGTGGTATCCATTCTCATAAGGATAATCAGGGAAGTTCTCTCTGGAGAGACAGTATTAAAATAGGGATCTGAAGGTCATAAGGGAATGAACCATGAAGGTATTTGCAGTTTACAGCAGACCAGACAGAAGCACCTGTGAGCACAGAGGCCCTGATGCAAGAAGGTGCTTTACCAACTCTTAAAACTCTTTTGTTCGATAAATTAAAAAATAATTTTCTACTAAAAGTTAAATTTTTTCATCTATTTGAAAGAGAAGATGACCAATTACTCTCTCACACACATTTTATATATTTATATACACACACACTGCTATGCATGCTCTTAATTCAGCACTTAAAACACAATTTTAAATGTTTTGCTGAATATGTGTCAAAATTTGCTGTATCTCTGGCTATGAACATTAAAGGAATAAAAATGTGAAACAGCTATTCTTTACGTTGAAACTCTGAGAACCATGGTAACAATACTCTCTTGACGTATTTTGTTGCAATTATTTGTTTTCTTAAAGAAACTTCTTACATGAGTGTTCTAGATAATTTTATCATGCTCTCTACTATTTCGTCTAAGTTTACTGATTAAGGAGAAGTCCAGAAAGTGCAGTAGAGTAGAAAATAAGCTAGACTTTTGGGAAGCAGAGAGTATGCTCACTTGGATGTTTTATCCTGGAAAAAAGAAGGATGTTATATAACTATCACTGTGTATAAAACCATCATTTTCTTTTTCAGAGTCCGTGATGATGGTTGGTGATTTGTGGCAGATACTGGGACTTTTACACTGATATTTTTCATAGCATTAACCTCCATTTCACTGAAAACCATTTTAAAAACAAATTTAGTGACTTCTTATATTTGGTATTAAAGGCAAGAACACAAAGAAGTAATTATTTATTTGGAAGCCTTTCTAATCAGAGTTTTCGGATACTGTGTCAGAAATGAAAACTATTGATGTAGTCTTTTTTATGATGCTGAGATTTGGTTATTTTCCAAGTTTAGTAGCTTGGGTTCCTTTCAGCATGATAAAAGCATGTTAAATGTCATAAACATGAACCTAAACAGCAGGGAAAAGCACTGCAGCAATCTGCAAGGATCTTAAGCATGCTTAAATTTGTCATCACCTAAGAGTCATTCTTCAGGCAAAAGCAAGCTGGTCAGTGCTCTAACACTGAGATAGGGCAATGGCACTCCTGGAGGGTTTTATTATAATAGCTGGAGGTGGACAATAGAAGACTGCAAATTAGGCCTCAGCCAGTGAGGGAAACAGGAAGAACTTGGCCCTAGAGGGCTCCAGTTTTCCTGGGACATGCTGAGAAAAAGAGAATAATGGCAAAAGTAACAAAACAAAACAAAAACAGGCCAGGGACTGGAAGTTACCCTGCAAGTGAACAGTCGCTGAAAAGTCATCTACTCAACTCAAGAGGGCTTTTGGTCTAAATATGCTTCTGTTTCAACCCTCTCTATTGTGGCCATTGAAAGGATATTCCATTTTGCTCAGAGAAAAACTCAACTGCTGCTTTCCATTTTTATGGTCTTTTCCTGTTTCCCAAGAGAATACATTTGATAATTTCATAACTCAGGAAAATAGCACTGAATCTCATCTTAACTAATTAATCACTGTGAACAAGTTTCTTAACCTATTATTTGGGCCTCTGATACTCAGTTTGTAAGAAAGGGAGTCTTTCTAGGAATTAAGCTCTCATCTAATAGTGACATTGGATAAGTCCAATTTAGGGATTATTCTGATTGATGCAACTCTTTAATTATTTTTTTGTAAGTAGAGACAAGGTCTCATTATATTTCCCAGGAGGGTCTTGAACTTCTGGCTTCAAGCAATTCTCCTGCCTTGGCATCCAAAAGTGCTGAGATTACAGGCATGAGCCACTGCACCTGGTCTGATGCTACTCTTATGATAAACATTCAAAATTATTTATAGCTATATTCCAGGATTATCATGAGTCTTCTACATACTTTCTATAAGACTTACTTAATAAGGGATTTTTTTTATTACAAAGGCCTCAGGCCCTTCTCTGATTCTACTGTATGGATTTTAGGATCAATTATATTCGACAAGGTAAGCACAACTTGCAAAGTTGGCATTTGATACTGTAGAGTCAGAGATCAGACAGATCTCAAGATGCCCAGTAATTAATCTGTATCCAGAAATTACTACTGTGCTACTCTGATGGAGTTACTGTGTAGTGATAATAATCTTAGATACATTTTAGCATGCCATCCTTAGCAAAATTTCCCAGGGCTGGTCTGTGATATTTTTTAGTGATTCTCCTTCACCATTAATCATTTTATAAGTGCTACCAACTGCCTACCATTTTTAAGAGGCTAGATTAAGTACAGCATTATTCATCCAGGAAAGTATACTTCTGTTCTACTTACCTAATGCTGTATCTATGGCACCTAGCAAAGTATAGTAATCTAATAATAAGTAATTGCTGGCTCATTCAATGATGATCATAAAGATATAGGAGACTACCAGAGTTCAAGACCAGCCTGGACGACATAGTGAGACCCTGCATCTCCAATAAATAAATAAATAAATAAATGAATAAGAAAGAAAGAAAAAGCACAAAACACCCCAGATATAGATATAGGAGTCTAAATAGAAACCTTTAGTAAATTTTTTGGAAGAGGTTGTGTTTGTCAGAGTTGAAGCAAAAGCTTTGTTTATTTGTTTCCTGATACAAGCAAATTGAAGCAGATTTTTTAAAAAAATCAAAACAAAAACCAACGAAAATCCCCTTAGATTCAAAAGGCTTGATCTAAAGATCTTGTGAATTTTCACTGGGTACAGAGGCAGATGCTTTTAATCCCAGCACTTTGGGAGGCTAAGGCAGGTGGATCATTTGAAGTCAGGAGTTCAAGACCAGCCTGCCCAACATGATGAAATCCCATCTCTGCTAAAAATACAAAAATTACCCAAATGTGGTGGCATGCACCTGTAGTCCTGGCTACTCAGGGGGCTCAGGCAAGAGAACCTCTTGCACCTGGGAGGCAGAGGTTGCAGTGAGCTGAGATCGTGCCACTGCACTCCAGGGTGGGCAACACAGCAAGACTCCATCTAAAACTAAATGAATAAATACCTAGTGAGTTTTCTAAATTAAAAGGGAATATAACATTTTAAAGTTATACTTTACTAGGTAGCACAAATGCACCATATTTTAAGCTCCTAAAAAGGAATGAGTGATGTATAGCAGGACTTTCATAAAATATATTGAATGAATGAAAAGAAGGAATTACCACTTTTGAAGGTCATTCTACTTTTTTCCCCACCAATTCTATTATTTAAAATGTTTCCACTGTCTTCCTTAAACTTTGTATAACACAGTTATTGGTATTTACAAAACCAAAAGCCCAAAACAAATATAGTAGGATTTTAGTTCCAAATGATGTGTCAAAAAAATTACGAGAGAGAGAGAGAGAGAGAGAGAGAGAGAGAGAGAGAGAGAGATAAAGGCTTATGCATTTATTGAGAAATTTCCTCAGTACTTCCACAGATTCACAAGGTTTGATTCTGATGGTTGTTATAGTAGTGTTGATGGCATTTGTGGTGATGGTGGTGGGGGTGGGAATATGGGTTTTTAAAAAATATATAACACAAATTTGAAAATGCAAAACGGTTAGGCCTCTCCCAGAACCTCGGAAGGGGGATGTGACAGTGAAGGGCCCTGAATCTTAAGCTTTATTAGCTTTAAGGTCAGTCTGCCTGTGCTCATAGTCAAATGATAGATCAAGGGACGTGAAGTTCTTTTCAGAAAATAAGCCAGCCTAGAAATTTGTTTTGCAAATATATAGAACCAAGAAATCTTTTTTTTCATTTGACACTGTTAAAATTTCTAGGAGCTGATATGTTGCAGTACACCCACGGGGAAATGTAGGCAGACATTTTATAGTGTTCAATGCTCAAACACCTTGCCTTAGTCCTTCAGCAACATTTTCATATTCCTTTCGCGGCAATTACTGTTGGCCCACTGTGTACTAGGTAGTTTATATAGACCATCTTAGCATATTCCAGTAATAATAAAGACAATCACCACCAACAACAAAACAATAATAATAAAAAAGGAGGAGGAAGAAGGAAGGAGGATAATTTATTAATTGAATGCCTACTATGTATCAGGCATTCTTTGAGGGCTTTACATACTTATAGTTAATCTTCATAAAACCTTTGAATTGTGTGCATATGTATGTAGACATATACATATATCTACACGTATATATATGTAGACATATACATACATCTACATGTGTATATATGTAGACATATACATATATCTACATATATATCAAAACAAAGCTTTGTTTTGATGTAATTTCAGCTAACACAGCTTTTTTTTGGCATTATCTTAGGAAATATGCCATGAATTTCAGGCATTTATGAAAAATGGAAAACTGTTCTGTCCCCAGGATAAGAAATTTTTTCTAAGTCTTGATGGAATAATGTTCATCAACAAATGTGCCACATGCAAAATTATACTGTGAGTAAAGGTTTCTTTCTTTCTTTGCAATGTTTGAGTTAACAGCTAGTCTCTGAACTGGTAAATGTATTCTTTTTCTTTTCTTTCAAGTGCATTTTTCTAAACCGAAATGGTTAAATAAAAGTGCTGAGCAGATCACTCTGACATCTTCCATCATATAAAGTTGGATAATTGCCACCCACCTGGAAAGATTTTAATAATCACTCAAACAAGATTCCAAAAGCATTCCAGAAGGCCCAGTATCAATACCTTCTATAGCACTCTATAGTCGTTTGAGGATGTAGTTCCGCTTTGAACTTACTGGTTTTGGAAAAAAATGAAGTTGACAAAGAAAGTCAGATTCCCTGGGCCTGTTAAGACTTGATTCTGTTGCAGCCTAGGGGCTGAGAAGATTGGCTTAAGCATAATGCCAGACTCTCCTTGTGGCAGCCAACCAGCAGAAGGACTTAAGCAAGGTATACCCTGATTCTGTGAGCTGCCAGTGTCTTTAGACACCTAGCATTATTCTAGGATGAGATAAACTAAAGGGTAGATGATAGTTTCCAACTCCTTGCAGCTCAGAAATAATTAGTATCCTGGTTTTTAGCAATCTCTAACCAATGCTTCTTAACTTGATTTCTTTCTCTCCATTGTCACCCTAAAGGTAAAAGAAGGCTTGTGTTATCAACTGCAAATTCTCAAACCAGAATGTCCTAATTTGTTTTTGAAAAGGAAGGTTAGCCTCAATTTCTGACCACTGTCAAAACTTCAACAGTGGTAGCAAGCCAATACTGAGCTTACTCACTTAGGATAATTATGTTATAATTGGCTTTTTAAATGTCAGGTTGGTGTGTGTCACGGGATTTAATTTGGGGATTGACGTAGTCAATCATATTGGGATAATGAAGCTCTGATCGTTTGATCATGCACTGCTTCTAGTGAAGAGATTGTGAGACTATAAAGAAGCCAGGACAAGATTTAATAGAGGATAGGAGGCCTAGGGCTGGTTGAATAATTCTTTCTTCTTTTGAAAGCTGAATGTAAACCAGCAGCTATATTATTTATTATAACATTTTCTTCTTGTTTCGTAAGATATTTTAATATGATACTGAAAGTATGAATATAATAAATTACTGAAAATAATGTAAAACAAAAATGAAATACCTTAAGAGTCTGAAGACAATTTATTATTTTGAAGTTACTCATTCAGTTATTATTTTTATGACTTATGTAAATTATGTTGGAAGAAAATTGTTTTGTTTTTAACCTGGAAAGAAGGAGGCTATGCAAGGCATAAAAGCTGTCATCAGATTGCTAAAGAACTGCCTTATGGAAGAGAAAATTGATTTGCTCTGTGGGTCCCTAGATGTTGGAATTAGAACCAATATAAGCAGGTTCAATGTGAATATTCTCTTTCAAAAACTACATTCAAAGAATGGTGCAGAGAGCTTTGAGAGTTGACCACCTGGCTGTTGGAAGTATTCCAGGAAGGTAGTCTGTTATGCAGTTAAAGTTAGAGATTCTTGCCTGTAATAATACCATGTTCAAGATATTTTTCAATGTTGAGGGGAGATCTGAGGTACTGTGTCCATTTCTGAACATGCTACCCATTTTGACATGCCAGTCTAGGCTGAGGAGGGCAGTCAAAATTAAGTCTACCATGCTAGCTGTTATTCCTAAAAGCTGAGCAAACAATGTTTAAACTATGCTATTTCTTGTCCTCTTCCAGGGAAAAAGAAGCAAAATCACAGAAGAGGATCAGGCATTTAGCAAGAGCTACCAAGGCTACTGCCCCAACAGAGGTGAGACTATTTGGAGCCACCCTGTTTACTTTTGAGAGGATGTTTGACTCTATTTAGAGCTATCTGTTTATTCCTTAAGTACTAGGTCATACCTGTTTTGAAGCCAACAACTTAGAAGGGAGGGAACATGGGTTAGTCCAGGGGTGGGCTAAATATCTGGTACATCTTGTCCATAGGCCCAACCCATGACCCAACTCTAAAAACATTTTAGGCACTGACAGAAACTAAGAGGTGGGGTGAGCCAGTGTGATGTCTGCCTTCCAAGGCCATCATTTCTCATTCCTCTTGTCCTGTCTTAGCCCAAAGAAGAGCTGTCCTGGGGCTGTAGAATTAATTTCAAATCAGACTTCTTATTGCCTATGTAACTTGGAAAATTTATGTATCTCTGGATCTCAATGTTTTCATCTATAAAATGAGTTTTAGACCAAATGGAAACTAAGTTCTAAAAGCCAATCTCAGGGTTTAACATGTTCTAGCAGGCATTTGACTCATTCTATTTCCTTTTCTTTTGCTCTTTTGCTTTTACTGTATATGTTCCAGTACCTGGAGGGTCCTCCTAATTCAACTAGAGTTGGTTGTTTATATCTACTATGCAGACAGGGACTCAGGCTAATATTTTGTTTAAGAAAAGTGTTCTCTGGTAAAAAAAAAAAAAAGGGTCATAAAACAATAAGAAGTAATGTAGAAGGAAGGAAAGAAACTGCAAATTTATCCTACTATATAAACCATTTCACTTTATAATTTTTTTCATTTGTAAACATTTTAAAAATCTATACAAAATTATAAAATAAAATTAAAAAAATAAAATTTGGGGCCCAGATTGGTGGAAATATATATCTAGCCTACAATATCTCACAAATGGGTTATTGACAAAGCTGGGACTACCACCAGCTATTCTAACCACCACTCACATCGCCCCAGGTCTCCTATGCAGTTTCGTCACTAATTTCCTCTTTCTTTTCCTTCTCTGCTGGTCCCAAAACATAATTAAAATAATCAGTGAAGGTTAGTACACCTTAATTACTTATAACATCCATGGTCTAACAACACTGACATCTTTCTTGACAGTATTAGCCAAGGACGTCTGAGAACCTCAGCCTCCATAGTAAACATAGTCTACTAAATTATTTGCCTGGGATCAACCAGTCTCACTTTTAAAACAGTAACAGACATCACCAAATTGATCAATAATTGGAAACTCTTTATCTGTAGCAAAAGAGAGCTACTTTTATATTCTACAAAATCTGAAGTGGCAACTTCATATGTGTCTTATTTGCCACATTCAAAGAGCGGCTCACTTTCTAACATCCACTGTCCTCTTCCTCCTCTGTCTTCATCATTAAAAAATGATATATATATGGTGTTTAAAAACATAAAATATGAAGAAATGACAAAAAAGCAAAATACACACAAACATACCGATTTTAACAAACCTATCTAAAAATATAGCTAGTTAGATGTTTCCATATGTAGACACAAAAATATTGAATTTTAATCAAGTAGGAGTTTTAAAAAAATAAAATCGCAGTCTTAAGAAATAAAATTACTCTTTGTTAATATATTATGCCTGAGTGACACACACACACACACACACACGCACACACACACACACACGCACACACACAAACTGTAAAAAAAAAAAAAAACCCTCTAGATAAAACTTTTATAGCGATGTGGTTCACTATTTAGGAAACTACTTACATAACTAAGTAGTAACTTACATGAAGTTAAGGCAGTTAACATTTGGCTGTGTGCCTTTCAAATAAATTCTGTCTAAATTTTTCCTTGTCTCTGTATTTAAAAGGATTCATCCAATTATACCATGTGTTTTTCTTGTTGTTTTCTCTCTACTGTAAAACAGAACAATGTGCTCATTTTTTCTACTTAGATTCTTCCCATCAAAAATCAACCCTGCTACTCACTCTCAGAATAAGGTGCTCTGCATTTCAAGGAGTTTCCTCCTACAGACATCCTCTCACTCTCTCTTTCATCACTAATTTTCTTTTCACTAGTATGTCACCCTTTCATTTCCCGACTCTAGTATTCCCTCCATTAACAAGTCTTGTTGGTACTGCCTCCAAAGTCTAACTCCTTTTCTCCATTTCCATCCCTACCATCTCAATCCAGTCATCCATAATTTCTGACCTCTGGTGTTTTGGTACATGCAAAGACTTGTTTTTTAATTGATGAATTCATTCATTCAATGTTTCTCATGATTTAGGTTGCCAACTTTATAGAATATTAAGTTCACACGAGTGTATGTGTGTGTTTCTGAGGTCCCTCTTTTTTCAGATTCATTTACTGCTTTAATAACTAGTATGATAAGTCCCCCTCCTTAGTTCATGTTGTTAAAAACTGATGGACCTATGCATAGATATATGGTTCCCACATACATGACATGTTAGAGATAAAATAACTGAGTTTATAAAACTTCAGCTTGAATTTGGTAACCCAATGTGTTTAGAGATACAAAGAATTTGTAAATTAATTTGGGTAAAATTGACTTTTTACAGTATTAATTTTCTCAACTCATGAGAGTAGAATAGTTTATGAATAATTCATATAATTTTGATCTATTTTATAAAATTTGTAAAATATCCAGATTTTTAATAATTTTGTTAATGTTTTAAAATATGTAAATTTATTACTATTTTGAATATATTTTGCTTTTTATTGTATTTTATCTGTTTATTGCTGATATGGACAAATTCTATTGATTTCTTCATGTTAATCTTATGTCAGACAAATTTGTCTTTGTTCTTGGTAGTTGATCATATTATCTACATATAACGAGAGTTTTATAATATTCCTTTCAATCTTAGCACATCTTTCTTTCTTTTCTTATATAATTGGTAAAGGATCCCGACTTCAATAGTTAAATACTAGTGATAGTAATGAACATCAAATAATCCCCTTGTCTCTTCATATTAAAGGGAATATCTCTAAAGTTTCTCTATTGAGTGTAATATTTATCATAGTGGTTTTTACCTATACACGTTAGCAAGTTTGGAAAATTCCTTTCTATTTTTAGTTTGCTGAATATGTGTTGCTTGTTATTAAAAGTCTTTTTTACAACTATTAAAATAATTTGATTTTTAGTCTATTAACATAAATAAATATATGAATATAGTTCTTAATGTTAAACTATTATTGTTTTCCTAGAGTAAATCATACTTTATAATATATTTAAAATAAATTTCTGAATTTGGATACTAACATCTTATTTAGAAAATTTGCAATTATATTCTTAAGTCAAGTGAATCTCCACTTTTCTCTTGTAAATTATTCTTATCTGGTTTGGGAATTTACATAAAATTATCCTAAGGTTTAACACTTTAGGCTATGACTAAATGAGGTGGTCAGCAGATCCTCTCCTCAGGAAGCAACTATGAAGCTAGACATAATTGACCAAAAAAAGAAAAACATTTTAGCAATCTGAAAATTGATCAGTAGCCTATACCAATCTGAGAATCATTTGTCTTGAAAACTGCTGACTTTAGGAGTAAAAAGAGAGGTCTGTGATGTTCTTGCTCAGGGATATTCCCATTTCACCCCCTGGCTTGGTTGGCATGGAGGTTCTATACAGGGAAGGGCACAGATGTCAGCAAAGGCATTGCCATTGTTGAAGAAGGCTAGCCTAATTTGGAGTGATGAGCAAAAGCTGTACCCAGAGGTGTTTTCAGTGTAAGTGATAATCTTCACCAAGGGTAAGGAAAATGACCTGAGGCTGCAATCCTAATTGAAGCAAGGGTATTCCTGGCTGAGTCTCCACACATGGTTGAAAGAGCCCAAAGAGGGTCAAGAGATTCGAAAACTCCTAACTGACTATAAAGCTGTGCATATCTACTTAATAAACACAAAATGTCCCAGTGAGAAGCAAATGCTGGGGTAGATATAAAAGTGGCCTGAACTTTGCATGCCCTCCCCTATAGACAAAGGTCTATCTGAGAGGATGAAAGCATTGTTAACTTGAAGTATTTGAACACAAACTGTGTTAAATCCTTAGCTGATCACCAAGCTACAAAATACAGGGGAAAACATAGGAAGCCAGGCTTAAAAAATAACTACGATAAAAACTATCATAATTTTCTTAGCAGCACATCAGCAGTTGCAATTATGAGAGAGGAAGATTTCAAAGACTTAATCCAGCCACAGAAGCAAAAAAAGAATAAAAAAGCAGTGAAAACAATGTTTAAAGAAAAAATTGTAAACCTGAGCACTTATCATCTAAAACGTTCAGTTTTTATAATCAAAATGTTCAGTTTTATAATCCAGGTTAGTGAGATTAAAAAAAAGGTTTCATCAAAAGTTATAAAATTTTCAAAGTAACAACAATATACAACCCATACTCAAGGAAAAAAATTAATGGAATTTGTCTTTAGCTGTGTACAGATGTTAGGTTTGGCAGACAAAGACTTGAAGCGACTATTAAAAATGTATTCAGGATACCAAAAAAAAAACCATGTTTGAGGGTTCACAAGAAAGTATAATAACAATGAATATACCAATAAAAACTTTCAATGAAAAGATACAAATAATTTTTCAAAAGACCCAGTGAAAATTCTGGAGTTGAAGGGCATAGTAACTGAAATGAAAAGTTTCATAGAGAGGCTCAAAAGCAGATTTGTCAATCCTTACAAAAAAGAATTACCAAACTTGAAGAAAGCTTAATAAAAACTAACAATGGAAATATAGAGACAAACAATAGAGAAGAAAAATCAACAAAATTATACACTTTTGAGACAGCAGCAAGTAAGCCAACATATGCCTAATGCGAATACCAGAAATAGAGGTGAGATAAAAAGGAATACAAAAATTAGTTGAAGAAACAATGGCCTAAGATGCTTAAATTGGATGGAAAAAATTAATGTTAACATTTAAGAAACTCAATATGCCCCAAATAGGATAAATATGAAGAGATCCACGTGTGGCTCATCATGATTAAAATGCTGAAATAAAGAAAAACAGAGAGAAAATTTAGAAAATGGCAAGAGAAAAATGACACATCCTATATACAGGCTATATGAAATTAAAAGCTGGCCCCTCATCTAAAATAATGAAGGCCAGAAGGCAGTAAAATGACATGTTCAAAATGCTGAAAGAAAAAAGATTAAGTAATATTCTGTATTCTCTAAAAGTATCCTACAAAAATTAAAACAAAATAAAGATATTTCCGTACTAAAGAAATCTGAGAGAGACTTTGTTTTAACACAACTACCTTAAAATAATAATGAGGGAAGTCATTTAGCTGAAAGGAAATAACTACCAGATGGTAGCTTGGACCCACAGACAGAAATGAAAAGCACCAGAAACAGTGAAAATTGGGTTAATCTCTTAGCCTTTTTAAAAGAAATAATCTTAATATATAAGGCAACAATTATAATGCTGTTTTATCAGGTATATACATATATGACAACAATAGCATAAGGGGTGATAGAGAAAATAAAGCTTTATTAAGGCAAAGTTTCTGTATTTTACCAGGATTAAGTATTATTCTGAAGTAGTTTGTAATAAGCTAAGGTGCATATTGTAATTACTAGAGTAGTTACTAAGAAAATAACATATATAATAAATATATAATAACAACAACGGAATTATAAAGGTGTACTAGAAATATTTAACCCAAAACAAGGTAGTAGTAGAACAATAGAGAAGCAAAAAAGGACAAAAGCATATTGAAAACAAATAGAAAAATAGAAATGTAAATACAACCATATCAGTGATTATATTAAACATAAATGGTTTGAACATCCCAATCAAAATGCAGAAACTGACAAATAATAACAAAGGAACTATAAGCTATCTCCAGTAGATGCTCCTTAGATTCAAATACACAAACAGTTGAAATGATAAAAGATCGGTACCATGCTAAGTTTAACCATAAGGGAGCAGGACTGGCTATGTTAATATGTGATAAAATAGACATTAAGGCATGATTAGAGACACATGGGGTGTTTTATACCTTTAAAAGTGCTAATACATTAAGAAACATAACAATGATAAATGTATACACACCTAACAGAGGCTCCAAATTTATATAACAAAAAATGCTATAATTAAAAGAAATAAAAGAAGAATTCAAAATAATTGCTAGGAATTTCAATATTCCACATAAAATACTGATACAACAGCTAGACTAAATATGATCGAACAGAATACTTGAAGAATACTATCAACTAATTCAAGCTAAACTGAAATAGAGAGAGTGCTTCTACATTGATTGTAGAATATGTGTTATTTTAAAGCAACAGAGGAACATTTTCAGGATACACTATATACTGAGATATAAACATAATAAACTTTAATATATTAAAATCATATATAGTATTTTTTTTTTACCACAACAGAACTGACTTCAAACCCAACAAGGAAAATGAATCATGAAAATCCCCAAATATTTAGAAATTAAACAACACGCTTCTGAATAATTGGTGGGTCAAAGAAACAATCTAGGGAGAAATTGGAAAATAATTTGAATTGAAAGAAAACAAAAAGACAACAATTTAAGACTTATTGCACTCATCAAAAGCACCTTCTAGAGATTTAAATGGCTTAATCAGAAATAATAGATAAAATTCAATAATTCAAGCCTCTACCTTGAGAAGATTAGAAAACGAAGTTTAGCAAACTAAACCCAAAGCAAGCAGAAGAAAGGACATATAAGGGTTAGAGCAGAAATTAATAAAGCACAAAACATACAAATAATAGAAAAAATTAGTAAAACCAATGCTGGTTCTTTGAAAAGATCAACAAACCTGACAAACCCTTAGTTTTATTTTGCCTTCAAGAAAAGAACAGAAGACAAAGATTACCAAAATCAAGACTGAGATAGGAGACATCAGTATGTGCCCTGGAGAAACTACAAGGCTTATGATGAATATTATGAAAAATATTATGCCACCACATTAAATAACTTAGATGAAATAATCAAATTATTGAAAATTGACCCAAGAAGAAATGGAAAATCATAATAGACTTATAGTATAAGTAAAATAAATAAATAATTAAATTTTAAAAATGCCCAAGAGCAGATGACTTCATTGGCAATTTCCATTATATACCGAAAGGAGAAATAATATGAATCCTTTACAGATTCATTCAGAAAGAAGAGGAGACACTTTACAGCTCATTATATCAGTCCAGCATTATTCCGATACAAAATGTAGAAGATATCACAAAAGCAGAAAACTGCTGACAAGTATTCTTCATAAACATAGACAGAAAAATCCTTAACAAAACATTGGCAAACTGAATGTGCAATACGAAAAAGAAAATAAATCATTACCAAATAAGAAGTATCCCAAGAAAGCAATGTTGGTTTAGGAACAGAAAATCTATTAGTGTAATACACTATATTAATGGAATAAAGGGCAAAACCACATGATTATCTTAATAGATGTTGAAAAATCACTTATGAAAATCCAGCACTCATTCAAGATGAAAACTCATACAAATGTCATCAATAGAAGTAAACTTTTTCAGTCTGTTAAAGAACGTCTGTGAAAAATCTACAACTAGCATTATAATTAATGGTTAGAGAATGAGTGCTTTGCCCTTAAGATTGAGAAGAAAGCACAGGGTGGTTTACTGTCACCACTACTATTCAACATCGTACTGGAGGTTCTTAGCCAGTATAAGGCAAAATTAATTAATTAATTAAATACATTTTTTATTGGAAATGAAGCAACTGTCTTTAATTCCAAAACATGATACCATATGTGAAAAGTTCTAAGGATCCACAAAAAGAAAAATTACTAGAACTAATAAATGAGTTTAGTAAGATTTCAGTGTGCAAGATTAATAATACAAACTCTATTGTATTTCTATATACTAGCAATGAACAATTTGAAAATTTAAATATTAATTTCATTCACAATAGCATACAAATGTAGAAAAAATTTAACAAAATGAGTACAAGACTTATACACTGAAAACTATGAAATGGTGCTGAGAGAAATGAAAGATCCAAATAACTAGTGAAATAAATAGTCCATGTTCATAGATGAGAAAACTCAATATTGTTGAGATGGCAATTCTCCCGATATTAATCTATAAATTCAACATATTCCCAATCAAAATCTCATCAGGTTTTCTTTTTGGTAGAAGTAGAGCAGTTGATCCTACTATTTATATAAAAAATGTTGGGACACTTACCAGTAACTGAATTTAAATTTTGTTATAATGCAATAGTGATCATAACAGTGTGCTATTATTTCAAGATAGGCATAAAGACTAGGGGAATAGAATTGAGATTACTTACTTTTATGGTCAGTTAATAGTTAAGCAATATGTCAAGATAATGCTGAGAAAATTGAATATAGTTAATTTTAAAAAACAGAATTTTACCTTATATCATACACAAAAATTAAATTTTATTTTAGTACCAATTGTAAAAGCTAAATATATAAAACTTCTCAAGTAAAATATAGGAGGAAAAAAATCATGAACTTGGGTTAGGTAGAGCGACTTCAGATATAAAATCAGAAGCATGATCCATGAATACAAAAGTAATAAATTGTAAAAACTGCAAATTTGTGTGCTTCAAATGACAACAAGAAGTCAATGAAAAAGCAAGTCATAGGGAGAAAAAATAGTCACGACTTATAAAGTAGGCAAGGATTTAAATCGACAAAATATAAAAACCTCTTACAACCTTATAAGGAGACAACTCGATTAAGTATAGATATTACACCAAAGATAATAAACACATAACAAGTTGTCCAACACCATTTTTAGGAAAATGCTAATTAAAACCACAATGGGGTATCACTACACGTACCCACTAGAATGACTATAATCACAAAGACAGAAAATACAAAATGTTAAGGGTGTGGAGAAACTGGAACACATATGGATAGAACGGGGTAATATACAAGGTTACAGCCACATTGGAACACAGTTTGAGAACTTCTTAAAAATTTAAACAGATTGGCCATGTGATCCAGAAAATTCAGTCCTAGGTATTCAGTGAAGTGAAAATACACGTCCATAGAAAGTCAGGCATGTGAATATTTATAGCAACATTTTTTTAAATAGTTATAAACTGAAAACAATCCAAATGTCCACTGCTGGATGGATAAACAAAATGAGTATATTTATACATTGAAATATTATTCAACAATAACAAGGGATGTGCTACTGACAATTTTGCGGTATGGATGAACTTCAAAAACACTATGGAAAGTGAAAGAAGCTAGAATTAAACAATTACATATTTATAATTCCATTTATATGAAATGTCCAAAAAGGGCAAATTTACAGAGTCAGAGAAAAGTTTAATGATTGCTTGAAGCTGGAGCTGGGAGCTGGGACATACTGTACAGAAGCACAGGGGAATCTCGTGGGGTGATGAAAATATTTTAAGACCAGATTCTGATGATGGTTGTACAACTCTATTCATTTACTAAAAATCATTGAATCACTTTCAATCACTGTAAATGGGTGACTTTTATAGTATGTAAGTAATACCTCAATAAAGCTGTTTAGAATTTTTTCAGTTTATATAATTGTAACCACTTTGGAACGATTTGTACATTACTATTATTTAATACAAGTTTTCCTAGACCTTCAGAAAAATAGACTGTAAATCTATTGGGACTGAGTTATTTTGGGGTGGGAATATCTGAGACCAATATATCAATTGGATTAATGTTTATTGACCTGTTATAACAAAGGTAGTTATGTTATACTTTTTTTGTAGTCATATATCCAATTTGGTTTTCAAATGTATTAGCATACTGATACTCATAAAATGCTTTCATCATATTAATGTCTCAACATTTATTTGGTTATTTTTAATTATCATTCCATATATTTTTACTTTTCATATTGCTTTTCTCTTTGGTCAGTCCTACTAGAAATCTTTTATAACAGGTTTTTTGATAATATGCTCTGTTGTTTCTGTTTTCTATGGTGTTAATTCTTGTTTCTTTATGTTCGTTGCTGTTTATTTTACAATGGGATTGAGGAATACTTTAAATTTAATTTTTAAAAAATTTCTGACAAATATATTTAAAGATATTAATAATTATGTATCTCAGGATTTATGCTTTAAGTATTTCTATTTATCATTACTTTCCAAACACTTCTTTTTTTTTTTTTTTGACATGGAGTCTGGCTTTGTCGCCCAGGCTGGAGTGCAGTGGTGCGATCTCAGCTCACTGCAAGCTCCGCCTCCGGGTTTACGCCATTCTCCTGCCTCAGCCTCCCGAGTAGCTGGGACTACAGGCGCCCGCCACCTCACCCGGCTAGTTTTTTGTATTTTTTAGTATAGATGGGGTTTCACCGTGTTAGCCAGGATAGTCTCGATCTCCTGACCTCGTGATCCGCCTGTCTCGGCCTCCCAAAGTGCTGGGATTACAGGCTTGAGCCACCGCGCCTGGCCCCAAACACTTCTTAATTTCTCTACCCCAATGTTATTTAGTAATACATTATCTAATTTTTAAATATGTGGAACTTTTAAATATTTTATATTAGCTTTTAATTTTATTAAATTTTGGTCAGATAACATAAATAATGTAGTGTTGATTACTTGTTATTGTTATTTCTTAATACTTTGTGACCTAACAAATATTCTGCTTTTATGAATGTTTTATATATTCTAAAAAAAATGTTTATTTTCTGTTTCTTGGCTGTAGTTATCTATAAAATCTAATGGCTTAAGATTCTTTTATTTTACTTAATATGTAAATTTCTGAGAAGTGTTTGCTTAAATCTCTAACTTCAGTTATTGATTTATTTAATTCTATTACATTCTATTTGTATTGTTTGACATATTTAAAGTCTATATTATTAGGTGAATATATGTTCATGATTGTTATACTTTCTTGTTCTTGTTCTTATCTTTTCTTACTTCATATACTGTCCTTTTTGTCACTTATGACACATTTTTGGACTAAATTCTAATTTTAAGTGTTAATTTGCTGCATATGTTCTCTTCTTATTCATTTTGTCTTGTATATTTTATTATCTTATTGTTTTGATACTTGCATGCCTTTTAGTTTTAATTTTTCTCAATACATGGGTTGATTCTTTTTTAAACATCCAGTTACCAATTGTCTCTTAATTTTTAGGTATAGCCCATTTGTATTTATTGTTATTTCTGTTATAGTAAGACTTGGTTTTTTCATTTTAAAAATATTTTCAGTTACTATACTTAGTAGTTTCTTGTTTCTAGCTTTTTTTGGGGTGGTGATTTACTTTCCTTCTTATCATGACTATCCCTAAACAAACAGCCATTGTTTGATTATTTATTCTATTGCTAATATCTGTGTCTGTTGTCAACATCTTTGTCTTCTCTCCAAATGTAGGTTAATCTGCTCTCCATATATTTTCTGTAAACACAATTTTGTTATTAACTTGATTTTAGTTTAAAATTCTTACTGCTTTTCTCTCTTTTATTCTTTTTGTTGTTGTTGTTAATTATAGAAACCGTTCCTTTCTTCAGGTATTTCTTTCTACATTTATTTCCTTCATTTGGAGACTTCTAATTCTATTTTAGATGTTCTTTAGAGTTTCCTGTTTTAGAAAAATAGTTTCTTATTTCCATTGCCTTCTAGGAGAATTCCTTGATCTGATCATCTGGTTTACAGGTTCATTATTTATTTGTACCTATCCCATCTTTATTCTTTATATTGCTAGATTTATTATCATTTGAATATTTTCCATATTCAAAATTTCCACTTTGTTTTTCCTTTAAAACTTGTTTCTTGTTATTGTTTTACATTTGTTTATGCAGATATCTTATCTCTCCACAGCGTAGTTAGACTTGATAAAATATTTTTCTGCCCGTTCCAATGTTTCTACTTCAATTGATACATGTTATTTAGTATATTCTATTTTTTAGTTGTCAGATATACAGATATTTTTATTGTGATATTCCATAATGGCTGTATTTATTTTTTCTGCTAAATTCAGTTAGGTCATGTTGAATGTCAAGCTTCAGTATGTAGCCCTTCCGGTGAGTATAAGGATAGAAAAGAGATAAGACCCAGAGCTGGAGGTTCTGAATCCACTCTTTTCAACTCTAGTTTGCTGCCACTTCACCAGGTCGGGAATCCATGGTAAGCTCTCAGGCATTGTCAACATTAGGAAGAGGTGTTTTCTGTAGGTTGTGATTCACCACCTAGGGGTTTGGAGGGAAAGGAGGTGTAGTCATAAATCCTTGCACCTGTTTTCATCATCTCTCAGCTGGCCTTTTGACTTGCGCTGTCATTCCACTGTCTACACCTGTGACCTAGTTAGTACGTTGCTGTTGATTTTCTGGTTAAGGGGGATAGTAGTGATTGTTTTGAGTTAATTACTATTTGCTGCTATGTCTAAAATAATCCCCATTCTGATCACTATTGTATTTTTCTGTTTATTTTGGAAGCACTCACTGTAATCTATAGTTGTGGTACGTATCTGTCTCTTTCTATCAGAATGTAAGCTCCTTAGAATATGTATTCCATTTTTTTCCTCTCTCTCTCTCTCTTTTATTTTATTCTTTTCTGTGGCAGCTTCACAGTCCAGAAGAGTGCCAAAGTGTAGCTAATGTGTCATAAATTTTGTGGAAAAATGAACAAATAAATGAATGAAACAACATATATGGCCACTGTTTATCTTATGTTCAATGTATTTTTAACTTCTTTCTAAACATATCAATAGTGGAGTATGTTCTTTAGCTTTTCTTTTCTATTTTCAGTTCTTTTCCTTCTAGATAAGAGCTTCTCAACCTGATCTTCTGTATCCTACTTTTATTCTTTATATTGTGTGATATACTGATTCATCATAGGTCTACATTCTAAGTGTTTCATATTTTCATTAAAATGTCTTTATTTTGACAATGATGACATGAAATTGTATTTTGCAATGTGATATTCTAAAGAAAAAGTATCCAGTTTTATTATTTGGTTTTAAATAAAAGTTAAATTCAAGTTAACTCTGTATCTTTTCTAGCTAGATCATTTCACAATAATAAGTTGCCAAATAGTGTTTCATAAGAACTCACTTGATCCTTACTGCAAATCTGGAATATAGGTAGGGTATGAATTTCCATTTTTCTGATGAGGAAAGTGAGGTGCAAAGAGGTGAAGTGAGTGGGTGGCAGGTCTGAGACTTGAACACTAGTCTTCAGTTATTACTTTGTGCATTTGTTTTTCTTTACCATCAAGTTTGTTCCTAAGTATATGTCAGGTTATTAGAATAGAGATTTGGGCTTTCTCCTGCCATACCTAAAAGATGTTTAGTTTTCTTGGCTTGTCAGTAGAGAAAACATTGAAAACAGCAACAACAACAACAATAAATGGTTCTGTGCCAGGCACTGTTCCAGGTGCTATACATGAATTAACATATTTAAATCCCTATATAGTCCTGAGAGGTTGACGAAATTATAACCATTTTGCAAATGAGGACACTAAAGCAGAGAGGTGTTAAATAACTTGCCCAAGTCCAACAGCTTAAGCGGCAGACTTAGAAATATGAAACAAACAATCCTGCTCTTAATTACTCTCCTAACCTATAATAACAGAAACTTTACTGTAGTTTATAGTTTACTAAGAACTTTCATATCCATAATCTACTGGGCCTCACTACTACTCTGTGGAGAAGGCAGGCAGGATTGGACAGACAAACAGTATGCCAAGTTGCAGAGCAGTGACTTGGCCTACTTTGCCCAGACAGCAAGTGGCTGAAGTGATACTGAAATTCTTTCTTTTGAAATCTAATTTTACCTCTGTTCTTGGATCATGCTTTATTGCCCATAAATTTATTAGCTCACTATAGCCTTCATGATATGTTTTTTCTTCTCCAGCAATTTACATTATTGTGGGCTTAAAATGTTAATCTATTTATACATCTAAGAACTATTTTGTCTCTTATATTTTGATGTTCCTTGATCATGTCTTTTGCAGCTGAATTGTGATGATTTTAAAAAAGGAGAAAGAGATGGGGATTTTATCTGTCCCGATTTTTATGAAGCTGTTTGTGGCACAGATGGGAAAACATATGGCAACAGATGTGAACTGTGTGCTGAGAATGCGTGAGTATTCTCTGAAGTAGGCTTTCTCCCTAAAACATGTTCTCTCTATAATTACATGACACAGTTTTTCCTACAGTCTTTAAGATAACGATTCATTGTGTGGGAGTTAGCCATTCCTAAATTATTAGTACCACTTATTTTACTACTCTGAAGACAAATAAAGGTGTATAGCGTAACACTTTATATTTTACAAAGCACTTTTATGTAGGATTTATCAGATGGTTATCACTTTATGAAGTAGACAGGATAGGGAGATTATACATTATATGTTCATAATTTATAAAATATAGATTTTATATTTAAAATGTAGAATAAAATATAGATTTAATATAATAAAACAGAGTTAATATAATAAAATATAGATTGACTATTTTATAATCTATAAGATATAGATTATATGATTATAATATATAACAGAATATAGAATACATTTATGTAGACACACATACATATATATGTATATACATACATCCATCTATCTATCCATCATCTATCATCTATTTGTTTATGTATGAGTATATCCTTTTTCACAGAGAATTATTTCATCATCAAATTATGTTTATTAAGTGCTTAATAATATGTAATATTAAGGTAGATAATTGGGACTTTCAATATTAAATTTCTTCCCATTTCTAAACATTTACCAAATAGCTAAGGCATCTTACTGTCCTATGTCTTGTCTGTGTTTTGTTCTTTCTCCACCCTAAATGCTAGGTTTGGTTATCAACTGTCTTCACCAACAAGGTGACATACCTGCTTTGCAGGTTCTGGCTTGTGACCTCAATCTTGAATTGTCTGGTCTTAAGGCTTTGCAAATATAAAATCCAATGTTTATATAGGCTAATGAGGGATATTATAATTATTCACTTTCTGAGATCCTGCAAGCTTTAGCTCTCCTTGCAATAAATATTTTCAGCAAAGTAAAACTGCGTTAAAACACTCTCATCCTTTGCATGATGGTATTTTCAGAAATGCACTAATTTATGTCCTCAACTCTCAACAAGGGTCAACATAGAGAAACAGAAAACAAACACAGATATATGAAGAACATACAGATTTTTATCAGATATATATTGTGTAGCACAAGTATGAGCATACTATATATTTAATTCTTACCGTGTCTTTATGTGGGGAATCCTACTATAAGTCTTTAAATCTCTGGTCCAGGTGTAAGTTTCTCTCCCCTAATTTCTGGTATATTTCTTTGTACTATGCGATGAGAATCATACTTCTCCTTGTGTTGTTTTCCTCACAGCTCTGGCTGCTAGGAGGCTCTATAATAAAATTGAAAATTTGATTTTTATAGTGCTCCCTCAGCTGATACCCTTTGAAATAACTTTCTTTCTTATCATTTTAAATATTTAGTTTTCTCTTTATGTTGCTTTTACTAAATTTTTATTGTTTTACAGATATTATCATTGTCATTCGCTTTAACTTTTGACAAATTAGGAAATATCTCTTACATTTGCGGTTCTGTGTTTTCAGATATACTTTAAAGGTCTACTAGACTGAACAAAATTAATTATCAAGACTTTATGTACTTTCCATGAAAAATAGAATACTAGTCTTCAAAACCCAAATAAAAAGTAATATAATGGGATGTTACATAATACAAATTTGACTTTGTTTATTTAAAACAACAGAGTTCCTTGGGGACTGAGGGGTATCTATTAGGCAGTTACAAGCTTTACTTTTCCCCATCTTCTGATGTGGATCCCTCCTCTAAATAAAGGTTAAAAAAAGATTGCTGTAAATAATACTTACAAGTCTGAATCTTTACCATCTCTTCCATGTTAACTACATTTCTTTGACTTTACGTTATAAACAGTGGTTTTATTAGAAAAGTAATGAAATAATACTATGTGGCAGCTGTTTTCGGGAGCAAAGGATAATGAAAACGCAATGTAGAGCGGTTAGGTTTGAATGGTGGGAAGTTCTGTGATATTAAACTGCTGTGTTTACTAACTTTTGATTCTAGGAAAACCGGGTCCCAAATTGGTGTAAAGAGTGAAGGGGAATGTAAGAGCAGTAATCCAGAGCAGGTGAGGTCAAATGTCAGTGTGATGGGAAATACTGGGACGCTAACTTCAAATAGGAAGTAGGTGCTCTCCTCTTCCTTCTTAGGTGGGAGCCTTGGAAGGAAGTAATTCTTGCTTTATGTGAAATGGAATACCTGGTACTGCCCACTAATATGAAAAAGCTAATTATAGTCTCTGAAACTGGATCACATTACTTTGGTGGTTAGACCTTTCAATCTATTTCTGCTTTCTATTAAAAAGAAGAAGAAGAAGAAAGAAGAAGAAGAAGAAGAAGAAGAAGAAGAAGAAGAAGAAGAAGAAGAAGAAGAAGAAGAAGAAGAAGAAGAAGAAATAATGAAAGGGAAACTACATATGCAGTACACTTCAGTCACTTAGCCTGAGTTAAAACCCTAGCAGTGTCACTTCCTGTTCGGAGAACTTGGACAAATTGTTCAACCTAAAATGAGATTTGAACTAAATAGATTTTTTTCTATGATACAATTTTGTGAGCCTGTGATGGTAGGGGAAGGGGAAGGAAGAAAGGATCTCATACATGTCACACTTGTCTTTTTCCAGGTGAATGATTTTCCTAATTTTCAAGGTCTGATGCCCTTTTTACAAGCTTCCAGAGCACCTGAGGTTACTTCCACCAAGTCATTTAGCATCATGCTATTTTAAATGTCTCTTTTTATCACCTAGGAGATTGGGAGCAAGTTAATGGCAAGGACTGTGCTCTGTCTGAGTTCTGGCACACAGTGGGTTAGCTGTTTACTAAATAAATGGATAAACAAGTAAAAAAGTCTTTTATTTAACCACATGAATTATAGAGTACTTACTGAGCTACATCTACACATGAGCTACATCACACAGCTGGTACTGCTCTAAGTGGCCCACAGCAATGTCAGCGGGACTGAGTTCTACAATATTTCTGAAGACGGTGTTATCAGCATTACAATCTTGGTAACTTTCCAGTTCTTTTCCCTGTTCTTCAGGATGTATGCAGTGCTTTTCGGCCCTTTGTTAAAGATGGAAGACTTGGATGCACAAGGGAAAATGATCCTGTTCTTGGTCCTGATGGGAAGACGCATGGCAATAAGTGTGCGATGTGTGCTGAGCTGTTGTAAGTAGCATCTTCCCCTGGTGGACTTGATGATGATGCTCTTGGTTGCTGCCCTGAGAATCACTCTGCAGGGAGATAAAATCCTTTTCATACAATTATTTGTCTTTACAATGTAAAATAGCCTTTCTCACAGAGTGGCTTCTTTTCTTTTTCTTCATATCATTGATTGAAGTTTCTTAAAAGGAGAGAATGGGGTGGTCATGTTAGTTATTAAATTCAAGACTCTTATTTCTTTTAAATTACAGTAATTTGAAAATGCATAGTGTTTTATAAGGCACAATATTTTAAAATTTAGAAAGCACTTTCTTATGGAATGATTTAGGTCAGTCGTTTGACATCCATTGCTTCATTTGGGCATATGTAGAGACCCTTCCTGAGTAATGTGAGGCTAATTAAAATAATAATAGTAATAATGCCATGTGTCCAAATCTATTTATTAGTTTAAAAGGTGGAACACAAATCATTAGGAAAGGAAGGACTATTGGGTTAATCTTTATCTGAGTGCCTGGCAGTGCTTGGACATTGAAGAGGCAGATGTGGATAAGATCTAATTAGTCTGTCATATTCTGGCTGTTAAACAATGTTTAGATTATCTAATTCATGTGTCAGCAAGCCTTAAATTGCCATATTTATATCACTGGAATTTTACTGATCAGTAAACATCACACCTGCCTTTGAAAATTACAGTTAGTCCTTGTAGAATTCAAGGACATGTCCATTCAGGTTTATAAAACGGTGATGATAACTGGTTTCCAGACAGGAAATCAGCCTGATTTCCACTTTCTTATCTAGGAGACATGTTCTGTCAGTTTCAAATCTGTCCTAATTCTGTGTTTTTTTTTCTTTTTATGCATTACGTGAAAAGGGGAATTTGACCTCTCTAACTCCTCGTTTCTTCCTCTGGGGAACTGATATAGCCACACCTATCTCCAGGATGAGATGCTAATCAAATGATAGATGTGAAAGGGGCTTAAAGCTCAATTCAAATGTAGCTTTTATTAACAACTTAATATTTTTACATGAAAGCAAACAAATACTTTACAAGACATACAACGTTATACTCAAGGGTGTGGATGGCAATGCCTCAAATGCTCAGTTTGGTTTCACCCTTGTCACAGCATTATTTTAAAGCTCTTGGTTCTGCCTGTTAAAGGGAATTTTCCTGACAATCTTCTGTTTGTCAATCAAGGTGTCACTCACACCCATTCAGTTTTTTTTTTTTTAACTTTTTAAAAAATTATAACTTTTGAAATGAATATACAATCACGTGCCCCTTAATGATGGGGATACATTCTGAGAAATGCATCATTAGGCAATTTTGTTGTTGTGCAAACATCATAGAGTGTACTTACACAAACCTAGATGGTATGGCCTGCTAGACATTTGGGCTATAACCAATCTCTGGTATAGCCTATTGCTCCTAGAGTACAAACCTATACAGAGTATTACTGTACTGAATACCTTAGACAGTTGTAACACAATGTAAGTATTTGTATGTCTAAACATAGAAAAGGTATAGTGAAAATATGGTGTTATAATCTTTTTTTATTTGTATAATTATTATTTTTTTTATTATTATCAGTTTTACAGAACAAAGTTTCTAATTGACTGTCAGTGAATCAGTTTCACACCCTTTCTTACTATAGGCAAGAAAGCTAATTTACAGAAAGCAAGTTTCCCAGATCCACTATTGCTGTCTTTCTGCCTTTTCTTATCTTTGGCAATTTCTCTGGCTCAGGCATTGAAGACAGGGAAATGCTTGTCTCTCGTAAGTGGATCATTTTCAGCAAGTCGTAGCAGAGGGTATGAAAGTGTTTAGCACAGGACTGAGGATACTGAAAATATGATTGAGTCATAAACTGACCAACTGTTTACTTTTCTTAACAGTTTAAAAGAAACTGAAAATGCCAAACGGCAGGGTGAAACTAGAATTCGACGAAATGCTGAAAAGGTAAAATGACTCACCAATACAATTTGGTTCTTGTGGTCATAAATATTAACAAATTTATGCCTAAACCTTTGAGTAATGAAATAAAGTCATTGTCTTTTATTATTATATATTTTTCTTAATATCAAAATTCCCCATTGACTGTTCCTGGAATATTAATCATTAGATTCAGATTGAAAACAGCATTTCCTACCTAAGGCCCAAAATGTGCAATTTCCACCCATGTTTCTCCAGTCCTCCAGCCCCCAAAAGAAGGTATAAGATAGAAAGTTTATACAAACCAATTCTGCTTAATTTCTAGCAGCCTTCTTTTGGTTTAGTGTAAACCCATTTTACTCTGAATGAATTGTTTAAAATGGCAATATAATATAAATTAGACAGGAATAATTTTAAAATAGTGACAGAGTCTTTTAAACACTATATCTACTAGTACATTTTATGTGTAATTAAATTTACACAAGTTGAAGGTATTCACTTTTCCATTGTGATGATTCTGTTCAGAGAAACCTGCACTTATAAAGGTTTTGGTTCTGCTTAAAAAAAAAGACAAATTTTAGATTGTGTTTTAAAAGTCCTTAAAATTATTTTTTTGAAATTACTTGATAATTTAATTATTCAATCTAGTATAAAAAGTTTTGAATAAGCACTTTAGGTAATACAGCCTGGATTTCTTAAATAACCTACTTTCAATGAGAGGGATAGTAGTTTCTTTGCTAAATGGCTAACCTTTTGTTGAGAAGTCAGAACACCTGAGTTTTAACCTTGGTTTTTGTCATGCTCTGGGTGTGGGAGACTAAGTAAATAATCATCCTGGGCCTTAATTTCCTTGTCAGCAAAATAAAGAGGTTGGATAAATGACCTGAATTTTACCTTCCTGTTGGACTGTGATTCTACATCTTGCACACTTTTGTGCGAATACAAGTGCACTCCTTTTTGAAGATCGTAGGGCTTATGTTTTCCTAAAGGAAGAAACAAGACCACCTTTTGGTAGTCAAGAGCTAGCCCTTCAGTTCATAATGCTTATTTAATGAAGCAATGCTCTCACCCTAAATAGGGTGTTAAAGGTTTACATTTAGGAAAACTAAGTAGAACCATCTACAGTTTATGCAACACTTGCCAAGGATTGAAAAGGAATTCTTTTGTGGTGGTTGTTAAATTTCAGTCTAAAACTTTGGGTCATCCTGTGATAGTTAACATTTTATTGCTTCATAAACACAGAGAATTGTTTTCTTTTGTTTTTCATCAGGTCTCTCTGTGCTTCCCTCTTCCTCTCTGTGGCTAGGGTCATTGTTTTGGTGGGGTCACTGGGCATGATGGTGTGAATAGGACTGCTTTATTGTGATGGCTCAATATGTTCCCTATAATTAACTTGTCACTAGGTTGCATACACAGTGTTTCTTCAGAATCTCCTTGGATGAGTCACAACTTATAAACTGAAATTATCATTGTTTCTTTTATGAGAATCATTGAGCATTAATTTTTTATGCCATGCTATGATTATCAGGTGACTGTCTTCTGCGTCTCCATTTCTAGATTGTTACAAACATGAAGTTTGGAGCACATCCATTGCTCCTCCAAAAATAAATATCTTCTTAATAGGAAGCAGTTAGGATTCTCTGTTAAAGCATCCCAATGGAAGTTAAATTATTTTTTTAAAAAACCAAAGAATGCTAGATCTAGAAAAGATCCTACAGAGCATCTGTTCCAAAAACCTCATTGTAGAAGTAGTAACGTTGTGTTTCCAAAGGAGAAGGGACTTTACTGTGGTCTCCCAGTTGGGTGAGAGGCACAGTGGCCCAGATCATTTGACTCCTAACCATGCTCTTTATGCCCATGTTTTCTTGCCTGAAATGGAATGATGAAGGTCACACAGTTGAAAAGAAAGTTATAGACCAGGATTTTTTGTAGGTCATATTTTAGTACTATATCCCACCACAAAATGTGTAATGACGTAGAGATCCCCAAGCCTAGAGTAGCTCAGAGTATCACTTTTTTTGTAAAGTTTAGCCCTCATCACATGGTAGAGTTTTCAAAACACAAAGTAGCCTGAAAGTATTGAACCAAAGCATTAGGAAATCTGAAAACAAATCTTTCTCGGATTTTTTTGTGGGGGATGGGAGAGTCACTCCTTTTTTAGCTCTTCTAAATCAGTATCAGTCTTGATGATCTATCCATCTAAGGTGAGAGTGAAAGGAAATTAGATCTACTCTCTCTCTGCAATGTCAGAAATGATTGTGGATAGAGAAGGCAGAATACACAAAAATTATCCACAGATCCATAGAGAAAATCAACTAAAGTAAATGTAACACTGTTGGATAGCATCTTGTTTCTTTATACTTACAAACTAGGTTGAATTATTCTTGACTTGATCCATATTAAGTCACTTTTAGACATCTCATCTTCTCACAATTGTGTGTGTGTGTGTGTGTGTGTGTGGATTTGGCTGCTTCGTTTTGTTGTGTTTGTGCTGGAAGCTCATGAAAGAGATCCCCGGATGCCTACTGATTTGAAAGTTAAAAAGAAATACTCAGTTTTAATCCAAGAAAACTCTTGATCAGCCTTATTTTTTCCAAGGCTCTTTTTTACCTTATAATAAACATACCACATAATGCATACAAGTGCCAAGTAGTTGACAATATAATTACTATTTCTTAGTAGTTCTCATTAATATGTTGTATGTATTTGCCAACTTCTAGACCTGATGTTTTGTGGTAATAAATCTATTATAAAGTTTCTAGATTAAAAGTAGAAAATGGTAAATAAAATTACGTGTTGACTTGATGTGGTGGTTCACGCCTATAATTTCAACACTTTGGGAGGCCAAGGCAGGAAGATTACTTGAGCCAAGTAATTCAAGACCAGCCTGAGCAACATGATGAGATCCAGTCTTTACCAAAAAAGAAAAAAATTAGCTGGATGTAGTGGTGCATGTCTGTAGTCCCATTAATTAGGAAGCTGAGGTGGGAAGATCTCTGAGCCTAGAGGTTAGAGGCTTCAGTGAGCTATGATCACTCCCCTGTACTCCACCCCGGGCAATACAGCAAAATCCTGTCTCAAAAAATAAAACATCCTGAAATGAAATGAAGTGAAATAAATATAATTGTCTTTTCAAAGGATTTTGCAAGGAATATGAAAACAAGTGAGAAATGGAAGACTTTTTTGTACACGGGAGAGTGATCCAGTCCGTGGCCCTGATGGCAGGATGCATGGCAACAAATGCGCCCTGTGTGCTGAGATTTTGTGAGTATAGAAGCAGTTTTTTCAGAGTGACTCAAAAGGTCGAAGTGTAGATTGATTGGATTGATGAGTAAAAATAACTTTGAAAGGAAGCTTTATTGTTGAGAACCATTTAAGCAGTTTTATGTCCTCCACAAATCATAATGCCACCTAGTGAGTAGGTGCTACTGATGTTTGTCTATTTCTGAGGACAAATGGATTCCATTTTCCAGTTGAAATACTGACTTACAACATACTTCTTAACATTCGCCTGTGACCTTTGTGAACCTCTTTGTGAACTAATTCTAGTATAGAATAGGGGTAAAATCAGGTACCAAGACTTTGATTGTTTTTCTTAAGTAATTATCCCATAGTAACAGTGTTGATGGAACACTCTTAGATACTTCAGGTTTACAGATTAATTGGATTAGTCTTATCTTTTTATCTGCGACATATGACCTTGGGAGAAGGGCAGATCTCACAACATACAAATTATCGCATTTATGAAGATATCTTAGATGACATCTCATGACACTTCCGGCTTCTCGAGCTCCACAAGCCCTTTCCTGTATCCTGTCCTATGCCAGTTCCTCCCAGTCTTGGCCAGCTGATGTCCCCTCCTCTTGTAGATTACATTTCAGATTATCTTTCCTTGGATAAGAACTCCTAAAGTCCCTCCCTAATTGAAACTAAATTCTCATAATCCTTAGTAATTGTCTTTTATAACCACCATCACAGTTGGCAATTATACAATTATTTCTCCAAATATTTGTTGACTTTCAGTCTCTTCTACCAGCCTCAAGAACTACAAGAGGGCAGGGTATGTGTTTGTATTATATACTCCTGCATACCCAGGGCCCAGCCAACGCATGCGCAAAACACTATAATTACACACTAAATGATGAGTGAATGAATGAATGAAGATATGAATGAATTAAGATATGAATGAAGATCCCCCACTCTCAAAAAGCTTAAATTCAGTAGCAGAAATAAACCATGGACATGTGCACATATTTATATATTGCAAAATATAATAAAACCGTTGCATAAAAGATGACTATTCAGATACAAAAACATAGCAATACACGTAGAGCTCATTTGTATTTGGGACCTGGAACGTCTTCTTCAAAAAGGTAGAATTTAAGCTGAAGAGTTTTAAATTTCTTTTAAGAAAGGGAGATGAGAAAAAAGATCATTTAGTGGGAGGAAATGGTATAACGGTGAAATTAAAGGGTCTTTTGGGGATTTGAGGTGTTTTAAAGTGTTTATACTAAAGCTCAGGACAACTTAGATATTTTTCCATCTGTACCTAATGACTGTTTTGTAACATGAAGATCGGAAGCCTCTCTACTCATATATTTTATTTTTTCCAGCAAGCGACGTTTTTCAGAGGAAAACAGTAAAACAGATAAAAATTCGGGAAAAGCTGATGGAAAAACTAAAGTTAAAAGAGAAATTTTGGTGAGAATCAGTTTGATCAATCTAGTTACAACTTGTGTGTGGGGTGTGTGTGTGTGTGTGTGTGTGTGTGCGGGGTATGTGTGAGTGAGAGTGCATATTATGTAGTATGCATTTTCAATATTGTTTAATATTTTCCACACTACTAGTAGGTTTACTGGAAACTAATTTATAGTTATTGTTTTCTGAAACTTAGATTTAAAAATTATGGCATTACAATTTCTAGCTGTGTATGGAGGAAATTAATCAAGTCACATTAATAATATAGTTTTGCACTCGTAAATGTAGGTGATATATCAAAACATTGAATTCAAAGTGTGACATGTATTCTTTGATGTGTGGTAGCTATTGTGAAGGTATTTATTTCAAAAACAATATCAATGTTGAATTTTAATGTGCTTCCTTTTCAATTATACTGTGCTCTGCTTTCTAAGCATCTTTTAACTAGTCACCTGACTGTTTTTCTACTGCTACCCTCTTAGTTCAGACACTTAATAGTTTTCTTTTGCATTGATGTATTGGCATCGTGCCTGGTCTGTACACTGTCAGTCTCCATCTTTCTCAATCTTCAAGATTTAATTCATCCTCCATGTTGTTTTCATATTTCATAGAATATGAAAACAAAAAACTATGGTTCCACTAGTCAGTGATGCTATAAAATTCCAATGTTTGAAGATATTCTAGAGCATATTCATTTCACTTCCTATAGAAACCCTAACTTATTTCTTACAGACAGTTTTCCAGACTTCTATGATGGGCAGTCAACAGTTCTCCTAAGTAAGCCACTCCATCAGGCCACCTTCTTCCTGTGTAACTCCTTTCCTTCCTTCCTTCCTTCTTTCCTTCCTTCCTTCCTTCCTTCCTTCCTTCCTTCCTTCCTTCCTTCCTTCCTTCCTT
>NW_016803289.1:2555598-2579861 GCF_001698545.2 Rhinopithecus bieti
TTCCTTCCTTCTTTCTTTCTTTCTTTCTTTCTTTCTTTCTTTCTTTCTTTCTTTCTTTCACATTTTATTTCTTTTTTTTCTCTGTCACCCAGGCTGGAGTGTAGTGGTGGGATCATGGCTCACTGCAGCCTTGACCTCCCACTCTCAAGCTATCTTCACACCTCAACTTTCCAAAGGGCCAAGATTACAGACGTGAGTCACTACACCTGGCCTAAGCCTCATTTTGAACTGCTTTCTTCCCCTTGGTCCTAGGTTACCAAGTTCTTTTAATTTTAATACTCAAATATCTGTCAACTACTATTTTATCATTTATTTCCAATTTCTCTCCTTCCTTCCCTTTCTTCCTTTTCTTTCTCCTTTTTATTTTTCTCCTAATCTATCTCCCTATTCTTTTTTCTCTTTTCCTCCCTCTTTCTCTTTTTGTCTTTTTTTATAATATAATTAGTGTCTCTAACTTCATTCCCTGGTCAATCAAATCCTCCACACATCTGGTTGATAATCTTTGTAAAACAAAGATTTGATTTTGCCATTTTCTTCTATAAACATTTATAATTTCCCCATTGCCTAAGAGTAATATCCGAATTCCTTTGAAAGTTTAGTGGTCTTCGATTTTCAAGGTCTCCTTTTGACCATTTCCCAAATATTCTTCTCTTTATCCAACTAATTATTTAGCCACTATATTCATATATATGTTAGTTACCTAAAAATAACATGTTCTTTCATGCCTCTGTGTGTTTGTCCATTTAATTCCTCTTGGATGGCCTTTTTACCACATTATGTTCCCAAATACATTCTCAAGATAGAACTTAGACATAAGTTCTCTGAACTTCCATGAATTATTCTTTTCATTGTACTTGTACACTCTTAATTCATACTAGTGTTATATTTCTTAGCTTTTTATGTTGTACTTACTTATCCTTTCCATTTGACTAATAAAGAACATAAATATAAATAAATAATATTTCTATTTATATATTCCTAACTTAAACATTCGTTGAAGATGTAAATGGATATTACAAGGAGAGAAATATCACAATTTTGGATGGGCCTAAATATTAAAAGTTTTATTTTCATCCTTAATTTCTCTTTTTCAATTTATTTGTAAAATAACATTTAACATTCATACCTAGAAAACAGAACTATATCTAAACTTTTTCATATTCATTATTCAGAAACTCTGCAGTGAATATGAAAATCAGGCGAGGAATGGAATGCTTTTCTGTACCAGAGAAAACGACCCTATTCGTGGTCCAGATGGGAAAATGCATGGCAACTTGTGTTCCATGTGTCAAGCCTACTTGTGAGTATAGATTTTTTAGAATGTCAAAGAAAGAAAGGATCTGGCGGGTAATTTAATAGAAACAGCTTGTTTTGTAGATGGGGAAACCGTGGCTCAAGACAGGGAAGTGAGTTGAATACGTTACATGGAAAAGATCAGTAATAGAGCTGGGAGTAAGTACCTAAAGTTGTTGGTTGTAAGAAGCCTTGTTCCTCTGGCACTCCCTCTTTTAGCACTGAAATGTCCTGACAAACATGAACTTGTACAAATATTAGTTGCTCCCTCACTCCTGAAACTTCACATGTTAGCCAGCCTGTTTTAGCAATTTATAGGTATCTCATCTTCCATGGGAGTTAAGAGTCCAAAGCTTGAGCTTAATGTAGAAATGGAATAAAGTCAAATGTCCCATGAAACAACACAAAACTCCTATAAAATTACAGTGGGTATTATTTTATGTAATGTAACATTTCTCAATAAGTTAGAATGGACAGTTTTCTTTCAAAATTTAAGAAAGTTCTCACTTTTTTTGGCTGAGCTCAAATTAAGTATTTAACTTATATTTAGAATCTATGGCTTTTTATGTTTTGATTGACAACTACACATGGTTGTAATATCATCAGTTAATTGCACATACTGTGCAATTCCATTGTACAAAGCAAATTTAAACTTATTTGTTTTATCAGTATATGGAAATTATTATGTGTTTTTTTTTTTCACATCTTGTCCTTTAGATGAAGCAGCTATAAGTAAGCAAAATATTTAAGTTTAAAGCAAAGCTAGGGTACACATGGTGTGGTAGATAGACCATGGTCTGGAGGGAGGAGACCTTGGTTGTAGTCATATCCTGAGATGTAGCCAAGGCCCCCTCTACCTCTCATCTTCTCTGGTTAACAAGGGGATGAGTAGATGTGCTTTGTTAAGGCCACTTTCAGCCTTCAGGTTATGTCACCATGATTTGGGATCCTTTTCTTACTATAGGCAAGAAAGCTAATTTACAGAAAGCAAGTTTCTCAGATCCACTATTGTTGTCTTTCTTTCAACATTAAAAAGACATTTTGAAGAAATCAGAACACCATACTATCCTGGAGGATATTTTGTTGCTTCTCATTGATACATAGTGATAAAGGGACAAAATTGCTCCAGTCTAAGGAGGAAGAACAGTTAACAGTGCAAGGATGTGGAGAAATCATGGCATGTGTTTGTTTCTAATGGATCTGCTTCTTTTTCCTCTTATTCAGCCAAGCAGAAAATGAAGAAAAGAAAAAGGCTGAAGCACAAGCTAGAAATAAAAGAGAATCTGGAAAAGCAACCTCATATGCAGTGAGTGGAATCCATCCGAAAAATCCTTCTTGGTGCTATAATTTGACCAAATTTTAAGAGCCTAAAGGGTGAGATTTTGTCCTGCAGAAATCCCCAGAATGTCTTAACTCTTCAATCTGGGGATGGTATGGAGATAATTTATATGGGAAGATTGATCTATTCTTGCTGATTCAAAACTAACTCTGCAAAAAAAAAAAAAAAAAAAAAAAAAAAAAAAAAAAAAAAAAACAACAACAACAAAAAACCCAATTGTTTAAAAGCTGAAAAACTGAGCTCTACTTCTAGTTTTATCACTTACAGACTGTTAGCTTTTGCCAACTACTTTCCAGAGAAATTCTACATGTGTGCTTTCTACATATGAGTTTCTGATATTTCACGTCTAATTTGAGATAAAAATACCTTGATTATTCCCCAAAGCATGATTTTCATCCCTGAAATATTACAATATTAGTTTCCAAAGCCTTGGCTCAGTCATCATCCCCAGTGGTTTTGATGATAAAAGTCTCCTAACTTTCCTTCTGGATTCTATCCTTTCCCTTGTCCAACCAGTCTCCCTCACATAGTTTGAGCAATGTTTCAAAATGTAAATAAGATCATAATATTGCTTTACTTAAAACCCACAAGAAGCTCATCATCAAATACAGGATATGCTTTAATCCCATTCTCTCTCCTCTTATTTGTACCCTTAACTCCATTCAGAAAATCATGCTCTGCTATGTGCCATGTCTTTTCCTACCTGTGTTTTTCAGCTAATTTTATTTTCATAAACCTGTGTGCATATTTCCCAATTCATTTTTTCCGCTCAGTCAAATCCTATTTACACTTCCACAGTCTCACCTAAGTTGTTCTTGCTCCCTGACATCTTCCCTGGTTTTCACAGTCAGATTTCATGGTTCCAGCCTATGAGTTCTCAGATTTCTTGTACCCTGTATGTTTGTACTTATTTTACTCTGTTTAGATTATAGTGGAATTTGCTTACATATTGCATGTATTATATCGAGACATTGTACTATGTTTTATTTTTTCCTATCTCTTAGCATATGATGTTTTTCTTGTTGTTGAATTGAATTTTACATCTGAGAAAAACACAATTAAAATCCTCTGCTCAAGGAGCTGCAACATTAGTTTCTGCCAATGTAGATGTTTGAACCTTCTGCTTTAAGTAGAAATAAAATATATGGCCAACTTACTTCTTCTGTCTTGGCAGGAGCTTTGCAGTGAATATCGAAAGCTTGTGAGGAATGGAAAACTTGCTTGCACCAGAGAGAATGATCCTATCCAGGGCCCAGATGGGAAAGTGCATGGCAACACCTGCTCCATGTGTGAAGTCTTCTTGTGAGTAGCCCTGCAGCTGGGAACATGAGGAATTATTTTGTTCTGTCTATTTCATCTCCATGTTCAATCATGGGAGGGCCACTTCAACATAAAAATGAAAGAATTAAAGAATATTTAGAGAAACTGTCTGATTGGAGACATGTATTTGAAAATCCATGTCCTTTGAAGATTGTTAAGACTTCACACTTAAGCAAGGAGACAGTCACAATCTTGAAATACTCAAGTAGTTTTGGTTTTTAAGTGTGGAAACAGGACAAGTTCTAACTTATCTCCATGAATAAAAGTGAGGCCAATGGACCAATGGATGAAAGCCCTGGAAGACAGGTTCCAACTGGATGCCAGGAAGAACTTCCTAACACTTTGAGGGTTTCAAAGATGGATGATTTACCATGGAATTCCAAGGATGATATAAGTACAGGCTTTACAGGCAGATTAAAGCAAAGGCTTGAGAGTCATTAGAGATACAGTAATGAGCACTGGAAATTTAGAAAACCATCTCTGGACTAGAATTTAAATCCCAAGTCTGTACCTATTATTTCTACATCTTCAGGCGAGTTATGCATTCTGTCAGTTTATTTGTATGCTGGGGCTATAATAGTAGTTTTATAATGCGATTGTGGGGATTTCACAGTGCAAGCACGGGGTTAGGCATATCACATTAAAACAATTTAATCATAGTTAAGTGTAAAATTAAATTACATTTGAGATCACTTCTAATATGGAGATTCAATGATTTTTACTCATCTCTTCTTAACCATCCTTTTTTAGCCAAGCAGAAGAAGAAGAAAAGAAAAAGAAGGAAGGCGAATCAAGAAACAAAAGACAATCTAAGAGTACAGCTTCCTTTGAGGTGAGTGTATCTCCTCCAACAACTCAGAGGGATATGGCCCTGAGGCTCCACAGATCATGTTCAGGGAACACGTACATTCCTTAAAACTATGAAACAATTGTACAGCTTGTGTTTTCATGTGTGTTTGCATGTGTGCAGTTATACATATGCATATGTGACTATTTCTTGGTTGATGGGTTCATTGTTTTTATCACTTAAAAAATCCATGCCTTCAAAGTTAATCATTCTAAAATAAGCCAATTGCTAATCCTCATTTAAGAAAAAAAGCACAAGCTTTAGCTATTTTTGCAATCTGATTCAACCTATGTTCAACACCTTCAACTTCCCTCCTCAATTTCACAGGAGTTGTGTAGTGAATACCGCAAATTCAGGAACAACGGACCACTTTTTTGCACCAGAGAGAATGACCCCATCCAGGGCCCAGATGGGAAAATGCATGGCAACACCTGCTCCATGTGTGAGGTCTTCTTGTGAGTAGAGCAGTAGCCCCATAGCGTCTGAGGATTGAGCAGTGGGAATTTCCATGGGAAGTTTTCAAACCATTGTGAATAATACATTTTCTTCTTCAGTGTAGCTTTCAGTTTTGGGGGTCATATTTAAATGGACTAAAAACAAACAACAGCAACAATAAAACAAGTGGAGGGCTTTCTATTGTGATATAAAGAGATGCACAATAAGCCAGACACAGAAAAACGTATAATGTGCGACCTCTCTTATATGTGGGATCTAAATAAAGCTGACTAATAGTAGAGAGTAGGATGGTGCTTACCAGAGAATGAGGGTAGATAAGGGTAAGGGTTGGGAATGAGGAAATGTTAATCAAAGGGTGCAAAGTTTTAGTTAAGCAGGAGGAATAAGTTTATAGGCTGTATTGGACAGCACGGTGACTACAGTTAATAATAATGTATTGTATATTTCAAAAATATTAAAAAAGTAAGTTATAAATGTCCTTACACCTTCCCAAAAAAGATAAGTATCAAGAGACAACTATGTAAATTGGTTGATTTAATCATCACAATGTATACATATACCAAAACATCACACTGAATTCAATTAATATGTGCAATTATTATTTGTCAAGGAAGAACACAAGTTAAAAAAGTGAAGTGCAGAATATGACATTTAAAAAGTAACCTAGAATCATTCACCCAGAGAAGAGAATACTTCATGATAATTATACTAATTGCTTTTAGTCTTTTGAAAACATTCTCAGATGAAATAGGAAATACATATGATTACATGTAAAATATTACAATGCATGGAAAATTTGTGAGATTTTTTTGTTCACTATCTTTCTTCCTACTTATTCTGTGTGATTTTAAGGAATATAATTAAAATGGAAAAGAGCTATGGGAAGAAAGATTTGGGCTTATGATGAAGATTGACTTTGTAATAAAGCAGAGAAAGACAAGAATGGAGATTTTATTATGTAGGAGTTGGGAGTCTATTTATAGGGTGCCTAAAATAGGTCTTTAGAATGAATGTCATGATATGGCCGGCCCTTCAAAAGCGTGACTAGGCTTTTCTTAAACTCTCGATTTTTGACAAAAAAAAAACCCATTTTATTTCCCATGTGCCAAGAATCTTAGAAAGGACTTAATTTATTTAGTCTTCCCATATAGAAAGTAATATAATCCAGAATATTTTCCCATAGCATTTGAAGCTTGGAGCACTAAAAATCTATTAGAAGGAAAGTTAAGATGATGACCATATAATGATCACAGCAAATGTTTGTTGAATGCATATGATTATATGACACTTGCTAAGAGCTTTGCTACCTAATCTCATTTAGTCTTCGCAACAACCATATAAAATAGATGAAACCAGATGAAAAGCAAAAACAAAAACAAAACTAAGGCCCAGAACAGTTGAGAATGATGGAAAAGTCAGGATAGGATGTGGGACTTATAGATGAAGAAAAAGTTAGTGTATTTCTTGATGTGGGAAATAATCACTTAGCAAGGCCTTTCAACCTGTTTTTTGTTCTCCCATACATTCATCTTTCAGTAGCAGGAAACTAATTCTGCCACTTAGTGATTATCTTTGCTGTCTCCTCTGACAATTTTCCTTTGAGGAAAGAAAATGCTGTTTAAATGTTTTAGTCAACTTAGACTTGTGATAAAGGTTAGATCAGTTTTCATATAAAGATGTATGAACAATCCCATAATTTTGGATCTATTTTAGTCAGTTTATTTCATAAATATATATATATATTCTTTATTGAAAAGAAATAACCTTTATCACCTCATGTTTTATAGATATGTTAACAAAGGTGACTGATTTTTTTTTGAGAATTATTCTGTTTTTCACACTTTTATACCATGTGAAAAAAATCTTTCCAATTTTCAAAAAGTTTTAGTTTGATCTATGTGCAAGTCTTTTGTTGATTGGGACACATTAAAACATTTTCACAAATTATGTAATTTTTTCTACATTTTGAACTATTTGTGTTATCTATCTAATTATGTTGTGGATCCAATCCACGAAGCTCAATTTGCAACACTGTTAGTTATCCAAAATGTAACAGCTATCACTTTCAGTTCATTTCCATCCTATGCCTAGTTTTGGAAGGAAAGTTTCCTTTCAATAATGACAATAATGATGATATCAAACCCTTATAACAATTGTACCAATTATTTTATTATGTACCAGGTATTGTTCTAATTGCAATACATGTAGCAACTCATTTAATGTTCATAACTTTCCAATAAGAAAGGTACTTTTATTACTTCTTCTATTTCTCCTTCACACACACTTGAGGAAAGCACAGAGAGGTTAAGGTACTTCTTGTTTTCCTCATAGAATTTGGCTCCAGGGTCTTTCTTCTTAACCACCATGCTATACTGCCTCTCAGAAGATAAAATATTACCTCTCTATAGAGAGTAATCACACATGCAAAAGAATCAGCAAATAAGAAAGTACTATTGCAGTACATATACTGGGAAGTTAAACAGGTTTACTCCCTAATTCAGGGGCTTTCTCTTGCACACCATTCTCTTGAGGTAGAGTGAACCATAATTGTTTATTGTCTAATAAAATTATAAACCACTATGGGTGGATATTTGGCATTGTTTGAGAATAGTCAAAACAATAAATGATCAAGCTATGAAAGTTAAGGATCTATTCTACTATATTAAGATCCATTTCTGGCCAGGCACAGTGGCTCACACCTGTAATCCCAGCACTTTGGGAGGATGTAGCAGGCAGATCATGAGGTCAGGTGTTGGAGACCAGCCTGACCCGCATGGTGAAACCCCATCTCTACTAAAAAAATTAGCCGGGCATGGTGGCACGTGCCTGTAATCCCGGCTACTCAGGAGGCTGAGGCAGGAGAATGGCTTGAACCCGGGAGGTGGAGGTTTCGGTGAGCCGAGATGGCGCCACTGCAGTCCAGCCTGGGTGACAGAGTTAGACTCCGTCTCAAAAAAAAAAAAACAACAACAACAAAGATCCATTTCTTCTCTCTTTTTTCTTTTCGGTTTTTTACAGTCAACAAGAAGAAAGAGCAAGAGCAAAGGCTAAAAGAGAAGCTGCAAAGGTAATATTCTCAGGAATGCTGGTGCTGCGTCCTGACATTTTTCATTTCTTTACAGTTCTTTACTTAACTCATTAGAATAAATGTTTTCTGCTTAATTTTCATGCCTGAAACAAATGAAGAACATTTTAACCTGAACAAAACGGTCTTGCTTAGAAGTGTCCAGGGTACCAATTTGATTTCATAATTATTCAAATTTTGAGGTTTATTTCATAAAAGTGGAGTGTTAAGTTTTGTAATGAATTTTCCCCATATTTGGCTTTTATTAGATTTCTCTTGTTAGAGTATTAACTTATGCCATTTACTAATTTCAATTTACATTATTCATATCTCTGTTATTTGAAATAGAGAGTATAAGATCTCAATCATTCTAATTTACAAAACAAAAGCACATATATTATCATATTTGAGCTTTTTCACCACCGAGCTATGGAGCAAATAGTAGTTTTCTTGCACCCAATTAAGTTCATTAAGGAGGGCCTCTGACTTTCCAGTTATTTTTAGTCCACTCTCCATGCTTTTATAATTTTATGCATAGCACAGCCAAATTTATCTGTGTGGAAATGTTGAATTATTCTCATGTAATAGCTACATACAAGATTTATCTTTCTTTATTCTCTCTCTCTTTCTTTCTTTCTTTCTTTCTTTCTTTCTTTCTTTCTTTCTTTCTTTCTTTCTTTCTTTCCTTCCTTCCTTCCTTCCTTCCTTCCTTCCTTCCTTCCTTCTTTCTTTCTTTCTTTCTTTCTTTCTTTCTTTCTTTCTTTCTTTCTTTCTTTCTTTCGTCGAGATAGAGTCTCGTTGTGTTGCTCAGGCTAGAGTGCAGTGGTGCAGATCTAGGCTCACTGCAACCTCCACCTCCCGGGTTCAAGAGATTCTCCTGCCTCAGCCTCTCTAGTAGCTGGGGTTACAGTCTCGTGCCACAACGCCCAGCTAATATTTTTTGTATTGTTAGTAGAAACGGGGTTTCACCATGTTGACCAGGCTAGTGTGAAACTCCTGACCTCAAGCGATTCACTCACCTTGGCCTCCCAAAGTGTTGGGATTACAGGTGTGAGCCACCACACCCGGCCTGTTTCTTAACAATAGGCACAACAGTACACACCTCATCATTACTTGGGGAAAAGTTGACAGAGTTTAAAATTTACCTTCTTACTGACTCATTTTTTTTTTTTTAAATAAGTGTTTCTGCTAGGGGAAACTATCTTTTCATTGATCATTTAGAATTGAAAATTTGTTTTCATCCATTATGTTTGATCAGCTGCCAAATCCTCTTAGATATTTCCAGTGATAACATATTCACCCTTCTCTCCACTCCTATTTTTACCCCCTTGCTTCAAATCCACATCTCCCATTCTTAGTTTTTAATTTTTTAAAATCAATTTACTCCCAGAAATATGTCAGTTTCTCCAGGGATCAAACTTATTCTCTTCTCTATTTATAAAGATACGTCTTTTTAAATTTATTTATTTATTTTTGAATCAGGTCTTACTTTGTTGCCCAGGCTGTAGTGCAGTGGTGCAATCAAAGCTCACTACAACTTCGAACTCCTGGGCTCAAGTGATCCTTCCACCTAAGCCTCATGAATAGCAGGGACTACAGGCACGCACCACCATGCCTGGCAATTTATTTTATTTTATTTTATTTTATTTTATTTTATTTTATTTTGAATTTTTCTGTAGACAGAGTTTTGCTGTTATGTCCAGGCTTGTCTTGAACTCTTGGGCTCAAGCACTCCTGTGGTGACCTCCTAAAGTGTTGGAATTACAGGTGTGAGCCACCATACCTGGACAAAATATATATGTATTGCTTAGATTAAGCAAGTTTTTTTTTCCTTTCTCAGACCCCTAAAGACAAACCACAAGTGAGCAATATTTTCATTTCCTTCAAGGCTTCTCATTTAAGCCTGCCTATGGAATCTTCCCACCTCTGATCTTTCCTAGCTTTTATAGACCATGGTATGCAACACAACACACACATGTATGTTTTTGATGATAAATATTTTCAGATTTACTATAGTGCCGGGACAATTCTGAGTTGACGACCGAAGCTTTGTAAATACTTACTGATTTACGAATACATGTTATCACTTTTCTTTTTACTTTTTACTCTACATTACGTATTCCTCATAATAGGAAAAGATGCAGGAAGGATAAAAAACTATTCTGAGAAAATATTTTCTTCATTTCCCAGGAAATCTGTAGTGAATTTCGGGACCAAGTGAGGAATGGAACACTTATATGCACCAGGGAGTATAATCCTGTCCGTGACCCAGCTGGCGAAATGCATGGAAACAAGTGTGCCATGTGTGCCAGCGTGTTGTGAGTGTCCACCCCATCTCTCCCACTGAATTTCTTCACCCATGATCGCCCCTGAGTCTCAGATCCTTCATGCATGTGCAGAGTATAGACCATGGGTTATATGTTAGAAAGGTTTAAAAGCAGATGGATGAGACATTAAGTAATATTAAATCATAAAGTGACAATACTATTCTTTATTCAATTATCCTTCTATTTTCTAATGAAGTCAAGGGAAAAGCCTCAATTTAATGCTTTTTTTTAAAAAAACACTTGATAAACTTCGTTTGTAAAAAAGAGAGAGCAGAAGTTTCATGATTGGGTGATCTTTTCGATGTCCTTCCCACTCCTGACATTTTATGATTTGTTAGTCTATTCAGATAGGAGCTCAGGAAAAGCCAGCTGGATGGAAGTCTGTGGGATCAGTACATAAAGACTTAAAATAGCCTGAACAAGAAATGGAATAGGGAGGATTGTTATTTATCCTTTCAAGGACGTTACTGTATAATGCATACATTCATAAGTGGCTCAGTGTGGAGTAAAACCTTTAGGAAACGGGTTCATACCCTAAATGTTTACTAAAACGTCTCCCTGTTATGCCAGGTTCAGGGTCTTCTAAGGCCTTTGTTTTGCTGAGTGGTGTAGGTAAGCCTGTGACCACAGCTCCATACTGTGGGACAATATAGAAGTTAATTATTATCACTTCTAATTCTCTTCCTTTTTAAGCTCTTAATCTGCTCCTGAACTTAATCCTAAAATAAATGCTGAGACAAAGACTTATTTAAATAATACCTGTTGAGGTGCAAAGTTAATGCCTCCTAACTTTCACATGTCTTGATCCAACCTGAAGTTGATGCACACAATTCCCTAAAAGGAGAGGTTGACAGAGTAGAGCACTAGAAGAAAAGTGGCCTGAAATTCAAGAAGCCAGGGTTTTTCTCTCACCCGTTCATTTTGCTGGTGTTGTGGTAATGACTGAATGTAGTAAATGGTAAGGATTTTCCAGCATTAACATGCTATATGTCAGTAGAAAATGGCAAGAATACCAGAATATTAGGCTTGTGTTCGACCCCCAAAGATTAGCAGCTGAATCTAACTGGATTTGAATCACTACTGCAATCCAAACCTTGAATTTCAACTTCAATATTAGCTCCATTGAAATAATATTTAAAATTTTTAGTTTAGCGTAAAACATGGTTTATAAGCCCGTCATCTGACTTAGCATCACCCTGTGCTTTTATCACTGATATGGTAGTTACTTGGAGAGGAAAAGTTTAACAAGTGAAATAAAATCAAGACAATTGTAGCTTTATTCAGAATGTTAATTAAAATTAGCAACCTATGAGAAATAAGATCGCCTGAGGGCCACAGACTGATAAAGGTGCATGCTTGCTTTATAATTATTCCTCTTTAGAGGGGGAATGTAAACAACTAAATTTGTCTGTACTATTGGTCAAAGCAAAAGCACCTCTTAGACTAGATAAATTTGTATTGAAGACTGAATCTGACTATTGGTTTGGAAGATCCTCATTCCTTTTAAAATGTACTACCAAAAGAGTAAGGAATCATATTCAGTCTATATCTTCTTTTCTATTACAGCAAACTTGAAGAAGAAGAGAAGAAAATAATAAAGAAGAAAAGGGAAAGTTGAGGCTGAAAAGTTAAGAAAGAAGCAGTACAGGTAGTTGTTTGAGATCATCAGAGTCACATAAATATTTAGTGATCACTCTCCCTAGGCAGGGCTCCTACTCTCTCCCCGTCATTCCAGTATTCTTAGTGACTTTGCAAACTGGAAAAATGTGTTTGGATCCCCATATACAAGAGTACTCCCCTTTCCTTATTCAATTTATTCACACTAAATCTATTAATTGCTCACGCAGTAAAGAAATCAATCACCATTTTCTCCCCTGATTGTGTCAATTATATTACCTAAGAAAGAAGTACGTATAGATTGTTATCTTACTGTCTGAATGCAAATTAATAGAGACAGATGTTCAGATTTTCTCAAGTACATTTTGAATATGGGTGTTTACCTTAAAAACAGCAACAACTAGGTTTTTAATCCCACTTAATTCTCTGTGAGATTTTGAGGAGATAAACGTATCTCTGAGTCTTGAGTTTGCATTCTTTAACATCTCACATGATGGTGATAACAATGATAATTGTACATTCATTGCTACTGTATGCATCATGGCATAAAGTTTTATGACTGATATTTGTCGTAGCCATTGAAGATACATATTATTATCTGTATTTTATAGAAGAGGACTTGGAAACTGACATAAGAAGTTAAGAAATATATTTAATTAATTACATATGCTGTAATTATATACTAATATATTATTTACTGTGTATTAACATAAACATTATATGATACAAATAATATCATATATAATTATAGTTATATGTAGTTAGTAACTTGAGAACTAAGAATTGAACCACAAGTTCTGGCTTTAAGCCCCTCTGATGCACATTAGATTTTACATGCTTCTGCCATTTGTATTATTCCTGCAGACTATGCCTCAGGTCCTCATGATCCATTTTTGTCTTTGTGTGATTTAGAAGATCTCATTTCTACTTCTCTTACCTTTGCTCTCTACAATCTACTCTCAACTCTTAAGCCAAAGTAATTATTTAAAACCATAAGGCAGGTCATACTACCCAGTGACTTCTCATCTCACTCAAAGTAAAAATCAAGGTCCTTGTAGTGTCTGGAAGTGTCATACACGGTCTGATCCCTGCCACTTTTCATCTCTGTATCTTTCACAGTACCTAGTGCAGAATAATATTTGACCTGAAGGTTTTCTAAGAGATAAATAACAGCAATCTATGTTCCAAATAATGTGTGACCTAGGTCCCTGAAAAGCATTTTGGCTAATATTAACCTTCAACATCACCTTTTCCATGCAATCATTATGTTTTAGTTTTTAAAGGGGTAACGTGGAGGAAGATTTCTAGTGTTTAGTTATTGGATTCTTAAAATCTCCTTCATTTGGCAGGAGCTGTGCAGTGAATATCGTCATTATGTGAGGAATGGACGACTCCCCTGTACCAGAGAGAATGATCCTATTGAGGGTCTAGATGGGAAAATCCATGGCAACACCTGTTCCATGTGTGAAGCCTTCTTGTGAGTGAGAGGCAGCCACTGCTGCTACTGAGTGTAGGAGAAGATCAGCATTGGGTGGGCAAGAGGGGTGACATTGGAAGTTTTCTCCAGGAGGTAGATAATGAAGGCTATCTTTGCATTGGGTTGGAAATTTACTATTGTAAAGCCATACATTCAGCCCATTGACTTCTGGTGTTCTTCAATAGTCTGAGAGGTACTTGAATCACCATCACGAAAGGACCATGTGCTAAGAGCAAAATTACCCAGGAGTTAATGGCATAAAAGGACTAGGACTTCTGTTCTCTGTAGGCATAGGTCACTATCAAATAATCCAAAGGTGTAATCATTAGGTGCTAATAAATTGAAAATGAGTTAATGTCTAATGATATCTTAGATGCTTTCTGGGGAGAAGAACAACATCTTTATTTTTCAAAAGAGATATAGTCATAAAAATTTATGTGCTGGTTTGCTATGGCATGTGTGTCTTATTCTTTAAACAACAATAAGAACAAGAACAGCTGGGCGCGGTGGATCATGCCCGAAATCCCAGCACTTTGGGAGGCTGAGGTGGGCAGATCACAAGGTCAAGAGATCAAGACCATCCTGGCCAACATTGTGAAACCCCATCTCTACTAAAAATTTAAAAATTAGCTGTGCGTGGTGGCATGTGCCTGTAGCCCCAGCTGCTCGGGAGGCTAAGGCAGGAGAATTGCTTGAACCCGGGAGAAGGAGGTTTCAGCGAGCCAAGATCGTGCCACTGCATGCCAGCCTGGCAACAGAGCGAGACTCCATCTCAAAAAAAAACAAAAAGCAAACAAACAAAAGAACAAGAACAATGATGTAGAGGGGTGTGTATTTACCTTTCTACTCCAAAGCTAAGTTGGTGGAGGTATAGAAGTAATGGACCATTTTTATGTAGAGACATTTCTCCTTTAGGATAGTATGTACTGGGTGCTAGGAGTGACTGTTTTGTCCTCCCTTTTCTTATAGCCAGCAAGAAGCAAAAGAAAAAGGAGCTGAACCCAGAGCAAAAGTCAAAAGAGAAGCTGAAAAGGTAGTGATCCTGAATGTTTACACTGCAATGAAAGTATGAGGTTTGGCAGTATCTCTGTAAAAATAACTATGGAATTACTGAAACCCCAATTGTGAGGGAACTAGAGGTACCTTTAGTCCAGGGGTTGAGAAACTCTTTCTTAATGGAACAGATAGCAGATATTTCCGTTTTTGTGGCCATATAGTCTCTGTCACAACTACTCAACTTGCTGTTGTGACTCTAAGATAGCCCTAAACTGTATACAAACATATGGGCATGACTGACTCCAGTACATTTTTATTTATAAAAACAAATGGCTGGCCAGATGTAGATCACAGGTCACAGTTTGTAAACCCCTGATTTATTCCGTTCCCATATATTAATATTAATATTTAAAATTCAGAGGCTGGGCACGCTGGCTCGGCCTGTAATCCCAGCACTTTGGGAGGCAGAGGTGGGTGGATCACGAGATCAGGAGATCGAGACCATCCTGGCTGATATGGTGAAACCCCGTCTCTACTAAAAACAGAAAAAATTAGCCAGGAGTGGTGCTGGGCGCCTGTAGTCCCAGCTACTTGGGAGGCTGAGGGAGGAGAATGGCGTGAACCCGGGAGGCGGAGCTTGCAGTGAGCCAAGATCGTGCCACTACGCTCCAGCCTGGGCGACAGAACAAGACTCCATCTCAAAAAAAAAAAAAGAAAAAAAAAATTCAGAGAAAATGAATAACTTGCTTATAAAGTTAGTGGGAGTATGAGTATCAGTATCAATATCTTCATACTTCAAAGTTCTGGAAACAATAGAATTTAATCCTAGACTTCCTGATACCAAAACCAGCCTTCTTTCTAGCACACAGTGTGTTTTTGGATGATCACATTTGGTCAACACATGTGTTCCTTGTTTTACTTGTGGTTATATTTTCGTGCCGACATTTGGGAAAAATATTAAAAAGTAGCATCCCCAAATAATATTTTCTCGGACTCAAAAAGGCTGGCTCCAAGTAGTTTATTCCAAGTTGTGGTCATTTCCCTACCCCCATCAAAGACTATCGATAATAAATACCACCTCTAAAGAAGTATTGCCCTGGAATTCTGTATGTTTGGCTTGTTTACAGTTGTATTGCGCAGTTGTAATTCTAAATTTAAAAATAATAGCAGTTCACATGAAAAACAGATTCACTCTTCAACATCTATAAGAGAAAATTCTTCAGCATGAGATAATTTCAGATTTCACATTACTATTACAGACAAACTCTCCTCTCATATTATTTTTCTTTTGCTAAATATGATTAATTAGGGGATCTGGCAATGAACTTTTAAGCAGAGCTAGGAGAAAAATTCCCTCTTTCATTTTCTTTGAATTTCAATTTAAGCTAAAGAATTCAGAATAAAATACAAAATCAATTGCAACTGTCATTTGTAATTAACTCTTTGATCTTAAGTGATTGCTTACTCTGTCTCAATTCCTCACGTAACCCTAAACAAGGAGTGTGCCCAGTCATCAGAGAACTAAGTTTATGGAGAGTTTTGTGTATGGTTGCAGGTTTAGTCTGGATTTGGGGGCTATCATGGAAAAAGAAATAGAGCCTTCTTCTTAAGTCCTGTGTGCTTAATAGAAATTGAACACTATAATTGCCAGAAAAAAAATTCTCAGGTCATTTTCTCTCTCTCTCTTTTTTTTTTTTCATAAAGCACTTAGTAGCAACCCAATAAACTAATTTCCAAGAAGATACTCAAGTTTTCTCCTTTTCGTTTCCTTTTAGGAGACATGCGATGAATTTCGGAGTCTTTTACAAAATGGAAAACTTTTCTGCACAAGAGAAAATGATCCTGTGCGTGGCCCAGATGGCAAGACCCATGGCAACAAGTGTGCCATGTGTAAGGCAGTCTTGTGAGTGCGCAAAGCAACCCGCTACTGTGGGATGGTGGAATTGGGGAAGCAATGAGCCAGGCAAATAATATGTATTGTGTTTGTCCTTTCCTTACATGTAATAGAAACAGAAGGTTATCTATAAAGCATTTGAAGAAATCTTTTCTTTATAACGGCCAAGATTCACAGTTCTAGAGATAAAAAAATATATACAACTAAGTTATTACATTCTCTGTTAGTTCTGGGGTAGACTCTACCAGTAGATCACACTTTCTGGATAAAATTCTCAAGCTATTTGCTATCAAGTGGATCCTTTCTCTGGATTATCTCGCAATTCACGTTGGAAAGAAAACATACAGATTTTAATGTCAAAGTCCTCACCTACATTGTTGAAAATAACACATTTTCAGAAAATGAAAAGTAGGTCTTTACACAAAGTTTGGAAGTACACCTAGAATATTTAAGTCATTCAATAGCATTTACCAAACATCTACAATGTACAATGTGTATAATGATTATACAAAGGTGAATGAAATAGATAATCTTCTCAGAAATCATGTAGTCCACTGAGATTAGTGTTGGACATAAGGTAATATAATACAAAGGAGGAACTGTTGAATGAAAAATTTGTCTGTGGTATATTATGGTACTTCAAGAAAGGGACAGTTAATAGAAAGTTTTATGGTGGGATAGAACTGGACCTTATAATTTAGATAAAATGTGGACATGACAGAAAGTAATGAGAGGAGAAGAGGGGAAAAGCAGGAGTAAGGATCTAAAATTAGGAAAAAAGCAAGTCATTGAGTTTAGTCAGAACTTACCAACTTTATCAACCTTAAATGCACACCACAGATTTTGAGGTCAATTCTGTATGTAATGGGAAACTGCAAAAATTGTTCAGATAGGACAGTAAGTGGCATAAATATTGTTCCTTTAGGAAGATTCATTTATCAGTAGTAAACAGGAGAACAAAAGAAAGAAAGTACTAAACTTAAGAATTGCTACTTATGTAGGGGGGAGGAGCTGCAATAAATAACCTAGGAAGAGGCAGCTATGCAGAGCAAGGATGTAGGCTAGAAGGCAAGTGCATCAAGGTGGGGGATGCTGGGAAGGTGAAGTCAATGTCATGTGGCAACAGCTATGCAAGCTGGAGGACAGTGAGCAATTACAGATGATTCCACTGTTTTGTGTTGGTTTTTTGTGAAAGGTAGAAAATTCAGGAGAAAGAATACATTTGGTAGAGAAGATAATGATTTTGGGGCCTCTTGATCATTAGGTATTTATGATAAACACAGCTGGAGATCCCTAGTGAACATTTATGAAATGTTAGTTAATTGTTCTCTTTTTTTTTTTTTTTTTTTTTTTTTTTTTTTGATGTGGAGCCTCACTCTGTCATCCACACTGAAGTACAGGGATGCAATCTCGGCTCACTGCAACTTCCGCCTCCCAGGTTCAAGCGATTCTCCTGCCCCAGCCTCCCGAGTAGCTGGGGTTACGGGCATACGCCACCACACCTGGCTAATTCTTGTATTTTTAGTAGAGACGGGGTTTCGCCATGTTGGCCAGATTGGTCTTGAACTCCTGACCTCAAGGATCCACCCACCTCAGGCTTCCAAAGTGCTGAGATTACAGGTGTGAGCCACCACATCCAGCTTTACTCATCTTGTCTTGTTTGTGGTGATATATATGTGGTGTTCTTTTATTTTAATGAGACCCCTTCCTGGCAAAGGACTCCATATAATTTATATTTTTATTTTCAGAGAAGGACTGCAGCAGAGTAGATGTTAACTCAATGCTCGATAATTCTATACATATGTGATTTGTTCATATAATGAGAAACTCAAAGAAATGCACACCATTGTCTGTAATCTATTATTCCCTACCTCCCACTTTCTAATTTCCAGCCAGAAAGAAGATGAGGAAAGAAAGAGGAAAGAAAAGGAAGATCAGAGAAATGCTGCAGGACATGGTTCCAGTGGTGGTGGAGGAGGAAACACTCAGGTGAGAGCCACCTCTAATTTCAATAACTGGGGCGGGCTCTACTCCTTGACAATAGGACTATGACACAACATATATAGTCTATGGTAAAGGCAGTTTTATACAGTGCTGAGTCCTTGGGAGAACAGATAATTTTCTCCTGAAGTTTGCAGGTAAGATATCAGCACATTTTCACTGCTCTGGGGTTCATTTTGACTTCTTTACACCTTGAAATAATTAACAATATATAATGACCTTATCCCAGTCTCCTGAGCCCTCTGTATGGTAATCTAGACCTCATATCAATAGTTGTTCTCATCAGCATCACATGCTCTTCATTTTCTTTCATTATTCTTTCTTGCCTTGGACAGAGCCACTTTTCTGAGGTGTCTTTTCTGTTGATCCAAGGCAGCAGGACAGGACAAAAGAGCACAGGCTTTGGAGTCAGATCGGGGAACGATCCTGCCCCTACTACCTGGACGTGTGAGACATTGAGTAAATTACTTCGTCTCACTGAATTCTACTTTCCCTGATTTAGCAGTACTCTTCCAGGGATAACAGAAAATAATTTAGGCAAAAGTTTAGCTTGTTTCTTGAGGCATTTTGAAGTGTCAGCATGGCAATGTTGCACAGAAGGTCACTCCTTGGGTCACTGAACACAGTTTCATAAAATTGCAGTCACCTTATTTATCTTTTTACAACCTTGGAATATCAAAACCATGTCTTCACTTCCAGATCTGACAAAGGCCCAATATTTACCTTTGATAAACTCTGGCTGTTCTGTTTTTTTCCATCTTTTTTGCTTTAGGAGGCTGAGTTCTCTTCAGGAATAGCCCTGTTGATTAGACTTGTCTGATAAACATTTTGTCTGTCTTGTTCATAACTTGGTCAAACCTACCTTCCTTGACATTTTGTGTAACTTTGGGTTTTCCTCCAGCATTTTTCTCTCTCTTCTATCTGCACTAGAGATCTGAACATTTTTTTTCTGTACAAGGCCAGATAAATACTTTCAGCATTGCGGGCATTGCGGGTCATATAATGTCTGCTGCAACTATTTCACTCTGCCATTGTTGTGGGAAAGAAGCCAAAAAATAGTATCTGAATAAATGAGTGAGGATGTGTTTCAGCAAAACTTTATGTGTAAGAACAGGCAGCAGGAAAGACTTTTTCCTGTGGGCTACACAATTGACCCTTGAGCAACGTGGGTTTGAACTTCCCAGGTTCACTTGTATGTAATTGTTTTCAAACAAACTTAGATAAAAAATACAGGATTTGTGGGAGGTGAAACCTGCATATCTGGAGGACTAACTTTTTGTGTAGGTGAGTTGTACAGGGCCAACTGACAGACTTGAGTATACATGGATTTTGATCCTGGAACCAGTGCCCTAAGTGTACCAAGGGGAAACTGTAGCTTGCTGACATTTAATATATGCTGTTAAATTCAGTCATATTTACAATTTCCTTGTATAGATCCTTAAAAGCAACATTAGTAGCCATGATAACTCATCTCTTGTAATTAGAACATGGGTGATTTTGGTCCCTTTTTCTCTGTGGATACCAGACCTAGATTTTTTTTTTTTTTTTTTTTTTTTTGTGACTGAGTCTCGCCCTGTCACCCAGGCTGGAGTGCAATGGCGCAATCTTGGCTCACTGCAACTTCTGCCTTCTGGGTTCAAATGATTCTCTTATTTCGGCCACCTGAGTAGCTGGAATTACAGGCTCCCGCCACCATGCCCAGCTAATTTTCGTATTTTTAGTAGAGATGGGTTTCACCATGTTGTCCAGGCTGGTCCCGAACTCCTGACTTCATGATCCGCCCGCGTTGGCCTCCCAAAGTGCTGAGATTACAGGCATGAGCCACTGCGCCCGGCTGCTGCCACCCAGGTGCCGAGGCAAGAGATTGAGGGCACGAGCTGTTCCAGTATAATAAAATATATGAAATAAGAATAGTTATACTAGATATAGATAATAGATATGATTATGTATGAATATCATTAATCATTAGTTTGTAGCAATTACTCTTTACTCCAATATTATAATAATCCTTGCTCTACAATTATAACTTAGGAAAAACCAGGCCATACAGAGATAGGAGCTGAGGGGACATAGTGAGAAGTGACCAGAAGACAAGAGTGTGAGCCTTCTGTTACGCCCGGGCAGGGCCACCAGAGGGCTCCTTGGTCTAGTGGAACGCCAGCATCTGGGAAGATGCCCGCTGCCAAGCAGACCGTGGTCTAGCGGTAGCGTCAGTGTCAAGGAAAAACACCTGCTACTTAGCAGACCAGGAAAGGGAGTCTCCCTTTACCCGGAGTTCAGAGAAGACTCTACTCCTCCCATCTTGTGGACCGCCTGACATCAGTCAGGCCCACCCACAGTTATCCGGAGGCTTAACCGTCTCCCTGTGATGCTGTGCTTCAGTGGTCATGCTCCTAGTCCCCCTTCATGCTCCATCCTGTACACCAGGCTCTGCCTTTTAGATAACAGTAACAAATTAGTGAAAGTAATAAAAAGTTTCTGATATGCAGAAATAATGGCGTAAGCTGTCTCTCTCTCCTCTCTTTCTCTCTGCCTTGACTGCCAGGCAGGGAAAGGGCCCCTTGTCCAGTGGACACATGACCCACGTGACTTTACCTATCATTGGAGATGGCTTTCACTCCTTACCCTCTCCCTTTGTCTTGTATCCAATAAATATCAGCGCAGCCTGGCATTCAGGGCCACTACCGGTCTCCGCGTCTGGTGGTGGTGGTCCCCCAGGCCCAGCTGTCTTTTCTTTTATCTCTTTGTCTTGTGTCTTTATTCCTACAATCTCTCATCTCCGCACAAGGGGAGAAAAACCCACTGACCCTGTGGGGCTGGACCCTACACCCGGCGGTGTTATGTTTCTTATAAAGAGAGGTGAAAGAACTTCTCTTACTCAGATTGTTAAAAACATTTACTAAGAATACAGTAGACTAAGTAATCCAAGGGGACTTCATTCTTCTCTGTTTTCAGGATAAATGTGCTGAGTTTCGGGAACAAATGAAGAATGGAAGACTCAGCTGTACTCGGGAGAGTGATCCTGTACGTGATGCTGATGGCAAATCGTACAACAATAAGTGTACGATGTGTAAAGCAAAATTGTAAGTATTTCTCTCAAAAGGCGTGTCTAAAACATAGTCACATTCCTCTTGAATGAATGGCTATTTTTCATTTGCGATGGCTTTTTCCATGCAAATTATTCTTTTTGCTAATTTCCAAATATTATATTTTTTCTCTTGCATTCTCTAAGGAACAATGAACCTTTGCAAGGGCAGTTAACCAAGTGGCTGATTTCTATTGTATTTTCGATTACAATTCTGTGAACTCTAAGTCCTATCATGGTAGACCCTTGTTCTTTATTGCGCCAGAATTCTAGGAAGACTTTGTGATGGCCATTTGGAATCATTGACCAGCACAGTTGAAGAAAGTTGGCTTCTTGTCATTTGCACGGGACACACTTACTGCATAATCCAGGGTCAATATGTGTTAACAAGACGAATATTGACTTATTTCTCCTCCAGGGAAAGAGAAGCAGAGAGAAAAAATGATGATTCTCACTCCAGCTCAAATGGGACTGGATCAGAATCAGGGAAGGTGAGTTATTACTTGGGTTTTGGCAAGAATGTTCTTTCTGTGAGTCAACAGTTGGCGATCAAAACTACAGAAGAAGGTGCCAATATGATCAAGCTAGGGCTTGCCCTTAGAAGGTCAGGAGTTACCAAGTTATCAGTGATTATCACTTTATGAGGCACTTTTATAAATAATGGTTTATTAATTATTTCAACAGCCTGGTCAAATATGGCCTTTTAACCTTGTTTTATAGATAGGGAAAATGAGGTTTTGCAAGTATACTGGTATTTATTTTGTTTTGTATTATTTTGCTGCTATTATAAGTTACTACAAGCAGTTGCTTAAAAGAACACAAATTTATTATCTTATATTTCTGGATTCCATAAGTTTTAAATGGGTCTGATCATGCTAAAATGAAGGTGTCGATAATGCTGCACTCCTTTGTGGAAGCTCTAGGTGAGGATCTGTTTCTTTGCTTTTTCTAACTTCTAGAAGCTACTTGTATTCCTTGGCTTTTGGCCACCCTTAAGCCAGTGATGGCCAGTCAAGTCCTTCTCATGTTGTATCATTCTCATACTGACTCTCCTGCCTCTGCCTCTCTCTTTCATGAATAAGAACCCTTGCGATTACCTGGGCCCCACTTGGATAATCCAGGGTAACTTCCCCATTTTAAATTCAGCTGATTAGCAATCTTAATTTCATATTCAGCCATAATTCCTCCTTGCCAGGAAAGCAACCTATTTGGAGGTTCCAGGAATTAGAACATATGTCTAAAACAGAGTCTGATTCCACAGAGGACATTGTGGAATGTCCTCTCTGTCGGCCATTATTTTGCCTACCACAGCAAGGTTACACGGCTGCCTGACTCTTGGAAAGAAATCCTCTGATTCTCAAATCTAATCAGATACTATGTAAAAACAGCACTTCCGATATAATCTTTCCATCTTTTCAGGATACATGTGATGAGTTTAGAAACCAAATGAAAAATGGAAAACTTATCTGCACTCGAGAAAGTGACCCTGTCCGGGGTCCAGATGGCAAGACACATGGCAATAAGTGTGCTATGTGTAAGGAAAAACTGTGAGTATGTTTCAAAATGAGCTTTTGACTGTGAATCTTAAAGTACAATAGTCATTTCTTACCAGTTTGAGAAAATGACAGTTGTCTTAGAAGCAGATCTAGTAATGAATGAGGTGTTTGTTCACTTTGATTGAAATGGTTCATTGTTTTCCCCCCAGGGAAAGGGAAGCAGCTGAAAAAAAAAAGAAAGAGGATGAAAACAGGAGCAATACAGGAGAAAGGAGCAATGACAAAGAGGTAATAGATGTTAGACACTCTAATACCTGAATTCAGTTAGTTCACTGTATGGTAAATTTATTCAACAAATATTCATGAAATGCTGACTCTGTCCCAATCATTGGCAATAAAATGGTTAACAATGAAGTCATGGCCAGATCTTGAAAATAAATAGCATGCTCTTCAATTCCCCAAGAGTGACTCTGATGCAAATGTAGAACCAGTGACAATTGTTAGATTATTGTAGTTAGCCAGTGAATTTCATTTTTGAATTTTTTCTTTCCTTTGAGACAGGGTCTTGCTGTTGCTCAGGCTTGTCTTGAACTCCTGAGTTCAAGCGATCCACTGGAGCTCAAGTCTCAGCCTCCCAAAGTGCTGGGATTACATGAGCCATCACACTTGGCTGTTTCTGAATTTTTTAAACAAATAAATATCAAACAATCAGATGCCAAAAATTACAAAGAAAATTAGTATCAAAAGTTTGGAGTTTGAGGCCAGAAACGGTGGCTCACGACTGTAATCCCAGCACTTTGAGAAGCCGAGGCGGGCGGATCACGAGGTCAGGAGATTGAGACCATCCTGGCTGACATGGTGAAACCCCGTCTCTACTAAAAATACAAAAAATTAGCCGGGTGTGGTGGCGGGTGCCTGTAGTCCCAGCTACTCGGGAGGATGAGGCAGCAGAATGGCATGAACCCGGGAGGCAGAACTTGCAGTGAGCTGAGATCGCGCTATTGCACTCCAGCAGCCTGGGCGACAGAGCGAGACTCCATCTCAAAAAAAA
>NW_016803289.1:2582758-2587149 GCF_001698545.2 Rhinopithecus bieti
CTCGGGAGGATGAGGCAGCAGAATGGCATGAACCCGGGAGGCAGAACTTGCAGTGAGCTGAGATCGCGCTATTGCACTCCAGCAGCCTGGGCGACAGAGCGAGACTCCATCTCAAAAAAAAAAAAAAAAAAAAAAAAAAAAAAAAAAAAAAAAAGTTGGGGTTTGAGAAAAAAAATTCTTGATCTGGCATTTCATTGCCACCTAGTGTTCAGTTTTGGTCTTCATAAATAGTATTCAACACTACAACACCAACACGTAGAATATTACACAGCACAATTTCTTTTAATCCACCGACGGACTCCAGTTAGAACAGAAAAATGGTAAAATTTCTCTAGGAAGATTTTTCCTATTAGTAGGGCAACTTTTCATTAAGCCTGTAGTGACTACAGAAACTGAAACATTAATAGTAATTATCATTATTTAAAAATATTTTGGGAACTTTATGGCACAACTTCACATGATCTTTAAAGGACATCTATTTAAAATCTTGGTAAATTTTTAATTTTATGATCCTTATTTAAAAAATTTCAAACAGAAGAATGCTATCTATATGTATATATAGAAAATATTGAGTGAAAAAAACCAACAACAAAGAAAATACAGAGGCAGGGTGTGGTAACTCACTCTTATAATTCCAGTGTTTTGGGAGACCAGAGCACGAGAATTTCTTGAGCCTAAGAGTTCAAAACCAGCCTGGGCAACATAGTGAGACCCTGTCTCTACAAAATAATAATAATAATAATAATAATAAAAATAGCCGTGCATGATGGTGCAAACCTGCAACTCTAGCTACTGGGAGGTTAAGGTGAGCAGATCACTTGAGCCCAGGAGTTCAAGGCAGCAGTGAGCTGTGGTAGCATTATCGCACTCCAGCCTGGGCAACAGAGTGAGAACTTGTCTTAAAAAAATAAATAAAAAGAAAATATTGAGATTGTGTGTGTGTGTGTGTGTGTGTGTGTGAAATAGAGAACTACAGTTTTATCTACACATGCAAAGTTAAATAAGGTTTACCAATAATTATATTTAAACCTCCCCCAAAATCTATGCAATGGGTAATATTTTTCCAATTTTTTAGAATTCAGGAAAACTTAAGAGAAGTTAGCTACACATAAATAATGAATAGAAGAACCAAAGACTGAATTGCAGGGTTGCAATACAGTCAGAGGAGTGCTATTATAAACGTATGTGGTATTGTGAGCACCTGGAAAAGAAAATACTTCCAGTAATTTGTGAAAATAGTGGTTGTGAGACATTTAATATGTTGATAGGTATTTAATTCCAGAGAATTTTTTTAAATGCTGCAATAAAAAGTAAGGCCTGGAATTGTTTGTTTACGGACATCACAATTTAAAGAAAGAAGGGTAAGTACAATCTAGGTTATTGTGTTATGTTTTAAGGTAATGTTTCCATATCATCACTTTGGCTCTTTGGGCTTAAACGAAGTTCCAGTGACTTCTGTAGCTCTCTGAAGATTTTAATACATTCCAGATCCTGTCTGTAGACTCGGTTCTATTGGCTTCTTTTTACGATCATTATGTTTCAATGAACACAAAAGGCAGCTCCATATCCTTATCCACAGATAGGAGTTTTATTCTCCGCCTTGTAAAAGCAAATAAGTAAAAAGGTATAGCCTGGTGGTTAGCAGGTTTCTGATCACAAATTCAACACTGACTTTATTTAGTATCTCTGAGATTTATTTTTCTCATCTGCAAAATGGGAATGATGAGTATTTATTTATAAGATTTTTACAACCACTAAAATAAATCTGTTAAGCCACACAACAAAGCACTTTGCACAATAAAAATGCTTTTTTTTGTTTGTTTGTTCTTGGTAAATTGTTGTTGAGAAATGAAGCTGAAAGTTTACATGTTTTATGTTTTGCAGAAGAGTGTCTTTTAGTTCATTCCAGGGCTTTTGAAGTAGACTTTTTATGTGTGGAATACTGAGTGCACTCGTGGGGAGACAGGTTTGGGGCTCCGCCTCATAGAAAATTGTATTAAAATGAGATGGGGCAGGGCACTGGGGGCTCATGCCTGTAATCTCAGTGCTTTAGGAGGCCAATGTGTGACAATTACTTGGAGCCAAGAGTTTAAGACCAGCCCAGGCAACTTTTTAAAGAGACTCCCGTCTCTACAAAAAATTTTAAAATATTAGCTAGGCACCGTGGCACATGCCTATAGTTCTAGCTACTTAGGAGGCTGAGGTGGGAGTGTTGCTTGAGCCCAGCAGTTGGAGGCTGTGATGAGCTATGATTGCACCACTGCACTCCAGGCTGGACAACAGAGCAAAATCATATATATATATATATATATATATATATATATATATACACACACACACACAGACACACACACACACACACACACACACAAACACACACACACACATATGTACACACACACACGCATATACACACACACGCATATACACACACACACACACGCATATATACACAGACACACACACACACATACATGTAGTTTTTAAAGGAATAGGCTGCTTTAGGCAGTACTGAAATTCCATTAGGGCAAGACAATCATTTGAGAGAGATGCAATGAACAGATTCAAACTTCTTACGTAGAGATTGAATAAAGTGCCTTTAAAACATATTTCTTCTCTGAAATTTTACTTTCTCTGCTTTTTTTCCTGTGTTATGAGTTTATGTCTAATCAGTCAATCACATTATCAGGTTTTAAAGATTATACCATGACAGTAACATCTTTTTCTGCTACTGTTGGTAGGATCTGTGTCGTGAATTTCGAAGCATGCGGATAAATGGGAAGCTTATCTGCACCAGAGAGAATAACCCTGTTCGAGGCCCATATGGCAAGATGCACATCAATAAATGTGCTATGTGTCAGAGCATCTTGTACGTAAAAAGGTTTATCAATCAATTTGATAGTTGTGCCTGTTTGCCAGAAGTTAGTTCTTGTTACTTTTAAAACCTAAGACACTTGGCATCACACATTAATGATACAATAGCTCCTCTCTTTTGAAGAGACAATTTCCAAAGCCCTTTCACAATAATTTTTTTATTTTGATGTTGAGAAGCATAATCACACCCAGAACCTCTGGGGTAGGAAGAGGTAGCTTATCAGCTACGTAACCTGGGACAGGCCAGTTCATTGTGCAGAGCCTCAGTTCCTCCTGAGGGAAAAATAACTGCACAATACAGTTTTGTGGAGATTCGAGGACATTTTAAAAATGCTTCTGAACTTCAAAGCATTATACCTATGTAAATAACAATCAAAACTGTGAGTTTAGTTATAATTTAATTAGAAAAGTAAAATGAAAATTATAAAACTTTCTAGATGAGAGTCATAAGTCTGTTACATTAAGGAAAATAAAGACCTTTTAGGATCATATTTTCTGGATAAGAGTATAGTAACAGCATCTATGATAGTTGATAGCATTGCCACAAATATATTATCATGAAAATTCCAACAATCAGAACTGATTAGCTTACAGAAAGGTATTCTTAGAATTTTATTTTCAAATATAAGAAAATAGTGTTAGATTTGCTAATGTTTAGCATTGAAGAAACACTTGGTTAAAGACAATTCAGTAACAACCCTAGAAAAATTACCCTATCTTTTTTTTTTTAATCTGCAGCGATCGAGAAGCTAATGAAAGAAAAAAGAAAGATGAAGAGAAATCAAGTAGCAAGTCCTCAAATAATGCAAAGGTTATTTCTTAAAGGATACCAGAATAACTGTCTTACTTTTCACCCTCAGAATTTTGCGTTCTTCTCCAGTTTTGGGAATAATAAAGATACAAATCTCTTAACTTCAAAGAAAATTGATTTTGCTAGTCTTGTCACTTTGGATCATAACAAGATTTTCTGGGGAGCTTTGGACTTTGATATCTTTTTTGATTTTGTAGAAAATTCTCTGAGAGTGTGTGTCAATTGATGTTTTAGTCTTTCCTCCTTGGGAGAAATATGGATTGAAAAGTAGAGGGTAAAATTCTTTACCAACTCAACTGCATGCTTATCTTTGACACTTTAAGTGTGAAATAAGGCTTTGGGTAGCTCCTTGATATTTATTTTAATAATTCAGGCAATATAATCTAAGTCTCCCTTTTAGCTTCCCTTCTGTTTTTACCAGATGATTTTATCAGCATTAAAGAATCAGTAGTGTGCGTGCATGATGCTTTCTTTTCTATTTCTTTTTCTTTTTTTTTTTTTTAATTTTTTTTCTCTTTTTCTTTTTTTTTTTATTATACTTTAAGTTCTAGGGTACATGTGCATAACGTGCAGGTTTGTTACATATGTATACTTGTGCCATGTTGCTGTGCTGCACCCATCAACTTGTCAGCACCCATTAATTCATCATTTATATCATGTATAACTCCCAATGAAATCCCTCCCCCCTCCCCCCTCCCCATGATAG
>NW_016803289.1:2591122-2622928 GCF_001698545.2 Rhinopithecus bieti
CCAGGTGAGGCGATGCCTCGCCCTGCTTCAGCTCTCGCTGGTCAGGCTGCAGCAGCTGACCAGCACCGATTGTCCGGCACTCCCTGGTGAGATGACCCCAGTACCTCAGTTGAAAATGCAGAAATCACCGGTCTTCTGTGTCGCTTTCGCTGGGAGTTGGAGACTGGAGCTGTTCGTATTCGGCCATCTTCCTCTGCCCCCTAAAGTGGTTTTCTCTATTTCTTTTTCAGGACTACAAAGAAGACGTCTTCATTCAGTTCTTTAATAGTAACAATCACATTTGTAGAGTTAGATCCCTAAGCAATTGTCCTTTTGTCAAAAGCATGCTTCATCGGGAAAATAGGGGAAAGGAAGGATGGATGAATGGGAGGAAAAAACAAGAAGGTCTATCAAGTGTTGTGTTATGTTTCCCTACATTTTTCAGGACCAGTGCAGACAGGTTCAGAATGAGGCAGAGGATGCAAAGTTTAGACAACCTGTGCGTTCCTTGGCCTCTGTTGCCAGGATAAGTACAGTGAGTCTGAGCCCAGAACTAAGAGAGGACTTCCTAAAACCAAGTTTGAAAAAATCACTAAGCCAAAAAGGGACAAAGTCATGTTCACTTTCCCTTTCTCATTTTCTAGGATGAGTGCAGTGAATTTCGAAACTATATAAGGAACAATGAGCTCATCTGCCCTAGAGAGAATGACCCAGTGCACGGTGCTGATGGAAAGTTCTATACAAACAAGTGCTACATGTGCAGAGCTGTCTTGTGAGTAAGATGATTCTGCTCCTCCTGCAGCTAGCAGGGGAAGTGCGTTTTTAGAAACTGCTGATTGAATAAATTTGTGTATTTATGAACACTATGGGATTTTAAAAATAAGTCTTTAGAATTAAAGTCCTCAAATTGAGAACACCTGATATAGTAGAAAGAACATTTAGACTTGGAGACAGAAATTCCCTAAGTTCTAACCAAGATGTATACTAACTGTGTCATTAAACAATTTGTTTTCCACTTTCAGCATCATAATTAGAAGAAATTCTTCAAGATCTTTATTCCACAACTAGATCAGACTCAATTGAGATGCCTCATAAAATAAACACAAATTTTACACCCCAAAATATATTATATCAGAATCTTGGGGTGATGTAACTTATTTTTTAGAAAGAGTTTCTAGGTTATTCTAAAAAGCAACTGGAAGTGGAGACCAATGGACATTATAAATGATGATGATGATGATGGTTGTAAAGCGCACTGTGAACACAACAATAGTCAAATTTATTTAGCTTTTCATAGTGAGTGTTCTTTGAGAGAGGAATTACCAAATACTGCTCTCATTTTATGTTCTAGAAAATCAAAACTTAAGAACATTAAGCCACTTGTCATCTGTTAAGTGATGAAAGTTCTAAGCCAGCTCCTAATTGTGTAATTTTCTTAATATGTCATCCTGGTCACTATCTCAATGTTCTGTGATTATGATTTATTTATTTGTTTATTTATTTACTGAGACAGTGTCTCACTCTGCTGCCCAGGCTGGAGTGCAATGGTGCAATCTCAGGTCACTGCAACCTCTGCCTCCAGGGTTCAAGTGATTCTCCTGCCTCAGCCTTCCAAGTAGCTGGGATAGCAAGTGTGCACCACTGTGCGCAGCTAATTTTTGTATTTTTAATAGAGACGGAGTTTCTGTTGGCCAGGCTGGTCTCCAATTCCTGACCTCAGGTGATTTGCCAGCCTAGGCCTCCCAAAATGCTGGGGTTATAGGCGTGAGGTACCATGCCTGGCATCTGTCATATTTTATGAGGATTGCTTAACTTCTCACTGAAAGTTATAGGAACTGTTTCTTATTTTCAGTTACTTTTTGTTTTCTTCTCTAGTCTAACAGAAGCTTTGGAAAGGGCAAAACTTCAAGAAAAGCCATCCCATGTTAGAGCTTCTCAAGAGGAAGACAGCCCAGACTCTCTCAGTTCTCTGGTAAGGAGGACTATTTCTGAAAAGCTACTTATCAGTTTAATTTTCTCGATTTTTTTTTGACCTGTTGCTATTTGCTCTTTCCGTAGAAGGGTCTGAGGTTTGCTGATTCAGTGCATCCTGAAGTCATTTGAGGACTGTATGCAGTTTATGCTTGGCAAGAGTTCTGGGGTTTCTCATTAGTGCCTTATTCTGTGCCCTTTGAGATTATTTGCCTTGCTTCAGTTTAGTACATTTTGAAATTTACAATGTGGGTGTGGAATAATTGTGACTAATCTCACTTGTGGTAGAATACGTAGTCAGGTGCCTCAATTCTGTAATTTTAGCAGACCAACAAGTTTCCTCACCTAGCTTCCGCTTATTTCCCTCCTCCAACCAAATCTGTGTTCACATCCTGGAACTCTACGGCAAGCATGCTCACAGGTGTAAATTTCCACAAATTAGCAATTCATAGTGGCTGAAACTTCTTTTTTAAAATATAGGCTGAGCTGGGTGTGGTGGCTCGTGTAAATTGGGCTCTACATCAGGGATACAAAGGCAGGGAGAAGAGCTATTAACAAAATATGTTTTTTTAAAAAAATACTAAAGTATAATAGTCACATAAAAGAAATGCACATATTTCTTCTGTGATAGCAGCAAGAAATAAGGTATCATCAGCAGACCAGTAGCCCCCTCATTCTCCCTCATAATCTACGGTCTGTTTTGGAGCTGAGATTTCTTTTGGAGAAATAAATCTTTCATTAATCATTTCTTTTTATCAAGCCAGCAGTCCTTTTGTCAGTCTACAAATACTTATTGAGCACCCACTATTTTTCCAGGCATTATTTATGTATGCTAGGTTAATAGCCATGAACAAAACAGATAGCACTCATTACACGAAGTTCATAGTATATTGGAAAAGCAGATACAATAAATAATATAAATAAATAAATAAAATAATGCCAAGGAGGACATAAGGCAGAAAAAAAAATGGTACAGTAAATTCTGAGATGGGGAGGGGAGGGGATACAATTTTACGTGGCATATATAGGGAATAACTCTCTCAGAAGCTGACATTTACATTAAGACCTAAGGGTACTGATTCAGTAGGTATATATGAGGGGAACATACTCCAGGGAGAAAACATAGCAAAGCGTTTAGTGTTGTTGAAATAGAGCTACCTCAGCTGTAGAGGAGGAAGTCAGGAAGCTAACGGGAGGCCATGGTATAAAGCGTTTTGTAGACACTTTTAAAGACTTTGCCTAATATTCTGATTGACGGTTTTGAGAAGAGTAATATGATTTGATTTATATTTTAAAGGAATAACTTTGCCTGATATCTATTGAAAACACTGCAGGGAGGCAAGGGCTGGACAGCTAATTAGCTATGCAGTAGTCTACAGAAGAGATGATGCTAGTTTATATCATGTGGTGGAACTTTTGAGAGGTGGTTAGATGCTGGGTCTGTTTTGAAGGTGGAGTCAACAGAATTTGTTGAGTTGAAGTACTATGTTAAAAAAAATAAAGAGAGAGAGAGAGAGAGAGTAAGGAACATTGTAGTACCTTTTGAACATTCTAGCACCAGTTACCTGAAAAAATACACTTGATATACCTGGTTGAGTCTAACCTTTGCCAGGGATTCATATAAGTTACTTATCTAAATTCTCCATGAATATTTCTACCAATATGGAACTCACCACAATCTAAAGCAATTCATTTAGGTGTTTGAATCATTTACCAAAACAAAGGAACAAGCAAACAAATACTGCCTGACTTCTCCAAAATGCATATTAGCAGATATAATATTATTAAATTTTCTATGTCATCTTTGTGCCTGTTTTCAGTAAGTAGTTTTCAAGGAATTTATTAATTTCACCTATGTTGTCAAATTTTTTGGCATATAGTTTACATTTCTAAATTATTCTTTTAATATCTACAGCTCATATAACGATGACCTTTTATCTCTAATATTGGTAATATATGTTTTCTTGACTCTGGTCAATTTTGCAAATAGCTTATCAACTTACTAATCTTTTCAAGCAGTTAACCTTTGACTTTGTTCTGTTTTCTATTTCATCAATTTCTCCTCTTTATTATTTATTTAAAAATTTTTCTATGCTCATCATTGGCTAGCTTCTTCAGATGAAAGTTTAGATCATCCATTTTAGAACTTCCTTCTTTTCTAATATATGTATTAAGGCTATAAATTTCCCTCAAATTACTGCTTTGGCTGCTGGGATTTGACAGGTTATATTTTCTTTGTGATTCATTTCATTTCTAAATTCTGTGATTACTTTGAGTCATGAGTTATTTAGAACTCATCCCTTTACTTATAAATATATTTCGTATAAATATTATATACTTGATTCTTTTTGTTCTTCCAGTTTGATAATTTCTGTGTTTTAACTGGAGTACTTACTTGTTAATATTCTATGTAATTACTGATACCATTGGATTTAAGTCTTCCATCATCCTATTTGCTTTTGAATCCATTTTTCTATATTTTGGCTCTACTTTTTGTCTTCTTAAAAAACTAATCAAGTTCTTGTAATTATCATTAATTACTAAACTCATACTCCCAAAACACTACGAAGAGCAAATATGTTTCTTCTTTTACATGGAAAATGTACATATGGTTTTACCATGGAACACATACTGACAACTAAAAGTTACTGAACACTTAGTATGTGACCAATACTGTGTTAAGCATGAACTTACATGCATTATCTGTTTTAATCCCTTAAAGCAGTAATATAAAGTAAGGACTACTATTATTTATGGTTTTCAGATGAGAAAATTAAGGATGAGAAAAGTTAGATAAGTCACTTGTCTAGTTAGTGGTAGAGCTAGGACTCAAAAACTCATGCAATTTATGAGTATTGACCTCTAAGTCTTTCCTTTCTAGGCTGTGTATAACCAGTATCTTCACTTAAAAAGGCAAATATTATTTCTAGCATGCCTATCATTCTAGATTTCTTCTTATGGGCAGGTAATTGTGTCACATATTATAAAGGATTTTTGCTTTCTTATTGCTTTGCTATTCCTTGTTTCTTTGTTTATTTACCTTGTCTAGTTAAAAATGGCCAAATTCAGGAAGTTAAATTCACCTCATATGGTGCAAAATCAATCTTTGAGTTTGAATAACCTATATCACAGTCCTTTTACAACCATTTATTCAAGTTGGATTAAGTAACTCAAGAGGTTTTCTTAAGCCCATCCATCTCCTTGAATGCCATAAAGTAAGTCTGCTTTATGTTTTGCTTCTTCAGGATTCTGAGATGTGCAAAGACTACCGAGTATTGCCCAGGATAGGTTATCTTTGTCCGAAGGATTTAAAGCCTGTCTGTGGTGACGATGGCCAAACCTACAACAATCCCTGCATGCTCTGTCATGAAAATCTGTAAGTATTCAAGTTGCCCCATCATATCTTCCAGTTTAGAATTTCTCAGCTAGAGTGTTAACCCATAGTAACGCACCTATATAAATTCGAAGGGTGTTGCAAGTAATTTATTCATCATAGAAATTAAAAATTTAAAATTTGTGAATTATCTTTCTTATGTGTAAAATAGAAAAGATTTAAGGCTATTCCTTTGGTAAATTGCTTACCTACATTGCTATATGCTCTATTGAGTAAAAGAGAACAAAAAAATAGTGGGGTTACAATTACAGAACATAGGGATAAGCCTGTGTACAGTCACAGGAGTGTGAACATCATTCATTCTGTGTGTAGTGGACAAAAACAGTAGAGAAGCACTGCTATATAAACCCAGCCCAGTGTATAATATCTAAAAGCTCCTGTGACTATAATATAGCTACAGATTCCCCATTTCTTTAACCCTGCCTCTTGAAAGAAGTAGTACCTTGCAAAAGGAAAGTGCACTGTACAAAAGAAAGCACAATAAGTAAATGGCTGATCTGATGTCTGCTCTCATATTTATGACTATCTGGGTATCTGGAGGCATATTATTTCATGATTCTGAATCTCACTCCCTTCATTGGAGAAATGGAGACAGTTCTCTGAGCTGCTGACTTCACAGATGATTGAGAAGAACTGCTAGATATAAAAATATTTTTATCTTAAGTTAAATACAAGGGATTCATTTTAATATTCTTATTATTGGCTTTAGTTTTGTTGTTGCTACTCTGCTCAAATGCTGTCTGAATTTTTAAATAATTTCCCCTTGCCTCTGTGTGCATCCCTTCCCTTCTCCTGGCCACCATTTGGCCAGCTTTCAAGGAGAGAATGGTGACAAACCTTGTTTTTTCCATCTCACCTGACCCTAGACCTATATTGCAGTTCGTGTACTACTTTATCCTTCTTAGGACACTGTAAGCAAGGCCCAGAACATGAGGATAGGACTCCCTGATATCCTGTTTTTTAATCCTGGAAAAATATTTAAAAGAAAAAGGCGCTCCTCAGGTCATATGCTTAAAAACATAAAATCTGAATATAATCCTTCATCTATAGGTAAGGTATGGTAGATAAGGCACTTTCAGATTTCAGTCACTGAATCCCTGCAACCTGCTATGGAATGTTGTTATCTTTATTACACAGAAGGTTAATCTGAGGCTCAGAGAGTCCAGGTAATTTGATTAAAGTTGCAAAGCTAGGAAGTAAATCAGACAGGATTTTGACCTTATTGATTTGGGTCTAAATACAGTTTTCTTTTTTCTCCACTTAAATTCCTTAGTTTTTCAAAGACCAAAGATTCCTTAGATAATATGAAGAAAGTCACCCCTTTCAAGAAATTTTTAAAAAATTATGTGATGTGAACAATCCACACACATAATATTCATAGGCTCATGGAGCACTTGAAATTCATCCATAGACCTTATAGGTTTTTAAGAATTAAGAAATTCTTAGCAAACTATCGCAAGAACAGAAAACCAAATTCCGCATATTCTCACTCATAGGTGGGAATTGAACAATGAGATCACCTGGACACAGGAAGGGGATCATCACACACCGGGTCCTATTGTGGGGAGCGGGGAGGGGAGAAGGATAGCATTAGGAGATATACGTAATGTAAATGACGAGTTAATGGGTGCAGCATACCAACATGGCACATGTATACATATGTAACAAACTTGCACGTTGTGCACATGTACCCTAGAACTTAAAGTATAATTTAAAAAAAAGAAGAATTAAGAAATTCTTGTTTAAGCAATAAATATAACTGCCCAGGAATTCCATTACTATGTATACCTTATCTGCAGCCCAGAAATCCTTCAATTCCTCTTTGTTGTAAATGTCAGGGCCTAAATTATCCATACAGTTTTCTTCAACATTTTCATCAACTTTATAGACCCATAACAAGTGATCTATTTAAGGGAACTTTAGAGTAAGAAACTGAAATGATGAAAATATTAAGAAAGCATGCCTCACGATAGTTTGTTTGGTTAAGGGAGTTGGGAGTATATATTATAAAGAAGGATCAGGTTATCTGAGGCAAAAGGAAACAATATTCATTTCCAAGGTTTTAGAGAAAGTTATAGGAGAGCAATTTCAACTTAAGCAATGCCAAAAGACAAATTGCACTGCCTTGATAGATAATGAGTTTCCCATTACTAGAAGCAAACAAGTACATGTCTGATTCATAGTATTTCTCCAGTGAAAGGCGTTAAAATTCATACTCCTTAAGATTCATTCCAACCGCAAAACTGAGACTGTATCATTTGTGTCTGGTTATATTTTTCCCCAAGTCATATTACTGGTACTCAATATAGTCAAACATCTCTCTGGGATCTATTTCTCGCATCTGTAAATGCGAGATCACCTTTAGATCAGATGATCCCCAAGTTTATTTCCAACATTCTTTATGACATATATCAGTGAATGAAATGTGACAGGATAGGTCCAGGGCTAGGGGACAAATCTGGAGCAGAAGATAAACAGCCTGGACGATACCTACTGAAAGTGAAAATAGTTGAATGCAGATCCCAGATCCTCCCTCTAAATGCAGTTTGGTTTGATACCAAATGTCCTGCGTGTTGGTCGTTATTTATTTTCTCATTATAACTGAGAACTTCCTCATTGTTGAAGCATCCTCTGATCTGTTTTAGGATACATCAAACAAATACACACATCCGCAGTACAGGGAAGTGTGAGGAGAGCAGCACCCCAGAAACAACCGCTGCCAGTAAGCCCACATCTGTAAGTACATAAGTAGACTGGCCTCCGTGGTTATGTTGTGAGGAGTAGTGGGTTCTGGTTTTGTTCTCTTCCATTGAGTAACAGACATTTATCTGGCCAGAGAGGTAACACTAGGTCAGGTGACCCAGAATTGGTCACATTTTCACTATAAGGATAATTAAGTAATTACTGAAATAAGTGGAAATAATGCAGCAGTTAATATTTTAAACTATTTAATTGATTCATTAATAGATTGTTTATGAGCAATGTCTCCAATATAACATTTCTTATTTCAGGATAGGTTTTATCTTCTGTGATCTACAATACAAAGATGAGACAGAGACCAAGAAAGGTCAGAGAGTGACAGAGTTGGATTTAAACAATTTCTATATAATGCCCATATTCTTGAACTTTACATTGTATTAAATTATTTCCCAGCATTAAAAGTTGACCAGTTTCATTTAAACTCCTGAAAGGATGTTTCAACATACGTTACTGAATTTGACATTCTCCCTGGTGACTATTTAAATAGTCATCCTCAGGGAGATGGTATATTACATGAAAAAATAGGAATTTTCAAATAAGAGAAAAATGTTTTGTTATGGGATAAATATGAGTGCAAAGTTCAGTTTTTGCTGTGCTTCCTATATGAGACTCTTGGCAAATCACATAAATACTCTAAACCAAATATCCCAATGAACTATGAAAATATTCAATAAAGACCGACTTTTATACATTTGGCACAATGTTTGAAAAATTAATGTCACTATTATTACTATGCCTAAGACCAAAGTATGAATTTAGAAAAAGAGAAGAGTCCAAAGTATGAACTTAGATAAACAGACCATGGTATAGTGCTTATTTATTTTTAATAAATTATTTTCAATTGTAGTTTGATAAAATTATATGTAATAAAACAGCATTTTAATGCATTATATTTAATAAAGCTATTTATTATTATTCACATTCTCTTTGCTCCATTCCACTGCCACAGAAAGCTTTGGCAATAATGGAATCAGAAACTATTCAGCCAGATTTGAAAATCTTAGTCAAGCAATATTAGATAAGGCCATATTAAAAACGTCTACCCAACAATCTTTGTTATGGGAAACTGTGAAAACAAGAATCATAAGCTAGAGTCTTCCTAGTTTCACATTAGCAGTTGAAAGCAGTGTAGAGGAAGCCGAGGACCAGAATGAAATCAGAAGACTTTATCTTTCTCATGTGGGCTTGACAAAGTTATTTACCACCCATTTAAAGACCTCTATTCTAGTTCTTTACCAGAATCCATAAAAAGAGAATTTAAACTTTAACTCTAGACCCTATATTGTGTTTGCTGTCTTATTATATAGAAATTCTTAGTAGTTTGCTCCCATTTTATTGATGGAATATACTGTTCCCCCTCCTCACAAGCTCACCTTTACATATATCTCAGGAGACAAAGGTCAAAATAGCTTTATGCCAGTCCAATAGATGACACCTTAGACCACACTTCCCTGTAACTCTCATCCTGTGTAGGCAACTTGGAAAAACTACTTTATAAAGAATTTGCCATAGGTTTATACTGGTAAGATGTATTTCTTTAAATAATGAAGAATCTTGCCGGGGCTCAGCACACAAGGTGTTATAAAAGAATGCCGTTCTTCCATTTCTGGGTGTAGGCTTTCGACTGGAGTTGCATAGCAGGCATTAATAATGACAGAAATTATTATGGTGTTAGTTAACAAAACAAAAACTGAAAGTGTCCTGGACACAGGTGGAACTTCAGGTCCCTGTGTAAGATTCAAGGGTATGATCTTGGGTACAGGTGGTACAGACTGGTCATGGCCTAGCATTGTTCTGATGACTAGTAAGGGTGTATATACTGGGGTTGAAGCCTCTTGTCTGAACTTTATTTCTGGGTGGAAGTTTCTCTAAGAAAGTCTGGAATCTCAAGAATAGAATAACAGTCCAGGCAGTCACAACTTTCCTGGAAAAGTACATTGAGTATCTTGGAACCCACACTTTTGTTGCTAAATACATAATACTTCCTATTATGCAATAACTATTATGCAGTAACTACTAAGATTTACATAGGTCTTTAGAGTTTTATGTACATTTTCTCTTTGTTTCCTTCCAACAGTCATTTGATTAGGGCAGGGATCACTGTCTTTCCCATTTTACAGAAAATCATCTTGGGGGAAACTGTCACTTACTAAAGTCCCTCAGTATAATACATTGGGTTCAAAGTAGATATCCTGACTTCATTTCCAGTGCTCTACTACCATTCCTTAGTTGTCAGGAGATTCTGAAAACTAAGTGCTCTTGAGAAGGCATTATCTCAATTAAAAGATGATTTGCTAGATTGGAAGGAAATTTCTATATTAAGAAAAATAGCAATACTATTTTGTGAGATAAATAAATGACTATTCTTATCTCTATTTCTCAATGATTTCTCAAGTCTATGGATATCTTGCATTCTACATTATTATTATGTATTTTGATAGGTTCACTTGAAAATTCTTATCTATATCTGTCAATTTCATGACAGATTTTCAAGGATTCAGGAAGACCAAAGCTTGCTACTTTCAAACCAAAGAAAACTGCCTGGAGTTGATATAGGCAATAAAGTGGAGATTTGAGTTTGGAGTGACAGTGCTGCTCATGCCCCAGGTGGTACTAGTTGAAGATGTGCAGTTATATGAAAGAAAATTCCTGAGGCTCTCACCCCCTATAAGATTATTTTTAAAATACTGATTTAATGTTTTAAAGGTTGATTTCAAATATATGGATGAGTCAGGCAAAGGAAGACAGCTGATTACATTCTAGTGGCCTACAACAAACTATAGTAGAAAAACATTCATGTTACAGGAATTGAATTCAAGTTATGACCTAACATGACAGTGACAAGTTACCAAACTTCTCTGAAGCTCAATTTCCTCATCTGCAAAATGGTGCTAATTACACCTACTTCTTTTTTTATCAGCATGAAGACTGCATGTGATCAAAGGCAGAATTAAGCCATATTCATTTTTGTGTCCACCTCAACACGTTGTACATACTAGGTGCTCAATATTTGTTGTATCAAACTGGATAAAATGTGAAACTGATTTTAAACTGTTACTTCTTTGCAGAATGCAGAATCTATGTATTTCTTTGATTAAGATGCAGCTATAAATATACAGCTCACATTTCTGCAATATCTCTGGGTTCTAGTATCTAACCTACACATCTTCTCTTCTAGGATGAATGACGGGAAGATTGTTGAAAGCCATGAGGGAAAAAATAAACCCCAACTCTGAATCACCTACCTTCACCTCTGTATATACAAAGAATTCTTTTGGAGCTTGTCTTATTTGCTACAGAAAACAATACAGAGCTGTTGGCAATAGACTCACTGATTTTCAGTCTTTTCCATCTCTTTCCTTCTAGACTCCGTAATCTGAGGGTATAAAGAAACCTCCACCAAGTCTGAGCCCTCGAAATGTCCTGATTACAATGCTGTCTGTCCAACTGCCTGTTCAATAAAAGCAAACTCAGCAGAACACCCTTTCTGAGGCTTCTTTGTCACTGTCTGGATAATAGATATTTGCTTTTACAGAAACTGAATAAACTCTACCCTTTTGTGTTTTTGTCTGGCTAAACCCATTGGTGGACAGAGAATGCTCACTTTATTCCTGCTTAAGTTGCTGTCATAGCTGAGAAAGACTGTCTAGAAGAGAGGTGGGGAGATATGGGTTCCCAGCAGCCAACAGCTGTACAAAGTTAAACTAGCTATAAATCAGCTTCATCCTAACTGTTAATTACCATACCAGCTCCCCTTTCTACATTTTCATGAATGGGATAACTGCCTTTCAGTTATTTAGGTCCCATCCAAAGATACAAACCAGTAAGTTCTCATGTCTATTCATTAAGTTACATCTTGACAATTTCCTATGTCACGGCCTTGTACACATAATCTGGGAAGAACTAAGAAAATTAATTACCAATTTGTGTAAGCCTCTAAAGTGGCAATCTCCAATAGAAATGTAATTTAAGCCATATATGCAGTTTTAAATTTTCTAGAGGCTACTAATAATTATAAAATTATTAATTTCAATAATATATTTCATTTAGCTTAATATAGCAAAATGATTAATGTAATCAATATAAACTTTTAAATTTACTAAGTCTTTGATTTTGGTGTATATTTTACACTTCTAACCCAGAAGGTTTACAATTGGATATATGCAATTTTAAATTTTCTAGAGGCTACAAATAATTAACAATTATAAAATTAATTTCAATAATATATTTCATTTAGCTTAAGATAGCAAAACTATTAATATAATCAATATAAATTTTTAAATTTACTAAGTCTTTGATTTTGGTGTATATTTTACACCTTCTAAACCAGAAGGTGATAAATAATGCTGAGATGAGACTAAAGAAAGCCAAAATACTTCTGTCAGCCCCACCTGTCCACTACTACCAAATACGTATTTTCTCTATATAACATGATCTTCAGATTTCATTTTGCATTAAGGGTTTTCAGNATTTTGGTGTATATTTTACACTTCTAACCCAGAAGGTTTACAATTGGATATATGCAATTTTAAATTTTCTAGAGGCTACAAATAATTAACATTATAAAATTAATTTCAATAATATATTTCATTTAGCTTAAGATAGCAAAACTATTAATATAATCAATATAAATTTTAAATTTACTAAGTCTTTGATTTTGGTGTATATTTTACACCTTCTAAACCAGAAGGTGATAAATAATGCTGAGATGAGACTAAAGAAAGCCAAAATACTTCTGTCAGCCCCACCTGTCCACTACTACCAAATACGTATTTTCTCTATATAACATGATCTTCAGATTTCATTTTGCATTAAGGGTTTTCAGAGATCTATCCCTTTCAAACTCCTTATTTTCTCATATTAGAAGTCCTCCTGAAGCCTTCCCATTTCTTTCAGGCATCAGAAATACCCAAGGATGTGGAGAAAAGAGAACGTTTTCACACTCTTGATGAAAATATAAATTATTTAAAACCCTATAGAAAACAGTATGGAGACATCTCAAAAAAGTAAAAATAGAACTACCATTTGACTCAGCAATTCCACTACTAAGCATCTGACCAAAGGAAAATCAATCATTATATTAAAAAGACATCTGCACTAGGATGTTTATCACAGCTCAATTCACAGTGGCAAAATCATGGAACCAACCTAAGTATCCATCAACAGTTGATTGGATGAAAATGTGGTATATACACACCACAGAATCCAATACACCCATTAAAAGGAAGGAAATCTTGTCCTTTGCCGCAACATGGATGGAGTTGGAAGCCATCATCATCCTAAGTGAACTAACTCAGAAACAGAAAATCAAAGATTGCATATTCTCAGTTGTAAGTGGCACTCATGGACATAAAGACAGATAATAAACTCTGAGAACTCCAAAAGGAGGCATGGGAGAGGGATGAGGGTTGAAGAATTCCCTATTTGATATAATATTCACCATTTGGGTGATAGGTACACTAGAAGTCTACCGTTATACAATATACCCATATGATAACATGCACATTTACTCTTTGAATCTAAAATTAAAAATGAAACAAAACATCAAGTTACTTCTGGAACCAACAGCAGATAATTCTGCAGTTGATTAGTAATTCCTGCCATAAGCACAGGGCAGAAGTAACGAAGTCAGGAACACCAGGTATTTGCCATCCCACAATAGGGCAGATACTTAGGAACTAAGCAGATCTAAGCTCAAATCCTAACTTTGTCACTCACTCACTCTATGACAATGAAAATGCTACTTTATCTCTCTGGGTCTTCATTTCTTCTATAAAAGGGGGGCTAATAATTTCTGCCTTACAGGTTACAATGAGGATTATATTATATAGTTTATGAATGCCATAAACTGAAGATCTCATATACATTAAGTGCTCAATAAATGCTTGTTATCATTATTTAATATAAAAACCGTAAGTTGTCAGAATTTGCCTATTCAATAAGCTCTTTAATTCAATTAATTTCCTTGTAACTTTTTTCTGTTTTAACCTCAAAAATATCTTTGACACATACATTTTAAAAAATTGTAATTTTAGAAAATACAAAAGTATGCGTTGTTCCTAATTTTCTTGAAACATACCATTTTCTTCATCAGTTTTTAATCTTTTCTTTTAAATAAGCACTCATGTCCTGTGGATATCTTGGATCGGGATATGCTATTGTTTATTTGTACCTAGTTTTCACTCTAATAAAATGGATTAGGTGCTATAACACAGTATTAAAGAAAAAAAAGAAATAAACGAAAGAGAGCATTTGTCTAGACTATAGATCTCCAGACTTTTCCTGTGAAGAGCCAAATTGTAACTATTTTGGGTTTCGTGGAATATATAACCTCTTCTGTGGCTGCTATTGTATAAACAAATGCAAACAAATTTATATTATGTAAGCATGTTCCCACAGTTATGTACCAATAAAACTCTATTTACAAAGGCACATGGTGGGTTGGATCTGACCCTGGGGCTGTCGTTTCCCTGGTGTAGACAACTAACTCAGCAATGGATGAATGTCTGGCTCTCATCCTTATTTGCAACTTGTCTTCTCTTTGCCCCTTTCCACACCTTCAAACACCAACAACATTCTTCATTTGATGATAGTAACAGTGATAATTTTTAAAGTTCCACTTTTATATAAAACTTAATATGTACTTGAAATCAAGAAAAACACATAGAGAAGCTCACATTTGTACTCCAAATCTATGTGCTATTTTATGGATTGAATATTGTTCCCTCAAAATTTACAGGTTAAGCCCTAGCCACCACAGTAACTGTATTTAGAGATAGAACTATTAGGGAAGTAATTAAGGTTAAATGGGATTATAAAGGAAAGACCCTAATCTAACAGGATCGGTGTCCTTACAAAAAGAGGAAGAAACACCAGAGATCTCTCTCTGAATGTGCACAAGGAAAGGTCATTTGAAGATACAGCAAAAAGGTAGCCACCTGCAAACCAGGACGAGAACCTTCACCAGAAACAGAATTTTCTGGCACCTAGGTCTTGGACTTTTCATCTCCAGAGTGTGAGAAAATACATTGTTGTTGTTTAAGCCACCCAGCCTCTGGTAGTTTGTTAGAGCAGCAGAGCTAACTAGTGTAGTTGTTAGCCTACACTACACTAGGCCTTCTTGATTGACTTTGACCAAGGTTACTCTAATACCTAACCCAGTTAGATCATGAATGAGTCCTCAACTGACACTCGCTGAGGACCTTACTAATAATGAGTGATGTTCCAAACTGTTCTTTTCGTAGAAAGAAGCAGAATAGGACGTGCTGTTCTTTCCTGGGCACCATCCTGGCACAGAGATCCCCTTTTCTTTCCAGTACTGAAATTAAGGTTTTAAGTAAATAGGATATGACAATAAATCATTTTCAAGCATGAAGAGAGAACAGAGAGAAAGATTGTCACTTTTGATAGGTGCCTGGAAAAAAACATCAATTAAAATGTTTTTCTTTCGTGATGGAATTTTCATTTGACCATGTAACAGTTTTTCTTGGATTATTTTGAGGGATGATGTGCCGTTTTCCTGCAGGTCATTCTAGGTACTTTATTTTAATTTGCTATGATGATTTTAACTATTTCTCAAGTCTATGGATGTCTTGCATTCTACATTATGATTATGATTATGATTATTATGTTGTGATGGAGTTTCACTCTTGTTGCCCAGGCTGGAGTGCAGTGGCACAATCTTGGCTCACTACAACCTCTGCCTCCCAGGTTCAAACGATTCTCCTTTCAGCCTCCTGAGTAGCTGGGATTACAGGCGCATGCAACCATGCCCAGCTAATTTTTGGCAGTTTTAGTAGAGATAAGATTTCACCATGTTTGGCCAGGTTGGTCTTGAATTCCTGACCTAAGGTGATCCACCTGCCTTGGCCTCCCAAAGTGCTGGGATTACAGGCGTGAGCCACCATATGCGGCCTCTACCTTGTTTTTTAACATGGATTTTCTACCCTCTTTCTCACTTCAGCAGACTTTTGCAATATCCTTCTGCAATATACTTGTTTGTAATATGAATAATACACATTCTTAGGGGAACGAGGTAATGGAAGACTTTCAGAATAAAGTTGCATCTTCACTGAGATGAAAAAAATTAGTATAGAGTTTGGAGTGACAAAAATTCTAAAACGGAAGGAAAAAAGGGAAGAGAAGGACCAGGAATGGATAAAGTGGTTATGCTAGGAAGAGGGGGCATGTGTAGAAGGGAAGGAGAACAACACAAGGGCTGTATCTTTTACAACTTGTTTGTTTTGAAATGACTTCTTCCAAACACAAATCTATTCAATTTCCCAACTCAAATTGGTTGAAAAATCCCACTCAGCAGCCAAACTTCATAAGAACAAAGCAAAACTAGGCAAACCTGAAATCGATGCATTTTCCTTGTCTTCATCTTTCCCTTTTATCCTTCACGTAACCACAAAATTGGATAAACATTCGGTTCCAGCTATCATCCTTCTTTGCTGATTGACTACAACAGCTTTATAACAGATCTCAGTGCTGTACTCTTTTCTACTTCATTACAGTCTCCCTATGGTAATTACCTAAAGTTAGGATTTGATGGTATTGTGCTTAAAACCTTGAAGTGGCTTCTTCTGACACACGAGTTCTCTGTTCACCTCTTCAACCTCAACATTTGTGTTGCTCTCCTTCCCATCTACACTTGAATGATTTTCTTGAAATTGTTTCCACATGTCCCCTCTTCCTAACATAACCACTTTATCCATCCCTGCTCCTTCTCTTCCCCTTTTTCCGTCCACTGGAGAAATTTTCTCTCCAAACTCTATACTATTTTATTCATCTCAGTAAAGATGCTGCTTTATTCTAAAAGCTTTCAATGACCCACTTCTCCATATGAATGTGAATTATTTTTTCATTTGTTATGCTCCTATAACACCCTGTCCTTACACCTATATTGCACCTATATTACTGTTACTGTTTACTATTTAGTTATTTACAAGTTGGCCTGTCTCAACGGAATGTGACTTCTTTAAAAAACAAGACAGTTTATTATTGTTTTTATCCCTACTACTGACCGCAATGTTGGGTGTGAAGCAATTGCTCATTAAAAGTGGTTGAGTAAACTTAGACCTTTAAGATAAGAAGAATGTTAAAAGGGAGCAATATTTAGGACAGACACTCTCAGCTCTGATCAGTACCATAAAGCCTCTACAAGGATAGAGAAGGGAACTTATTTTTCAAAGAACTTAGGGATTCTGCATTCTCTTCCAGGTACAAATTAAAAATTATTAGCACTGATGGAAACAGCTGGCATTGTTGGAAATAAGCTAGCTCCATGAAATATGAACTTATGAAATGTTCCCATCTCTCCCTGAAGAAGGCTATAATCATGAGGTGGTTCTCAGAAATATTAGATAAGCTGCAGCTAAAAAGGAGGGCAAAGAGTAGCATGACCCCAGAACAAGTATCCTGTTAAGTGTATTTTTTTTTTTGTAATTAACATTGTACTTTCAACTAATTAATTTTTTTTGTTTGCTAAGTATGTAATGTGTAGTTGACAAAGATCTCAATCAGGAAAAGGTATTTCTTTAAGGCTGATAAAATCCTGGAGTGACAGAACTGGAAGAGACTTAGAGATAATTTATCCAATATCCTTAATACATGGAGATCCTGAAGCAGAGAGGAACAGTGGTTTTCTGAGCAAACCTAAATATGTATAAATCAGAGATTAAAATGTAAGAGAATGGCTTGTAATCTCATGTTCTTTATACCATATCCTTTAGCCTCATGAATCCTAGTCATGTGTTCTCTGTATAAATAATATTGTCTATCTGATTGTGTTTTCAGGCAAAAAGAATGGAATTTGTATTCAGTGATCTCAGAAAAATTGTCGATTATCTGCAGAAATGGTCACTTCTGCTTATTTATAGAGTATTTCAACTTTATATCTACAGGATACGAGGTAGAAGAAAGTACACTTGTAGATTTAATCCACATATAGCAATGGGGTTAGTGATAAAAAGTAAATTCCAATGCCTTGACTTACATGAAAGAAATCCATAGGGTCAGTTACACAATGAAAGGTTGTCAGACATTATATTCTTACTTTGGAATCAACTTTGTTCTTACAGTTTTAAGTAAAAAAAGTTGCCAGAAATTGTACTGCTACGATCTCTAAAAGTGAGCTCTTAAGCATATTTGCTTATGTTCTAGCCTTTGTTTATAGAACAGGCATTGAGGAGTTGAACAGGAAATGTCACATCATTCTTTACCCAGGAGCTATTCCTATACACGCAGAAGAAGCAGCTGGATGAGCTCTAGCTGTAAGGGTTTACTCTGGAACTTCTGGTAGGGATGCTTACCCTCAGATTAGCTGTCTTAGTTCATTTTGTTTTGCTATACAGAATATTTGAGGCAAGGTAAATCATAAAGAAAAGAGGTTTTTTAGCTCATTGTTCTGCAAGCTAAGTTCAAGAGCATAGTACCACATCTGACTGGCTTCTGGTGAGGCTACATTCTGGGTCAAAACATGGTGGAGAAGCATAAAAGTGAGTGGCATGTTCAAAGAGATCTCATGGTAAGAGAGCAAGGAAGAGAGATGATCTAGGAAGCTGAACTCAATTTTATAACACCTGCTTTCTGGTAACTAATCCAGTCCTGCAATAATGAGAACCCACTCACTCCCAAGGGAGGACATTAATCTATTCATGAGAAATGCATATATTTTGGGGTCCTCCAAGGCCCAAACACCTCCCACTAGGCCTCACCTCCCAACATTTCCACATTGGAGATCAAATTGCAGCATGACCTTTGGCATTTTGAAATGCCAAGTGGCTTAGCATGTGGTTTTCCTTGACAAATGAAGCAAATATCTTATCTTGAGTTAACAGACAATCATGATTGAAAAGGTCGGTCTTGGATGTGGGAGATACCCTGCCTTGTGTGTGTATTTATACCTGTATGGGATAGATCACTCTTCTCTTTCTGGACTCCTTGGCTCAGAGCAGCATATCTCCATCATTGGCATTTACCACCATTATGAACGGCTTCACTGCTTTTGCCATCCTTTCTCTAGCAGCCACTGCCTGGGCTACCTCTCTATCTGGCAAGTTGGGATTTCTTTCCAATAGTCACGCATTTATGTTAAGTGTAATATATTCAGCCTTCATTAAATTATAAATGTTAATAACTAAAGAAAATTTAGAAGGCATCTGTTTAAATTGACCTGATTAACAAAAGTGAGATGGGTCAGATCGTTAGTGTAAGGAAGAGAGACTGAGGAGAGGAATAAAAGGATTGTGGCTGTATGTTCCATTCCTGATCAGGATCCCTCAGGTCCTTTCAGAAACAACCTATAAAGCTTTGGGACCATAACCCATCCCAACATATTCGGGGAATGCCCACAGGAACTCCTGGACATCTGTGACAGCCCTTTCTCAATAAGCAGAGCTTTCCTTACTGGATTTTTTTTTTTTTTTTTAATCAGAGCCACATACATCTCTATCTTGATCCTGAGTTTGGACTTTCATAAAGAAATGGCCTCTTTTAGGGCTGGGCTGGGCAAGTATTGCTGGGAAGTGGGTTTTGGTTACCGTGAACAATGGGGATTTAGCTTTGCACTTCTAACTGTGCAGTTTGTTCTTTCTCCAACTCCTCCTCTTCAACTGACTCTTGCTTCGCTCTCTTCTGGTGATCAAACAAAAGGGACAAAGGTGAGTGCAACTGTCTCTGTGTGGTCTTTATAAAAATGAAGTCATAGTGAATATGCAAATAGAGCTGTGAAAGCAGCTAAACTGGCTCACAGTGAACTCACGTAATTCCTCTGGAGGTAAAAATATGTCTGCTCTGCACCTTCCTGGTGGTATTTCCTTCTCTAAAGCTTGCACGAGGAACCTCTTTGTAAAAGAACTGCAGATAAAGTAAACTTTTATCTTTGCATGGCATTTTAAATTTTCTGAGCATTTTTCACATTCCTTATTCCTTTAGACTTTCATTAGAACCCTTAAAGGAGAGATTGATATTTCCTTGTTAAACAAAAAATTCCCTTATTATTTAGGGCATGTTCTGGTCTGTTTATTTCTGTAGCACAACACCTGGTTCATAGAAGATCTTCCAGATGTGTTCATTGAAAAGCTGAAGAGGCTAATTCTCTTTCCACTTCCTTCCCCTTCACCATCTTGATATAAGAATAGAATTTAAGAATGCGAATACAGGACATTATTTTTTGTTCCAACTACAGGTGAACTGTTCCAGATACATTAAAGTCTTAAAGACTGCATGCCCAAGAGACTGGAGACCAATATGTGGCACAGATCAGAAAACTTACAGTAATGAATGCATGTTGTGCATGGAAAACCAGTAAGTGTTATACTCAATTTGAAGCCCTATCTCTTCTTTTTTTATGATTACAAAGCCCGCACTGGCCAAAATTCTCTTGGTCTTTCCAAATGCCACTTTTTGTGTGCTTCTTCAATACCCCATGGACATTGCTCTGTTAAAGTTATGAAAAAGAAAAGCTTAGCTATATCTCTAAAGAAATATACATATATGTATATACATATGTAAATATATATATGTGTATGTGTGTGTACTTGTTAGAAGTAATGGCAAAAACTGCAATTACTTTTGTGCATATATATACGCACATAAACATATATACACACACACATATATATAATATATTTGTTATTCAACCAAATTCTCACTACACTATCTTTGGGGTATTAGCTGTTACCTATAAGCATTTGATACCCACATTACATTTAAGGGAACAGTCCCAAGCAGGAAATACATATTGGTCACATTTTCATGAATCTCCTACGCTTTTCTTCCTCCACAGGAGAATTTTGAGGATAGCTATTTCTGTTTAGGCTGTTAGCCATAGACACATAAAGCCTTGTGAATTTATATGGAAGTATATGACTTTGATCTATCCTTAAGAATTTGTGTTTCCTCTCACAATCATCTAGAAAAGTTGAGGGAAGAGAATAATAGTACAAATGAATAGTTGGAATCAGCATATCCCCACCACTACCAGCCCTACAAGTTTAATATTAAGTCTTTACTTTTAACAAGATCTGAGACTTTAGAAGAATGAAACAATGATTATTACCAGCCTTCCAGTAGAATGAATTCAATACTTTATGATTCATGGTTAAAATCATGGGCTTTGGTGTCAAACATTCGGATTAGAATCCAGACTCCACTTTGTAGATTATGCAAATACCCAAGTCACTACAAGCTTCAGTGTTCTTATCTCTAAGACAGAAATTATAATAGAATTTAGGATTCACTGTGATAAAGCATGACAAACCTTAGCTAAGCAGCCAACACAGAGTGCCTTATAGAAGTATGCTCCTTTTTTCTTACATTTTTCTTCCTTCTTTTCTCCTATTTTCTAGTCCTTTTGAAAATTTATTTATTTATTTATTTATTTATTTATTTTATTATACTTTAAGTTCTAGGGTACATGTGCATAACGTGCAGGTTTGTTACATATGTATACTTATGCCATGTTGGTGTGCTGCACCCATCAACTCGTCAGCACCCATCAATTCATCATTTATATCATGTATAACTCCCCAATGCAATCCCTCCCTCCTCCCCCCTCCCCATGATAGGCCCCAGTGTGTGATGTTCCCCTTCCTGAGTCCAAGTGATCTCATTGTTCAGTTCCCACCTATGAGTGAGAACATGCGGTGTTTGGTTTTCTGTTCTTGTGATAGTTTGCTAAGAATGACTTGAAAATTTAAAGTCAAGTATAACGGCAAGTGTTATCCAGAATAAGGCCTCTCAGTACATGTTAGCTCATACAGTAACGCAACCAGAAGAGATTAAAATGATATTATCTAACATCCTGTTTTTAGAGAGCAGAAATCTAATATTTAGGAAGAAGTGACTATACCAAAATTGTATAGACTTTAAGTGGCAGAGAAAGATTTGGGCGTATTTTCTTTTTCTTAATTCCAAAGTTAAGAATGTTTTCACACTATATTATGCCTTAGATTCTCATTGAATATTCACAGGATTTAAAAAAATATGCTCAATCTACTCTTAGTGTTGATTTTATGTTCTTAGATTCTCACTTGATTCAAAAGTGTTCATATATTAAAGATGTTTACCATCAATATTAACCAACTGAGATAGTAATTCAGCAAGAACTTCTCATTCTCAGTCTAGGTCAGACAACAAAGAAATAACATATGACTATTTTACTGTATAGACTATGAAATCTCAAATTATAGCATTATGCATTCAATAAAATATTCTCTTCCAGAGATCAAGAATTTCAACCCAGAAAACTTCATGAAGGCGAATGTGTAAGTATATGCAGAAATTTTATTAATTCTTAATGTAAAATATTACAATATGCCTCACTTTCATAGAAAACAGCTATTTAAAAATACATATTCTAAAAATTATGTATGACTATTTATATTCCTAGATAAGGCATCTGGCCAACCTAAGCAGATCTGAAATATAGCAGAGGAAGAGTTCACAAAACTAACTCATAGCCCTTAATTGGAATATATTGCTATCCATGTCGTTATTTTCTAACATTGCAATTAATTAAAAGGTGAGGATTTCAAGGAAAATTAGGAACTCAAAGACACTCGTATAACAATAAAAAAGTTATAAATAAAGTATGAAAAAATTAAAAACAAGTGTAGACACAATTAATTCAGGGGTAAAAAGCTATGTGTGTGGAGTGTCAATAATTCTAATGGAGTTTAAAAGGTGATATAAGATAATTGTAATCATGGGGATGTGACAATAAAGACGTTCATTTTTAGGATGGGCACCTAACCAAATTTGATGGATGAGAAAGACAAGTATCATCATGAAACTGTTTTAAAAGTAGTCAAAATGACATTTAAAGAAGGAGTGGGAGTTGTCCTGATGCATACAGTTGGCAAAGGTCGGGCAAGATAGGAAAACAGCAAGAGCAAAAGCACGAAGGTATCCAGGGGCAGGAAATACTTAGGAACTCAGTCCTGAGGTTTAATTAGAGTAAGATGAGGAAGACATTGCAGACAAACCTGAAGAAATAAGCATGAGTCAGGAGAGGATTATCTCCTAATGGAGAATCAGTTAAGTATTTGAAGAGTAATATCGATTTTGCTTTTTAAAAGATCAGTCTGGCATCAGTATGGAGAGTGACTGAAATCTCAGATAAGCATAGAGAATGGGCAGAGAATTGGCAGAAAACTGGGGTCGTTTGAACAAGACATATTGAGGGCCTGAATAAAGTGGATGACAGCATGATGAGGAGAGGACTGACTCAGAAATGAAGTACCAGATAGAATCCACAAGGTGTATTCATCACTTAGATACAAGGAATTAGTGAGAGGGAGGGCCTGAACTGAACTGAACTGTCCCTAGCTGTGACAAGACTCCCAGCCTTGTGGAGACAGAGTATGTAAGCTGCAGCAGCTATATTTTTTGCATATGGAATTTTGGGATGAATGGTCTTTTAAGATCTTTTAAAAGTTTGTTTTCTATGATTTAATGATTTGAAAGATAAAACATTGTTTGTTTGTTTGTTTGTTTCTGATGGGGCAGATTCAGTGTACCAGGTATTCTGAGGCATGTACCATGGACTACAAACCTCACTGTGGATCTGACGGAAATGTATATTCCAACAGATGTACCTTTTGCAATGCTGTTGTGTAAGTGCTGAATTTAATGTATTAATTGCAAAACTAGCCTCTCTCAGAAATAGTCAGAAACAAGCTTTGTTCCTAACAGGGTAGATGTTACTATGAAGCATAAGACAGTGATTATTATCATAATATTTTACAAAAATAAAGAAAATAAAAGAAGAAAAGAGAGAGGAAAAGAGGAAGAAAATATATAAGAAAAAAAATTGATGCTAAGAAAATAAAAAATTTGATCAACATCACTAAGTGGCTGCTAAGAGAAAAATTTCCAGATTCTTTGGCTTCTGACTCTGGCTCTTACTACCATGAAAAGTCTCTTTTCTACCATGTTAAAGTTTAGTGATTAATTACTCATTTTTAGTGCCATGTACTCATCTAGCTGGCTTAATCTAAAATATGAAACTTTTCATTTAATATCTCCAAAGCCATCCTTTTAAAAAGTAATAATAATAACTTTTATTGTAGGAGGAGCCAAGGTGCAATTTGGTTGAAAAATTATGGATTGTGCTGAATCTCCCTGATGCTTAAGGATATCAAGTCTCCTTTGGCAGATTCCACTTAGATAACCAGTTTGTCATGGATGACTGAGGAGGCAAGCAATAATCTGGTACTAACATGGATTTGAGTCTTCAATAAAATATTCTCAGCAAGAAACTGACTATTAGGCCTGTCTGTGGATGTGATTCTTCTCTTAAGGGGAATATCTATGGTCATTTTCCTAAGCTAAAAATCATATGGAAAGATTCTCTCTATTTCTACACAAATTGGGAACTAGATATTATACACATAATGGTGAGAGGAGAATATGCTCATATCATGTTTAAAAGACTCAATTGTTTTAAGTAAACATGAGTCAGAGGATGGACCTGTCCATTGGTCTCATATTATCTTTGGCACACTAATGAAGAGTGAAAAATTTAGATTTGGAGAAAGTGAGAATCCAAAATACTATACACTAATCAGAACAGACCAGTAATAACACATGTTTTAGGTGTCATCATTTAAAGAGGACTCAGTCACATATGGGAACATGCAAAAGAAGGCATTATGTTGAAAGGACGAGGACATTAAAAACAAGATCTGATTGATTAAATGTTGAAGTCACTAAAAAGACCTCAGGAAAATATGATGGAGGTGGGAACGATGAGGATATATTCAAAACCATCATGAGGGAGAAACTCCAGAATTTTCTCGTCTAGCATGCCATAGAAAGCACCCAGAGAATTAATTCAACTTGCTGAGATAGATATTGCACCTTGAAAAAGAAAAGAATTTTCTAATAGTAAGTTTGGAACACAGTAACGGCCTATAAATTTAACTGTGGAGAGCACATGGTTTTTAAACACAGGTTGGTTAAATACATGCCAGATATGCTGTAGAGATGTGTGTGTGTGTGTGTGTGTGTGTGTGTTCTAGCAACACATATAGAAAAGTTATGAAGGGTAAAGCAATGTTTTGTGTGGGGAAAAGCAATACTAATGGGCAAAAGAGGAATCTATTTCATAAAGAAATTTTCACGGTAGTGAGAGAGACACACTTTTAAGGAGTTAATTACTATACAATGTCACAAGGACCACACTATTAGAAGTTTAATCAAGACAAAAAGAAAGACATGAGGTGTTAATGACATACTATATCAATCAGTTTACTTGTTTCTCAGCTGTAACAAAATACCACAGACTGCATGGCTTAAACAATGTAAATTTATTTGCTCAAAATTCTGGAGGTTGAAGAGTCCAAGATCAAGGTGCTGGTTAATTCAGTTCCTTGTGAAGCCTGTTTTCCTGGCTTGCAGATGGCTTCATTCTCATTGTGTCCTCACATGATGTGGGTGATGGTGGGAAAAAGACAAGAAACAGAGACAGGAAAAAAAAAAAAAGAGAAAGAGAGGGTTATCTTTTTTTCTTATACAAGGTCATCAATCCTATTAGATTGTGTGACCTCATTTAACCTTAATAAAGTCCTAAAAGCCTTATCTCCAAATACAGTCACATTAGGGGTTAGAATTTCAATATGTGAATTTTGGGGAACACAATTCAGTTTATAGCAGCTAGGTTACTAGAGTGTTATTTTTATCTTTTTTTATATGCATAAAGGATGGTACTTGGACAGGAGAAATGAAAGTATTCTATTATGAATTTCTTATACTGTAAGTAAAGTGATATCATACCATTTAGACTTACACAGTGAGAATACATATATTTTGGGGTCTTAGTTAGAAACTAAGATTGTATATTTGTAAACCCTAAAACAACATTAAATAGCCAATAAGGGAAATAAAATGGAATAATAATAGAAAAAAAAACTAAAAAAGAAAAAGAAAACTTCAGTCCAAAGAAGGAAAAGAAAATAAAAAGGAAGTAATGAAGGAAAATAGGTTGGACTAATGGAAAACAAGTGGCAAGATGATAGAATTAATGCAACTGTATTAGTCTCTATTAGTCAGGGTTCTTCAGAGAAACAGACTAATATATAATAATATATATAATATATAAATATATAATACATAAATAATAAAGAGAGAGAGTGTGTGTGTGTATGTGTGTGTGTGTGTAGAGGGAGAGAGAAGAGACAGAGAGAGAGAGAGAAAGAGAGCGAGAGAGAGAGAGAAAGAGAGAGAGAGCAACAGAGTAGGAGATTTAAGTCCCTGGCTCACACAATTATAGGGCTGGAAAGTCCACAATCTGCAAGACAGAGCAGCAGCCTGGAAATCCCAGAGGTGTATTGACATTGCTACTCAACTCTGAAGGTGGCTGGAAGCAGAATTTCCTCTTCTTTGAGGGCTGCAATTAGTCCATTTAGCGTTGCTTATAACAGAATACCTGAAACTAAGTAATTTATAAAGAAAAAAATTATTGGGAGCCCTGCACAGGGCTACTGTACAGCACACTGAGATTCATTCCCAGCCCCCAACCACTCTGGGGGAATGATTTAGTTAAACTGGCAAGGAGCAACCTGTTCTCACGATGGGCTTCTGGAATCCTGGTGGGACAAGACCCCTCAACCACCATGGACATTTGAGTTGGCAGGGAGAGCTACTTAGTGAAGTGTTAGGGGCAGCACTGCACTTGGTGTAGAGCCCAGAGGGTCTGGTGTGGGAGTATCTGTAGTGGAGCTTGTCCAGGGATGCCCATACCCCTAGGCTCAACTTGCTCCTGTAGGAGGAGACTTTCGCCCTGGGGGAACTGCCAGACCTAAACCCTGCAGGGAGGTCTTGCTCATCAGACAGGGCCAGTCAACCTAAGCACCTTTTAGTCTGCTGGGCTCTCTTGGGGTCCCAGCCTTGCTGTGTCTGTTTGCAGTGCAGACTTTAGTGCCCTGGAGACCCTCAACATAGCTCTTGTACTGGCAGACTGCACCTGACCAGCACAGCAGTCTCTGTAGACATGCACCAGCCTGCCTGCTCCCTTCCTCCACTGCAGTTTCCCCAAGGTCCACAGCCACACCCCACATTGCTTTATTGGTATCCCCTAGCACCATTCTGCAGCTGATGAGCATGCACCCTGCCATGTTGTTGCTGCCACTACTGCTGGCACATGAGAACAATGACAGGTCCTGCCACTTTCACCTTACAAATTGCTTTGGCTATCACCACAAATCAGGGTGTGGTGACCAGTGGTCTGGAAGCACGTTGATCCCCATCCCCAGCATAATGAATTTCTAACCTCAAGGAGCCAGAGAACAAAGTTGGGGCCTGATAGCAGTCCCCCAGAGTTTAGAGCAGAAAATCCAGCAGTTGGTAGCTGAGCCTTTGCCCCCTAAAATCTTCCAATAATGAAGCCATGAGACTGAATCCAATTTACACACACAATCAAACCCTCAAGGTCATAAAATAGAATACAAGAAAAAAAAAATTCCAAGGGACAGAAGCTTCAAAGATTAAAGAAACGTCAGTCCACAAAAATAAGAAAGAACCAGCACAAGAACTCTGACAACGCAAAAAGCCAGACTGCCTTCTTTCCTACAAATGACTGAACCAGTTCTATAGCAAAAGTTCTTACCCAGGCAGAGATGGCTGAAATGACACAAATAAAATTCAGAATATAGATAAAAAGGGAGATCATTGAGATGCAGGAGTACGTTGAAACTCAATCCAAGAAAGCTAAGAATCACAATAAAACAATGCAGCAGCTGACAGACAAAATATCTTGTATAGAAAAGAGCATAACCAATCTCACAGAGTTAAAAATATACTACAAGAATTTCATAATGCAATCACAAGTATTAATAGCAGAATAGACCAAGCTGAGGAAAAAAATCTCAGAACTTCAAGACTGGCTTTCTGAAATAAAACAGTCAGACAAGAATAGAGAAACAAGAAAAAAAGGAATAAAAAAAGAACTCTGAGAAATATGGGATTACAAAGAGACCAAATCTACAACAGATTGGTATCCCTGAAATAAATGGAGAGAATGGAAACAACTTAGAAAACATATTTCAGGATATCATCCATGAGAACTTCCCCAACCTGGCTAGAGAGGCCAATATTTAAATTCAAGAAATGCAGAGCACATCAGTAAGATACTTTGCAAGAATATCATCCTCAAGACAGATAATCATCAAATTTTCCAATTTCAAAAATAGAAGAAAAAATATTAAAGGAAGCTAGAGAGAAAGGGCACGTCACTTATAAAGGAAAGCCCATCAGACTAACAGCCGACCTTTTAGCAGAAACCCTACAAGACAGAAGAGATAGTGGGCCAATATTCAACATTCTTAAAGAAAGGAAAATTTCAACCAAGAATTTCATATTTGGCCAAACTAGGCTTCATAAGCAAAGAAGAAATGAGATCCTTTTCACACAAGCAAATGACGAGGCAATTTGGTATCACCAGGCCTGTCTTATAAGAGCTTCTGAAGGAAGTATTAAATATGGAAAGGAAAGACCATTACCAGTCACAACAAAAGCATACTCAAGTATACAGACCAATGACACTATAAAACAACCACAGAAACAGGTCTGCATAATAACCAGCTAGCATCATGACAAGAGGATAAAATCCATACATGTCAATACTAACATTGAATTTAAATAAGCTAAATGCCCCAATTAAAAACACAGCAAGCTGGATAAGAACCAAGATACAATATATGCTTTCATCAAGAGACCCATTTCACTTGCAATGACACCTATAGGCTCAAAATACATCTACCAAGCAAATGGAAAACAGAAAAAAGCAGGGGTTGCCATCCTAATTGCAGACTAAATAGATGTTAAACCAACAATGACCAAAAAAGACAAAGAAGGGCATCACATAATGGTAAACAGTTCAATTAAACAAGAAGACCTATCCTAAATATATATGCACCCAACACAGGAGCACCATGATTCATACGGCATATTCTTAGAGACCTTCAAAGAGAGTCAGACTTCCACATAATAATAATGAAAGACTTCAACACCCCACTGAGAGTATTAGACAGATCATTGAGGCTGAAAATTAACAAAGACATTCAGAACCTGAACTTAACACTAGACCAAATGGAGCAGATAGACCTGTACAGAGCTCTCGACACAAAACAACAGAATATACATTCTTTTCATTGTTACCTGGCACATACTCTAAAATTGACCACAAAGTCAGACATAAAACAATCCTCAGCAAATGCAAAATAACTAATATCATAACAACCACTCTCTTGGACCACAGCACAATAAAATTAGAAATCAAGACTAAGAAAATGACACAAAACCACACAATTACATGGAAATTAAGCAACCTACTCCAGAATGATTATTGAGTAAATAATGAAATTAAGGCAGAGATCAAGACATTCTTTGAAAGTAATGAGAACAAAGATACAACATATGAGAACCTCTGTGACACAGCTAAAGCAGTGTTAAGAGGGAAATTCATAGCACTAAATGCTCACATCAGAAAGTTAGAAGGATCTCAATTTAACAATTTAACATTAAAATTAAAAAAGACTAGAGAAACAAGAAGAAACCAACCCCAATCCTAGCAGAAGACGAGAAATAACCAAAATCAGAGTTGAACTGAAAGAGATTGAGACACACAAAAAAATCATTTAAAAGATAAAGGAATCTAGGATTTGGCTTTTTAACAAAAATTAGTAAAATAGATAGACCACTAGCTAGAATAATGAAGAATAAAAGAGAGAACATCCATAAACACAGTTAGAAACAATGAAGGGGTATTACCACTGACCCCACAAAAATGTAGATAACCAATGCAAAAATCCTCAACAAAATACTGGCAAACAAATTCAGCAGCACATCAAAAAATGTATCCAAAATGATCAAGTAGGCCTTATACCTGGGAGGCAGGACTGACTTAACATATGCAAATCAGTAAATGTGATTTATCACATAAATGACACTAAAGAAAAAAAAACACACGATTGTCTCAATAGATGCAGAAAAGTCTTTTAATAGAATTCAACACGCATTCATGTTAAAAACTCTCAATAGACTTGGTATTAAAGAAACATACCTCAAAATAATGAACCATTTATGATAAACCCATAGCCAACATCATACTGAATGTGAAAAAGCTGGAAAGGACATGATCTCATTCCCTATTTTTGCTGCATAGTATTCCATGATGTCTACATACCACATTTTCTTTATCTAGTCTATTATCAATAGGCATTTGGTTTGATTCCATGTCTTTGTTATTGTAAATAGTACTGCAGTGAAAATACACATATATGTATCTTTATAATAGAATGATTTATATTCTTTTGGGTATGTACCCAGTAATGGGATTGCTGGGTCAAATGGCATTTCTGGTTCTAGGTCTTTGAGGAAATTGCCACACTGTCTTACACAATGGTTGAACTAACTTACATTCCCACCAACAGTGTAAAAGCATTCCTTTTTCTCCATAACCTCATCAGCATCTGTTGTTTCTTGACTTTCTAATAATTGCCATTCTGACTGGCATGAGATGGTATCTCATTGTGGTTTGTGGTTTTGATTTGCATTTCTCTAATGATCAGTGACATTGAGTTTTTTTCATGTTTCTTGGCTGCATAAATGTCTTCTTTTGAAAATGTTTGTTCATATCCTTTGCCCACTTTTTTTTTTTTTTTTTTTGAGACGGAGTCTCACACTGTCACCCAGGCTAGAGTGCAGTGGCGCGATATTGGCTCACTGCAACCTCCGCCCTGGGTTCAAGTCATTCTCCTGCCTCAGCCTCCCAAGTAGCTGGGATTACAGGCACCCACCACCACACTCAGCTAATTTTTTGTATTTTTAGTATAGATGAGGTTTCACTATGTTGACCAGGCTGGTCTCAAACTCCTGACCTCGTGATCCGCCTCTCTCGGTCCTGTAATCCTGAGATTACAGGCGTGAGCTACCACACCCAGCCCCTTTGCCCACTTTTTAATGGGGTTTTTTGTTTTTTTCTTGTAAATTTGAACATACTCTTTCAAACACTAAGAGCTTTCACTGCTCAGAGTGATATTCCTTCCTCTGTCTTTAGGATTGTATACCAAGAAAACAATCCCCTTGTCTGCTTCTCCTAGCCCTGGCCCCAAATAAGCACATTCAGCCTACACAGTGTCTCTTCCCTGACATAGTACCCTCTGACCTCAAATTGTTATTCTCTTAATTTATTGTTTTATGTCTTCCAGGATGTAAATTCTTTTCTGTTTTCTCCTTCTTTCTATCAGTATCTTCCGCTTATGGTGATAGCTTATTTTGCCTACGCCAGCCTTCCTGCCTGTCAATATGAGTGATTTCATTTATTTCTAGCCCTGTGAGTATTTTGCCTTGTCCAGCCTCCAACTTAAACGCCCTGTGAAAAAATGTCAACAGAGATCTGTAGTTGACTAACCTGAGGAAGACATTTCAAGGTATTATTACTTAAAATTAAAAATGTTCAAATAAAATTTGTTTTACCTTCTATGTCTTGTTGATGATTTTGTTAAGCTCAATGAGCTCAATGCTAGCCACAATATTCCAAATTTTTGACATATTTATAGCAATAAATTTATAATTTAAATTAGACATGCAAGGGAAATTTAATTTGACTTCTTCAATTGGCTGAATGAGTATTTACTAGTGATAGCTAATAACTGCTTTTAAGATTTTAAAATTCTCAAGTTATAAAATATTTTGAA
>NW_016803289.1:2624827-2631428 GCF_001698545.2 Rhinopithecus bieti
TCAGTACCATAAAAACCCTAGAAGAAAACCTAGGTAATACCATTCAGGACATAGGCATGGGCAAGGACTTCATGTCTAAAACACCAAAAGCAATGGCAACAAAAGCCAAAATTGACAAATGGGATCTAATTAAACTAAAGAGCTTCTGCACAGCAAAGAAACTACCATCAGAGTGAACAGGCAACCTACAGAATGGCAGAAATTTTTTGCCATCTACTCATCTGAAAAAGGGCTAATATCCAGAACCTACAAAGAACTCAAACAAATTTACAAGAAAAAAACAAACAACCCCATCAAAAAGTGGGCAAAGGATATGAACAGATACTTCTCAAAAGAAGACATTTATACAGCCAACAGACACATGAAAAAATGCTTATCATCACTAGCCATCAGAGAAATGCAAATCAAAACCACAATGAGATACCATCTCACACCAGTGAGAATGGCAATCATTAAGAATTCAGGAAACAACAGGTGCTGGAGAGGATCTGGAGAAATAGAAATACTTTTACACTGTTGGTGGGACTGTAAACTAGTACAACGATTGTGGAAGACAGTATGGCGATTCCTCAAGCATCTAGAACTAGAAATACCATTTGACCCAGCCGTCCCATTACTGGGTATATACCCAAAGGATTATAAATCATGCTTCTATAAAGACACATGCACATGTATGTTTATTGTGGCACTATTCGCAGTAACACAGACTTGCAGCCAACCCAAATGTCCATCAATGACAGACTGGATTAAGAAAATGTGGCACATATACATCATGGAATACCATGCAGCCATAAAAAAGGATAAGTTCATGTCCTCTGTAGGGACATGGATGCAGCTGGAAACCATCATTCTCAGCAAACTATCGCAAGAACAGAAAACCAAACACTGCATGTTCTCACTCATAGGTGAAAACTGAACAATGAGAACACTTGGACATAGGAAGGGGAACATCACACACTGGGGCCTGTTGTGGGGTGGGGGAAGGGGAGGGATAGCATTAGGAGATATACCTAATGTAAATGATGAGTTAATGGGTGCAGGACACCAACATGGCACATGTGTACATACGTAACAAACCTGCACGTTGTGCACATGTACCCTAGAACTTAAAGTATAATAAAAAAAATACTGGGAGCAATTTGTTAAGAGAAAATCAGAGCTTATGTAAATATACTAACTTTTTCCATTTAAAGGTAAATAATTACTTATTATGAATTATATTTAAATGTATTAAGTAAGCCCAATCTATAAATTATAGATTGTATATAAATATATAAAACCTCTTAACATTTAGGGACAATCAGGCACTGATGCAGATATATTGAAATGTATGGAGATAAGATTTCTTACCAAAAATAAAAGCCCCAAAATCAGATATGACAGAAGATTTTAATATATGTAATTAAAAAATTTATTGGGAAGAAGTATATAGCTAGATGGAAAGAAAAAAACAAAAGTAAGGGAGGTAGGTGTTGCCATTTTTATACTAGCACTGCAGAAGGTCAAGAGCATTCTCTTTCAGGGTGCTGCAACCTTTTATACACTTCAATGATTCATACACCTCTTGTGGGTGTACATGCATCAGCTATTACTTTGCAAGGCTGGAATTCTAAACCAGTAGACAGTCCTATTAAGATATGTTAGGAGTAGCCAGGTGCGGTGGCTCACACCTGTAATTCTAGCACTTTGGGAGACCGAGGTAGGTGAGTCACCTGAGGTCAGGAGTATGAGAGTCTGGTCAACATGGCAAAACCCTGTCTCTACTAACAATAAAATAAAAAATAGTTGGGTGTGGAGGCATGCACCTGTAGTCCCAGCTACTCAGGAGGCTGAGGCAGAAGAATCACTTGAACCCAAGAGGCGGAGGTTGCATTGAGCCAAGATTGTGCCACTGCACTACAGCCTGAGTTACAGTGTGAGACTCCATCTCAGAAAAAAAAAAAAAAAGATAAAAAGATATGTTAGGAGATTGGTGCCCAAGGAATTAATGAAAGGAAAGGCTGAAACTCACTTTGAGTTATTGGTATTTGCCACCACTGTTGTCAGATCTTGTATCAGGTTCTATGGATACAGTGATGCCCAAGACAATTTCTGCTTTTGTGGATAGTCTTCTTAGAGGTGAGTAACATAGAGACACAGAAACAGACCGGGAGACTGCCCAGAGATAAGGACATTCAGAAATAGATTTAAGAGAGTAGTGTTGTCAATAGCAGGAGATGGAAATAAAACAAGAAAATAAGAGAATAGAATATTGCCTTTATTCTTCAGTTTAGAACCTGAGGAAATGAAAGATTCTTATCTCAGAGTTTAAGTCCTCATTAAAATGGTCTTTCAAAAACATTAAAAATGAAACTGATAGAATATTCACTGTAGTGATATTTAGCTCCTTTCTTATTCTGGCAGGCCTGAAAGGGCTCCTTCTGAAAGTTGAAAGAATATAAACTTATTTTCACCTTAGAAGATGTGGACAGTTCGCAGATGGTGAATTATTGTTTTCTTCCTTGAAGGTTAAATCTAGGGTAAAAATCAATGTGCTTCCCCTAGGAAGAGGTGTATAGATTACAGATAGCACATTTTTGTTTCCTTGCTTGTGTTTGAGGCTTTTGAATTTTCTTGATTGTGGTATCAGCATGTTCTTGCACTGCCATAAATAACTCCCTGAAACTGGGCAATTTATAAAGAAAAGAAGTTTAATTGACTCACAGTTATGCAGGCTGTACAGGAAGCATGGCTCGGGAGGCTTCAGGAAACTTAGAATCATGGCAGAAGGTGGGAAAAGAAAGCAAGGGAAGCAAGCACATCTTACATGGCTGGAAAAGGAGGAAGAGATGTGGGGAGGTGCCACACACTTTTAAACAACCAGATATCATGAGAATTCACTCATTATCATGAGAACAGCAAGGAGGAAATCTACCCCTATGACCCAATCACCTCTTACCAGGTCTCTCGTCCAACACTGGGGATTATAATTCAACATAAGACTTGGGCAAATCCAAATCATATCATTTCACCACTGGCCCCTCCCAAATTTTATGTCCTTCTCACATTGCAAAATACAATCATCCCTTCTCAACAGTCCCGCAATTCTTAACTCATTTCAGCATTAACTCAAAAGTCCACAGTCTAAAGTCTTATCTGAGACAAGGCAAGTTCCTTCCACCTATGAAACTGCAAAATAAATAACGAGTTAGTTACTTTCAAGATACAGTGGGAGTACAGGAATTGGGTAAATATACCCAATCTAAAAGGGAGAAATCAACCAAAATAAAGGGGCTACAGGCCCCATGCAAGTCTCAAATCCATCAGCGCAATCGTTAAATCTTAAAGCTCCAAAATAATCTTGTTTGACTCCATGTCTCACATCCAGGCCACACCAATGCAAGGAATGGGCTCATAAGGCCTTGGGGATCTCTGCCCCTGTGGCTTTGCAGGGTACAGCACCCTTGGCTGCTTTCACAGGCTGGTGTTGAGTGCCTGCAGCTTTTCCAGGATCACAGTGCAAGCTGTTGGTGGATCTACCATTCTGGGGTCTGGAGGATAGTATCCCTTTTCTCACAGGTCCACTAGGCAGTGCTCCAGTGGAGACTCTGTGTAGGTGATCCAATCCCACATTTCCCCTCTTTACTACCCTAATAGGGGTTCTTCCTATGAGCCCTGCTCTTGCAGCAGACTTCTGCCTGGTCAAAGTCACTCAACAAGTCTCTAGGAAGTTTCAAACTCTCCCTCAACTTCTTGTCTTCTTCTGAGCCTTCCAAAACTGTCCCAACCTCTTCCCATTACCCAGTCCCAAAGCTGCTTCCACAGCTTTAGACGGCCAAAGCTCTGCCCCTTAGACATCCTATAAGATATTGTGGGCAGAATTTGTTGTCCCAGAATGAAGTGGAGAGAAGCAAGTAACTCTTTGGAAGGGATCATAAATGGGAAGAAAGAAGAATCAATTCAGACCCAGGTGAGTTTTCCATCAATGCCTACTTTGAGGATTTCTTATTTTCCTTCTCATTTCTGAGGAAACTTATCTCTAGGTTACAGCTTTTTAACTTTCCCCCTTCTTGATAATTCTCTTTAAATAATTTTATCATATTATTATCATTTGATGATATATAATTAGATATTATTTATTATATTATGTTTATACTTATAAGTTTAGTATATATGTATGCATTTCCCTTTCCTTACTTTTTCTGTAAAGAAAATATGTACCCTTGTACATCCAGGGACAGGAGTTTTAGGGAGAATGAAGGGTTAGGGTGGCTTTCTTTGCTCTACCTCTTGGTTAATCCTAATGGACAGGGAGTAGCAGCCCATGGTGGTGGTTGGAACCAGGGAGCAGGCCAGCAGGAACCAGCAGGGCAGTGACTGGGTAGTTGAGAGAGGCTCTCAGAATGACACAAAAAGGTACATAAACAGATAATTTAGGACAGGGAGTAAGGTTAAGAAATAGCATTTTTATTTTATGCTAGAAGAATTGCATATCTGAAAGGTAGAGAAGCTGACACTTGGATTATACAAGGTTAAGTATTGGCCCTCTGATATGGTTTGGCTCTGTGTCCCCACCCAAATCTCATCTTGTAGCACCCATAATCCCACGTGTTGTGGGAGGGACCCAGTGGGAGAAGATTGAATCATGGGGGCGAGTCTTTCCCATGTTGCTCTCATGATAGTGAATGGGTCTCATGAGATCTGACGGTTTTAAAAACGGGAGTTTCTCGGCACAAACTCTCTCTTTGTGCCTGCCACCATCCACATAATTGGAACACATAAATTGAATTACTTCACAGCTAGGGAGGCTGGAATTCAATGACAAAGCCCTAAGCTGTAGCTTTTGGAATTAGACTGGGTGTAATAGATAATGACAAAATCATAGACTAAGGAGTCCCTGAGGGAGATATAATCCTTTCATCCTACTTATTGTCTTCTCCCAATGTTAGTTCAACTGAAACTTGGGGGAGTTTGGAAGAAGTAAAGATATTCTAGCCTTCATTCTTTCCTGCAGCACTTGGTGTTCCTCTGTGTGCTTCAGGATTAAGCAATGTTTATAGACCTCCCTCTGTTATCTTGTTTCTGCATCTATTAAATAGAGCCATAATATGCAATTCTGTTTATCTTAGAATATTTCCCTTCAGTTTTACATAGTTAAAATATTGGATTTGTGGCATTTTATTGTTTGATTCCTCAGTGTTAATATAAATGAGAAACAAAGGGGTCATCATTAATACCTAAATGTCACAAGATTCAGAAAACACAAATATTGGAAATTTCCTCCTCAAGTCTGCTTTTCTTGAATAATTATTTGTTTAATGGCTTTTCCTGTAGTGTGTCTAAGCTCCATTAGGGTAAGGATGATGCCAATAGTTTTCACAGCTGTACTTCCAGGGCCTCTCACAGTTACTGACAAATCAGAGTCCCAGACTGTAGAAGGCCTATGGGAACTCACCTTATGAGTGATACTCTGCTAATAAGATTTGCAGCAAAACAAAGTAAAAAAATGTAAATTATTTATTCGCAGATGGGAAGTAATTTCACACGTATTATTTTTGAATATCATAAAATGAGTCCGTGGCTTTGAATTTACAACACTCACATCCATATAGTGGCTGAGAAGAAGCCAAATTAAAATAGCATTTATTGGGTGGCTTATCTGGCTCAGTTTTCAAAGCTGTTTAAGTGTTTGTTCAATTAAACCTCCGAAGAGCACTTGATGGAATGTGTGATTACCCAATAGTGCAAATAGGAAAATTCTGTAGTCCAGATAGAATAAATTACTTTCCAGGTTGACAAAACATTATAACTTGATGTTCTGTTTCTGCATTCAGAATCCTTTCTAAACAACAGGATGCATCTACCTTTCCAAACTGGGGAACAAATGATTTACTCAGGAAGATAACAGGGTGTTTTCAAAATATTTCATGTAAGTATGGAGCCCAAAATTACAAGTATGGAGCCCAAAAATGGGATGAAAGCCACCACCTCTCTCATATTGTAGGTGACATAAATTCTTCCTGGAAGTTTTCAGTCGGTTTATTTACAGACATTTATTAAAATGAAACATTAAAAGACAAATTAATTGATGTAAATAAAAATGTGCCTATGCTAGCACTATTAATAACAATAAAAATTGGCATCACTCTGAGCAACAATTAAAGAATATTAGTATAATTAAAATCTATATAAGTGATGAAATTTGAGACCAGACATCTCAATTCATATTCAATATAACTGTATTTAGAGATCAAGAAAATGTAACAATGCATTTCTAAGTGAAAAAATTATATTATAAAAGTCAAGTATTGTAATAAAACATATATGTACATGTGTGATTATGTATATATATTAAAACTAGAAGAATATAATTATATATATATTTATATATATATTTAATAGGTACCTCTGAGCTGTGAGATTTTACACCTTTTAATTTTATTTGAATATTTTTTGTTTTGTATATTTCTATTTCATTTTGTATGTTTCTTTTTTTTTATATTTCTATTTAGCCATTTCTATTGGTATGTTTTTACTTGCTCCACCTCCCTCCCTTTTTTGTATATTTCTATTTTATAAATTTTCGAAGTGAGCATATATTTTCTTTGTATAAAAAAAATAG
>NW_016803289.1:2631454-2648069 GCF_001698545.2 Rhinopithecus bieti
ATATATATATTTATATATATATTTAATAGGTACCTCTGAGCTGTGAGATTTTACACCTTTTAATTTTATTTGAATATTTTTTGTTTTGTATATTTCTATTTCATTTTGTATGTTTCTTTTTTTTTATATTTCTATTTAGCCATTTCTATTGGTATGTTTTACTTGCTCCACCTCCCTCCCTTTTTTGTATATTTCTATTTTATAAATTTTCGAAGTGAGCATATATTTTCTTTGTATAAAAAAAATAGCTTTTTACAGAAGGAATGGTAGAGGCCAGAAGTTCAGATAACAGGAGGAACTTAGCTATAATAATATATCTTCCCTTTTAAAATGGCAAAGGCTCTGGTTTACTACAGGCACAAGGCTGGATCTACTGCAAATGATATCCAAGGATCTCAATCTGTCACTGCAACCTCCTGTACCAGCCTTCCCTTTCTTAGATGTCTCCACACATTCTTTCATTCTGGTCCTAATACTGGTCTTGGTCCTGATACTAATTATTGTTGTGAAACATGTTATATTCTTTCTGCTTGCTCTCTCCTACTGTGGTATGTTTTCTCACACAATTGACTCTCTTGAATTGCCTGCTAACGGCTGCCCTTTCCAGTGATCTGTTCTAAACCCTCTCAGGTAGGTCTTCCCCTGCTGAGGTTTGATGCAATCTGAAAGATGGATCTCCAGGGCCTGCTCAGTCCAGCACACCATGCCTCAGTGACTTTTCTCTCCTACGCAGCAGTTACTCTATTTCCTCCTGGAGCCCTAGTGCATGCTTCTCAAAATGAGCACATTATATTCCTCTTCCTTTTCTCTTCTTTCTGAGGTGGGTCAGCTGTGGCATGAGGGATGGAGAGAGTGGGCCTCTGTGTTTTGCTTTAGCTTTCTGGCTGCAGCTGAACTTCTATTGTTCCTGTTCCATTTCTGGAGGAACCCAGGGAAAATATCAGGATGAGATGGGGGTGTGTTTAGCCAAACATGGTGTCCCAGATTGTGTCAGGAGTAGGCACGGTAGGCAACCTTGCATAGTGTGCAAAGAACTTCAATCATCCTGAGAGTAGAATACTCTAGCTACATTTTAATGTCTTAAGTAACACCTGTCACATCATAGCATATCAGCAGAGTTTATATAAATTATCCATTGATATGTGTTGCAGACAGAGATAAAAGCCTAGAGAACATATGGAAGACCAGGCTACTTTTGTAGAATTAGGAATGGAGGAACAGTTAAATGTGGTCCTTGGTCAGACCCCGGAAACTGCAGATACCATTCTCTGGGGTCAGAAATGTTGCTACAAGGAAAGTCCATCCCGAGGGAGTATTTCCTCACCGACTTTTCCCATTCTGTGTCTGGATTAAAATAGCTGTGGGACCCCAGTAAGATGGCAGAGAATGGTTTTTCTCCCTGTGAATGTCCTCAAAGAGTCTAGGATTCAATGTCAGATGATTCTCAGTATAGCCAAGAACGCCTGAATCATCAGAAATTTTTGTCTTAATCCAAAGAGATATTCTTTGCTTGATGAGCAAATACAGACCTACTCCATTTATTGAGAAGTTCATGTTGTCCAGGGACCTCAATAGCCCCATCTTTTTTTTTTTTTTTGCATCCCCTCAAAAAATAAATTTAGGTGAAGTTTCAGATAAGGAGTTGCTTTTCATGACATGTAAAATGTTTTCCACTAAAATAATACAATTATGCCCATAGAGTAAACTATGATTTACTTCTGAGTATTCAAAGATCTGTTACTGAGCCCTACACTTTTAATCAAGATAGTTATTCAAAGTTCAAATTTTTAAACATTTGTTTCTGAGGAAGAATGGAATAGGCTTTCCAAATATATGGTACTGAGGATACAATGGGCAGAGTGGAGATGGCTCCTCATTGTAAAAGTCATCTTAAATCCCGATTGTCTCTACTTCAGTGATTGTATTAGAAGGAAACAACCTGAGACAATATCTCAGAGCATCAGTCCAAGGACACACCAGGAGGAAAAACGGCCGGATCTTTCCTAGTATTCTCACTTTTGTCCTTTGTCTTGATACATTTGGTGTTATCTTCTGGTGAGTAATTTAGCTGGCCTTGGCCAGAAGTTGAAATTGATTTGTGGGATTTTACATTGTAATCTGAGAGGGAATGCTTTGAAATTGTTCTTTAACTGGAATTTATATCTATATATACACACATATATATACATACACATACAAATTATCCACTGACATGTGTTGCAGACAGCATATATATATTTATATATATATATTTATTCAGAGTATATATACATATATATTTATATATACACTCAGAGTATATGACAAAATGAAGGTCCCTGCCCATTGAATCAGTCTTGTAGACTCTCTCTCTCTCTATATATATACACATATACATATATATACACACACTCAGTATATTCAGAGTATATATATACACATACTCAGAGTATATATATATATATATATATAGAGAGAGAGAGAGAGTGAGTCTAAAAGACTCTGATTCAATGGGAAGAGACCTTTGCTTTGTCATCTTTTGCATGCAGATTATGAGATTTAACTCATGAAGGCAAGGATGCTTGGGTAACTCACTGAGGTAACATGTAAAAGTGACTAACCATATAATATGCATACATCAGAGCACATCTTGAAAATTTAGAGTGTTTGAAAATGATTTGCTGTATATTTGACTGGACCATTATCTTTTATGTTCTCTTCTAGCGGAGAAATCATGTAGGGAGTCATAAAAAGGCCTAGCCTCAAGGGCTGCAGAGCTTGCTTTTTCACATATTTACCAAGAATTCCTGAGTATTATCCAGGTGTCTTTTCACTCCTAAAAAATATGAGGATTGGGCCAAAAGTTACAGCATTGCTTGTTTCTTTCACACATAACCAGCTCTAAATCCTCTCAAGTCCAAACTAATTAGAAAAATTATTTAGTACATTGGACTGCCAGCCTTTATGAAACAGTGATACATCTATATAGTCCCCTGCTGATATCAATTAGGAGTAAAAGAATTATTTCACATTTTTAAAAAATGAATGAATACATGTATAAATGAAATAATGTTTTCCATTCCTGCAAGCTTCCTTGATAATAAATTAGAACTCTTTTATTCTGCCGACAGATTAAGCTATGGTTTAACAGGAATTAAATTCTGTAACTATTTTCATATATTCTCTAATTTCAGGCCCTAGACACTGGTGGCCACCACATGGAATTATTAAGGTAATCTTCCATTAAATTTCCCCCCAGGACTGACATTATAATATGAAGTCTTTTTTTGGAATTGTTACTGTGGAAACTTAATGCATCAAGGTCACCTGTAATAGTCTTCAGGGCCTATTTGTATGAGGGTGGTGGATACACTGCTGAAACAGCCTGGAATCAAGACAACATTCAGTCATACATACACCAGAGAACAACCCTCTGTAGTGCCTGAAAGATGTGGAGTATTGACAATTGCCCGGAGCACGACAGGTTCTTAAGAGCCTGTGGACTTGGGTATAACATGGTCCTGGCTCTCAAGGAGCTCACAGTTAGATGGAAACAATGACTTAAAAGAATGCTCCTGGCCCGGCGCGGTGGCTCAAGCCTGTAATCCCAGCACTTTGGGAGGCCGAGACGGGCAGATCATGAGGTCAGGAGATCGAGACTATCCTGGCTAACACGGTGAAACCCTGTCTCTAGTAAAAGATACAAAAAAACTAGCCGGGCGAGGTGGCGGGCGCCTGTAGTCCCAGCTACTCGGGAGGTTGAGGCAGGAGAATGGCGTGAACCCGGGAGGTGGAGCTTGCAGTGAGCCGAGATCCGGCCACTGCACTCCAGCCTGGGCGACAGGGCGTGACTCCGTCTCAAAAAAAAAAAAAAAAAAAGAATGCTCCTAAATATCTTGAGATGTACAGAGAATGCTTATGCAACTTGTGAATGCAGAAGGCAACTTCTGGATATGGATGGAAGAAAATGTGAAGAAGCAGTAGATATCTTAACAGAGCCTCAAACATGTCTGCAACTTGGATGAGGGCAAAATGGAGACACCTTTTTCATTTTCGTCAACCTTTCTGAGCATTGCATATAATGTAAGGTCAATGGATATTTGATAGGTGAGGGAAAAGATGAATGAGGGATTAAACTTTTCATTTTGATTCATATTTGCATCACTGTATTCCTTCTCTTTAGAAATATTAGCACCTTAAGCTTTTGTCTAATTCATAAATTTTAAATTTTATTTCTTCTTTGTAAAAAAGTCGGTCATGAGTTGACTGTTGAGAAAGACATTTTGAGGGCAGCTCTACCTTCAAGAGACCTGGGGATCAGAATGTGAAGCTTGTCAGAGGCTACTGCCCCAGGAAAAGGATCTGCAAAATTTGTCCAGGATTTATACCCTGGTCTCATAAAGTTCAGTTCTGGAATTTTCTTTTCAGAAGTTTACCTGCAGGATGAGTTTGCCTCATGCCCATAAATCCATAAACAATAATAAACACAATCACTTTTACTTGTTTTCTTTAAAAAATATTTATTAATCACCTGTGCTGTGCCCTAAGATACACTATTGAGGAAAGCAGTTATATTCCTTTTCCTCATGAACCTTGCAGATAGCCAAAAAGGGAAGAAACCAGCTATGATTTATGGTAAATTTTATAAATACAAGAAATAAAATGGTATGATAGAGAATATCTGTTGAGCATAGAGATAACTACTATAAACAATGGGTTCAGGCAAGGTTTCTCTGTCATGTGGGTATCTAAGGTGAGACTTGAAGGAAAAAAAGGAGCCACCCAAGTGGAGAGTGGGGAGAAAGATCTTACCTACCTGGGTCACTAATTGAAGCCCTGTGTGACTGGAGCACAGACAGAATCCCACAAGGGTGGGATTCTCACCTGAAGAATGCGTATCTTCCTCCAAAGAGGGAGCGAAAAAAAGAAGCTGTATTTATAGACAACAATAGAAACTGTTCTTTCTCTTGTCTTTGCTAACTGTATATTCCTTCAGATTCAACTATTTTACATCTCATTTATTCATTTGGCAAATGTTCATATAGCAATGATTAATGCCAATATATGTGCTGGGCACATAATGACTAGCCTAATCAGACACATATCTTTCCCTTCTGGGCTTATAGTTCTTTGGGGGTGTGGGATTAGTTAAATAATTAAACAAATGCATTGTTATAAACTGATTAAAAGTATAAAAACAAATAACAGAGAGTTGTGACTGTATTTTAATAAATAGTTCTGAGAAAGTGGGTTATAACCTGAACTCTAAAGATAGACAGAGTTTAGGTTGAGAAAAAATATATTTGGTGGGGTGGTCATGACACTTCAGAAGACCTTGAGGGGAGGGAAAGATAAAGAACTTATATATATAAAAAAACTAACTAACAAACTTACTAAAAGGACAGAAAGCAAGGTGGTATCAGGTAAGGGCAGAAGATTTGGGAGGTTCCAGGTCACACAGGGACTTTTATCTCATAATAAGAAATACTTTTTTATAATATGCAATGAGGTTCAACGAAAGACCTTAATCAAGGAAATAAAATTATTCAATAGAAGTTTAAAATGTGAAACTTCAGGAAATGAGGAATAAAGGAAATGGAGGGATTAGCTGGGTAACGATGGTGGCCTGGCCATGATGGTGGTGTTGGATAAAAAGAAGGAAGAGGAATTTCTAAGCTAAAATATGACCCCCTTCTTTCCAAATTCCTAGCCAAAATTTTCTCCTACTTCGTGTGTGGGGTATTTTATCTGTACCAATCTTATGACACTTATGGAGCCCCTGAGAATACTAGCCTCAAGCTTCATAATCCCAGAGTCACTACTTCAATTCATCACCAGCACCGGCATTGTCCAGAGAAGAACTGCCAATGAAAACAAACATCCCTGAGTCCAGTTCCCTGAGGAGACATGTCCCTTCCTTTGTTTTTGACTTTTTCTACAGTGTCAGGGCAATAAGTATTTCAAATTAAGACACGTGCATTCTTCCATTATTGATCTTCAGTTTTCTCCGCTGAGCTGTCATAGAAAATCTCTAAGAATCTTTCCAGATCTAATAGTTGGGGCATGAAGAAGACTGAGAGAGAAGCCCCAGATAAATCATCTGTTTATCCACTCTTCTTCTTCTTTTTTTTTTTTTTTAAACCATAGCATAGTTGGCCATTGTTCTCCTTTATTGAGAAGGTCCTGACAAACAGGGCATCGTATTGTTACTAAATGGGATATATATAGGTTCTAGTTCCATGGCTTTGTGGAGATGGGAAAGTGAGAGCTTTTGTGAGAGTGGAATATTGTCCTGTGCTTAGAATTTTTTTCTTTTTTTTCTTTTTTTTTTTTTTTTAGATGGGGTCTCACTGTGTTGCCTAGGCTGGAGTTGAATGGCGCCATCATTGCTCACTGCAGTCAAGTGAGCTTCCTGCCCCATCCTTCTGAGAAGCTGGGACTACAGGCATGCACCACCATGCCTGGCTAATTAAAAAAAATTTTTTTTGGAGAGACAGGGTATTGCTCTGTTGCCTAAGCTGATCTTGAACTCCTGGGCTCAAGCAATCCTCCCACCTCAGTCTCCCAAAGTGTTGGAATGAAGGCATGAGTCACCACGCCCAGATTATGCTTAGATTTTCCTAGTAAAGTTCAAAGGTGACCTACCTGTCTAAGTGGGGTTCTAACTGTATAAATCTTTTCAACTCAATTTCAGGTGAAATGTCTGTATGAGAAAGTAAAGTTGAGTTGCTACAATGGAACAGTCAACCCCTGCCCTGGCTTATATCAACCCATCTGTGGTACCAATTTTATAACCTATGATAATCCCTGCATCCTGTGTGTTGAGAGCTTGTGAGTACTATTTGGGGAAAAGACGGGAGCTGTAAATATGCTTGTCCATTAAAATTACCATCTACCATTCCTATCAAGTACATCAACCTTGAAGCCAGGAATTTGCTCCAGTTCACACAGATAATAATCAGCCCCCATTCAGAAAAGCACATAGTAATTGAAAGTCCACTGGATTAGAAAGTAGACTCAATGTACCAAATGACATTCCTCAGGTCCATTCTGGTATCTGAGCCCTTACATTCCCATATGCCAATTGATTGCCTTCCACTTGAGAAACTCTCAAATATGCCTTCAGGTCCTGAATTATTTTTTATTTTAAGACAAATTGTAGTTTTCCTTTCTCTTAAATATCTTCACCCTCTTATGTGTTTGAAACTCTGAACTACAATGATGAGTTAATTGCAAAGTTTGGATCTTTTATCTGAGACAGTGTTTAGATTTTTGGATTTATGTGACATAAATCAGTGATTAGATACTGAAATCTTACAACACAATGCTTTCAGCTTTGATTCCTATATCAGTGAATGTATTTCACAGAGAGAAAAATTTTCACCATGGCATCAGATTGGAGCCCTCAGCCCAATCATTTTTTAAATTTTGTGCAAGGAACAACGACAGGACTGTGCAAAGCTCAGGTCATCCCCATTAATGAGTAATTCAGCCAAAGTGTAAGAGTATTAACAGAATAGTTGAGAATTGATATGTCTCACACATCACAAACTCAGACTTGATTGCACAGCTTAATTTCAAAAAGAGTGTAGCATGTGTCATATCTCCAGTGGCATCTTAGAATCATGGAATGATAACTAGATAAGAAATCCAATAATATTGTCTTTTGTCATTAGTCAATTCCCTTTATACTCTAGATCTTAGTTTTCCAAATATAAAACCAGGTTTTAGATAAGATAATTTTAAAGGTATTTTTGTAGTTCTGACATTGTATTACTTAATGAAATGTTTGTTCTGATACTTCCTTTAGGAAATCTCACGGAAGAATCAGGTTTTACCATGATGGAAAATGTTAGCTGCATGGCCTTGAATGTGGAAGATATCTTCTTTTTTTTTTCCTCCATGTCTCCAATCTCTCTCTTGCACTTTTTACATCTCCTTGCATTTGTTCTTGACAACAAAGAGCTATCACTACTGAGCTTGTAGCAGATTGTTTAAAGTTCCTTCCATGGACCTCTCCCCTCACTGATTGATTGCCTTCCATAGTCTGCCTAATAAATAAACTTTTATGAAAGTCTGATTTGACTTGGGTGTCAGATCTAAAAATCTCAGAAGTAGAAGAAATTCAGAATTTGAGTCATGAGTCAAAGGCAAATATTGAGATTAATCAGCTCTCTAATGCTAATAACACTGAATTAGTCTATGTCAAGCCTCCGGATTGTCTTCCAAAGAACGTGACAGAAATTTCTTCCATATTCCTTTGACATTTAAAAAAAAACAAGTAATGGAACTACAGGACATTGTATTCTGCTTTAGAATTCCTGTTGCCTAACTTCTGCAAACTCATTATTAAACATCCTCCCTTTTGGACTCAGCCTTGAGACAGAGGTATTTACACATGTGCAGCTTTGATCAACAGGGCCCCACATTCTCACCGATCCATTTTGTCTAGAAGAACACCTACATTGTTGGTATCCATAAATGTCCCATTGGTCATTAGCCTTTTTCTTAAATTCTCTGGACACATTTTAACCCCTAAAGCATATAGGGACACCTTTTTCTCTGTTATACTTCATATGTATTTTTTACTTCTATATGTACAGCAGACGAATAATATGCACTAATATGCTCTCTTCCCTGCAGAACTTTGCTCCCTACTGGCTTGGGAAAGAGCACCTATTCTGCCTCTCACTACCTTGCAGGGCTGTGGTCAGAGTGTGTACATGTTCTGTTAGATCTTTGATCTTATGTCCCATGCTGATCACATGGTGAATACATGGCTCTAGTGAGAAGGAAACAACCACTTTTCTTGTGTCATATTTAGAGTTAATATCTCTGGGAAAGACTAGATATTCTCTAGCTTTATAGCATGCCAATTTCCATTGCTCCAAGTCCTGGGCTATGCAAGAACACCAAGAACTTCAGGCATTGTGGGAGGATTGTTTTCTAACATTATTGCTGTATCTTTGTTGACAAATCTTTTCTTCTGCAATAATTAATTTGCTGTTAATGTCATCAAGCAAATTCTTAAAAATCTCAAATAGGCACTTTTAATAGCCTTGCATGAGATTTGAGCTCTGTTATCTCTAATCCTCTCTAATGACTCTCTCCTTGCTTTGGGTAGTTTCTTCACGCACAAGCACCAATTGTTAACCTTCTGATCCCTTTATCCAGCTCTCCTGTGCAGTAGTCCTGCAGATACCAGCCAGTTTAGTCTCTATTTCTTTTCAGCTCTGTGTCCTCAACTCATAATTGCTTCATTGAGATTGCTCTTTCCTATTCCTAGAATCTCTTGCATTGCAAAAACCAAGGCCAACTACAGAGTTTAACTTATTTATTTTCCATCTGTTAGGGATCTGTCCTTCAGTGCCTGGTGTCCTAGTGTCATTGTTTTACATATTTGGTGTATTTTTGTTGTTTCAGGTAGGATAAGATATCTTATCTGGTTTTTCTTGGATCATATTGTTTGAAAGTAGAAGTTGACTTTATCTTTTATCATGCCATTGTACTTATTTTTTGTCCTTCTTTTTCCTATGATACCTCCTAAAGTCTAGACTAGAATACATTGTCATTATTCTACTTTTTCTAAGAATTCCAATGGATGAGATTTGTGCTCTATAATACTGCAAATCTTTTTAGTGGATAAGAAAGCACTGACTTAAACTGTCAATGAATAACAGTAAAAGATCAGTAAAATAATATATTTTCTGTCATTTGATAGTAGGCATTCCCAAAGAAGTGAAGGAGATCAGCATACATCTAAATGCAAGATGGCCTCCTTCTCATGCAACCCCTAAGGATAATTGTCACAGGTCTCTTATGACTGCTAACGTAAAAGGAACGTCCCCCTTTTGTGGTCCTAGCTCTGACAGTCACTGCCTGTGCTCTCATTCTTTCTCTCTCTCTCTCCTTTTGTCTTTGGTAGGTGATTTCAAATTCCTCCCTCTGATTCCCTGTATATTTTATCCTTTGGTTATTGATTAGCCACAGGTTTTAGTCATTGCCATCTTCCAGCCCACCCTGCTTCCTCTGCATGACAAACCCACTCACATCTGTATTTACTCTGTTGCCTGTATACGTATAACTCACTTACCCACGTCATGAGACTGTACCCACATTCTTAGCATCAGACACTGGACATCTTTATACACACACACACACACGCGCGTGCAATTTGATGAGTTTGGACATATGCATACAACCTTGAAAGCATCGTCACAATCGAGGCAGTAGACATATCTATCACCTCTAAAAATTTTCTTGTGACTCTTTGTTTTTGTTACTGCTGCTGCTGTTGTTGTTGTAAGAAAAATTAACAAGACCTACCCTCAATCAGTTTTTAAGTGCACAACACCGGATTGTTAACTATGTGCACTAGGTCGTATACCAGATCTTCAGAACTTATTCTTACGTAATCAAAATTTTAAAACCATGAACAACAACTCCCCATTTCTCCCTCCCCCCAGTCCCCGGAAACTATTATTTTATTCTCTGCTTCTATGAAATTTACTATTTTAGATTTTTATTTTACTTTAAGTTCTGGGATATACATGCAGAATGTGCAGGTTTGTTACATAGGTATACATGTGTCATGGTGGTCTGCTGCACCTATCAACCCATCATCTAGGTTTTAAGACCCGCATGCATTAGGTATTTGTCCTAATGCTCTCCCTCCCGTTGCCCCTCACCCCACAACTGCCCCAGTGTGTGTTGCTCCTCTCCCTGTGTACACACGTACTCATTGTTCAACTCCCACTTATGAGTGAGAACATGTGGTGCTTGAATTTCTGTTTCTGTGTTAGTTTGCTGAAGATGATGGCTTCCAGCTTCATCCATGTCCCTTCAAATGACAGATCGAATTCATTTTTATGGCTGCATAGTATTCCATGGTATATATGTCCCACATTTTCTTTATCCAGTGTATCACTGATGGGCATTTGGGCTCATTCCAAGTCTTTAGTATTGTGAATAGTGCTGCAATAAACATACATGTGCATGTGTCTTTATAGTAGAATGATTTATAGTCCTTTGGGTATATACCCAGTAAAGGGATTGCTGGGTCAAATGATATTTCTGGTTCTAAATACTTGAGGAATCACTACACCATCTTCCACAATGGTTGAACTAATTTACATTCCCACCTACAGTGTAAAAGAGTTTCTATTTCTCCACAGCCTCGCCAACATCTATTGTTTTTGATTTTTTAATAATCACCATTCTGATTGGCATGAGATGGTATTTCACTGTGGTTTAGAATTGCATTTCTCTAATGATCAGTGCTCATGAGTTTTTTCATGTTTGTTGGCCTCATAAATATCTTCTTTGAGGAGCAGACACTGGACATCTTAATTTCACTGGCTCTTGTGGAATCTTGAAAGTCAATTTATCTAATATGGATCCTATGTTTTTCTAAATTTGCTTCTACATATGTTTTGATGCAATGAAAATTAATGCTCTTACTCTCTCTAAACCCCTTTTCACTCAAACTCAATTTTAATATACTATAAATACATATTCCTTATATTAGCTTACATATCGATCAAACCCATAAACATTTATTTAATTAAAGTTATCTTGTTTTAATATTATTTTACTATTCGTCTTAACTGTCATCTCAGGTTCCATTCTATTCTTCTGACCGTAATTTTCCATTTAAATATTATCTGTTAAAAATCACTATCCTTGGTTAGTTATAATAGAAATAAACATCTTAGTATGACATACAAGACACTTTATTTCATCTGCAAAGGACACTCTCTAAGCCCAAGTTCAACTGTAATGAACTCTTGTTAGGACTTGTAGCAAACCCTATTTGCTCATAAGGTGGCAGTAAAGCATCGCTCTTTAGGCCAACAACTTTGACAATACTTTTGGCCAACTTGTCATATAACAGTATGATTTTGGGAAAATTGCTAGATCTCTATGAGCTGCAGATTTCTCATCATCTAATGTGGTAATGTCCTTCTCCCCAGGAAGATGAAGCCTCCTAACATAATCCAGCCTTGACGTTTATTCAGGTCCCACATTGAATGAGAGTACTGGGAAATGTTTCTAACTAATGGAGTATTTGTAACTAACAAATGGACTAAATATTACTCTTCTAATCCTATGGAGTTTTTTTTTTCTTTCTGATTAGATTATTTTTACCCTGAGAAAGTTAATTCAGAGAGACAGACTTGTGTAAACTGTTTTCCATGTATTTTCCGAGCAAAAATTTGGAATGAGTTAGATATGGGCCTATGTAGGCTGCCAAAAGTCATTATTATTTAAAATAACATGAAAGCAAAAGACAAATCTATACCACAGTTAATTTTCTTTAATTTAAAATTTATTGATTAATTATTATTATTATTTTTAACAAATCATAATTGTGTACACTTACGGGGTATAATGTGATGTTTTGTTATATGTATAGAAAGTGGAATGATTAAATCCATCTAATTCACACATCCATCACTTCACTTATTTTTTTGTGATATGACATTGCAAATTTACTTTCTCAGCTATTTTTAAATAGCTAACATGTTTTTATTAACTATAGTCATCCTTCTGTGCAGTAGATTTTATAAGCCTATTATTTTGTGTAACTGCAACTTTGTACAATTTGATAAACACCTCCTCATTCCTTCCTCCCCACCCCCACTTCTAGCTTCTGGTAACCAGCATACTTCTCTCTACTTCTACTTCTATGAACTTGACCTTTTAACATTCTGCATTTAAGTGTGAGTATGTGGTGAAAGTGGGCATCTCTGTCCTTTTCCCTATCTCAGAGGAAAAGCTTTCAGCTTTTCACCATTAAGTATGATGTTAGCTATGGGCTTGGCATATATGCCATAACTGTGTTTAGGTACATTTCTTCTATGCATAACTGTATTTAGGAACAGGTTTTTTTTGTGCCTGGCTTATTTCACTTAACATAATGCTCTCCAATTCTGTACATATTGCTGCAAAAGACAGAGTTTCTTTCCTTTTAAAAGATGAATAGTATTCCATTGTGTATCAAACTTGGAAATATATCACATTTTCTTCATCCATTCATTTGCTGATGGACATATAGATTGTTTACATGTGTTTTCTCTTTCAAACAATGCTGTAATGAATACAGCACGCAGATACTTCTTCCACATGTTGACTTAAATTCCTTTGGCTATATACCCAGGGAGGGATTGCTGGATCATATGGTAGTTCTATTTTTATTTTCTTGAGGAACCTCCATCCTGTTTTCCATAATGACTGTACTAATTTACATTCTCCACTAAGAGCGTACAAATGTTCTGTTTTCTTCACCTCCTTGCCAGCACTTCTTATCTTTCATTGTTAAAATAGCCATTCTAACAGGTGTGAAGTCATATCTTATTCTGGTTTTAATTCGCATTTCCCTAATTATTAGTGATGTAGAGCATTTAAAAATAAACATGTTTGCAATTTGTACGCCTTCTTTTGAGAAATGTCTGTTCAGGTCCTTTGCTAATTTTTAATTAGATTATTTGTTTTCTTGCTATTTATTTGCTTGAATTCCTTATGTATTTTGGAATACTAAGCCTTTATTAGATGCATGGTTTGTAATTTTTTTTTCCACTCTGTGGGCTGTCTCTTTATTGTTTCTTTGGCTGTGCAGAAACTTTCAGGATCGATGCAATCTCATTTGTGTTAATACTTTTGCTTTGTCGCCTTTGTTTAGAGTTCAGATAAAAAAAAAAAAACATTGCTCATACTAATGTTATAAAGCTCTTCCCCTGTTTCCTTCTAGTTTTACAGTTTCAATACTTACATATAAATCTTTAATTCATTTTGAGTTCATTTTTATATATAGTATGAGATAAGAATCCAATTTTATTTTTCTTCATGCAGATACTCCATTTTCCCAGCACCATTTATTGAAGAGACTCTCCTTTTCCTTTCCCCATTGTGTATTTTAACTTTTATTTCAAAATCAATTAGATAAAATGTGTGAGTTTATTTTTGATCCGTCTATTCTGTTCCATTGGTGGATATATCTGTTTTTATGCCAGTTCCATGCTGTCTTTATAGCATGGTGCCGGCATAAAATAACTTTATAATACATTTTGAAGTCAGGTAGTGTGATGCTTCCAGCTTCATTCTTTTTGCTCAGTATTGCTTTGGCTTTGCACGGTCTTTTGTGGCTCCATACGAGTTTAAGAGTTGTTTTCTCTATTTCTATATAAAAAGACTGAACTTTTCATATTGAATGTGTAGATCATTTTGGGTTGTATAAACATTTTCACAATATCAATTCTTCCAATCCATGAACACAGGTATTTCTCTATTTAGTTTTTCTTCAATTTCTTTCATCAGTGTTTTATGTTTTCTGTATCTAAATCTTTCACCTCCTTGATTAAATTTATACCTAAGTGTTTTCTTTTTTGGTTGCTATTGTAGATGGGATTAAAATTTTTTTTGGATAGTTCATTATTAGTTTATAAATACTAATTTTTGTATGTTGATTTTGTATGCTGCAACTCTACTAAATTTATTTTTTCTAGCAGTTTTCTTTGTGGCATCTTTAGGGTTTTCTGTATACAGGATCATACTGTCCATACACAGAGACAATTTCAGTTTTTCATTTCCAAAATTTTTCACTTAATTTCAACAAATAAAATGATTTTTGTTCTATGATAACTTTGTTTTCATTTTATGTGTGCATGTGTGTATTATGTGAAAACATGTTTGTGTGTGTGTGGTAGTAATAGGTAAAATCTACTAATTTAGCATGAATCCCAATGTAGTAATGGGTAATTTTATTACCCATAGTTCTCATGTTGTATATTAGATCTCTAGACTTATTTATCCTACATATGGGCTATTTTTAAAAAATATTTTGACCTACATCTCTGTATTTTGATACTCTTCCCCACCAACCTTACCCCTGATAAACACTGTTTTGTTTTCTATTTCTGTATATTTGAATTATTTTGAGATTCACATATAAATGAGATCATGCAATACTTTTATTTTTGGGTCTGGCTTATTTCACTTAGCATAATGTGCTCCAGACTCATCCATTTTGTAGCAAATGGCAAGATTTCATTTGTTTTAAGGGCTGAATAATATCCTGTACATTTATACATATGCCAGTGATTTTAATTCATTCATCCATCAGTGAACACTTAGGTTATTCACATATCTTGGCTATTGTGAATAAGGTTGCAATGAACATGAAAGTGCAGATATCTTTACAAGGTCATGATTTCTTCCTATTTGGGTATATATCCAGAAGAGGGACTGCTGGGTTATATGGTAGTTCTATTTTTAATTTCTTTTGGAACTTCTGTACAGTTTTCCACAATAGCCTATTAATCTACAGTCCCACCAACAATGTTTCAGGGCTCCCTTTTCTCCATACCCTTACCAAAACTTGTTACCTCTTGTATTTTTGGCTATACACACACACACACACACACACACACACACATACATGTATATATTTGAGTTGGGATCTCACTCTGTCACCCAGGCTGAAGTGGAGTGTGGTGGCACAATCATGGCTCATTGCAGCCTCCACCTCCTCGGGCTCAGGTGATCCTCCCATCTCAGCCTCCCAGGTAGTAGGGACTACAGGCATGTGCTACCACATCCTGCTAATTTTTGTATATTTTGTAGAGACGGGGTCTCACCATGTTGCCCAGGCTGGCTAGAAACCCTGGGCTCAAGCGATTGGCCAGCCTCAGCCTCCCAAACTGTTAAGATTATATGTATGAGTCAATGCACATGGCCCCTTTATGTATTTTAGATATTAATTTTTATCAGATATATGGTTTACAAATACTTTCTTTTAATATGTAGATTCCTTATTCATTTTGTTGATTGTTTCCTTTGCCGTGCAGAAGCTTTTTACTTTGAGGTAGCCCAATTTGTATCATTTTTTTCTTTTTCCTTTTGGTATGATATCCAAAAAGTCATTGCCAAGGCCAACGTTAAAGAACTTTTCCTCTATGTTTTATTCTAAGAGCTTTGGGGTTTCCGGCCTTATACTTCGAAGTATTACAATACATCCCTCAAAAATAGAATGGATAATAAGGGTCAATAAATCGGATATCCTAGAGAAAATAATTTCTTAGAAAATACAGCCTACAAAGATTGAGTAAGAAAAAGCAGAAAGTCTGAAAAGTTCAATTACAAATAAGGAGACTGGAGTGGTAATTAAAACCTCCCAATGAAGATAAGCTCAGGACCAGACGGCTTTGTAGCTAAATTTTACCAAATAATAAAAAAGAATTAATACCATTCTTTCTTAAATTCTTCCCAAAATAGAACTAAGGATATACTCCCAAACTCATTATATGAGTCCTTATATCACCAGCTCGATACGAAAGTCAAAGATACCAAAAAAAAAAAAAAAAAAAAAAAAAAAGACAAGCGATTCTCTGATGAACATTAATTCAAAAATTCTCAATAAAATATTGTCAAAAGGAATTCAACAACAAGGCGTGGTGGCTCACACCTGTAATCCCAGCACTTTGGGAGGCTGAGGCTGGCAGATCACGAGGTCAAGAGATCGAGACCAACCTGGCCAACATGGTGAAACCCCGTCTCTACTAAAACTACGAAAAGTAGCCAGGTGCAGTGGCATGTGCCTGTAATCCCAGCTACTCGAGAGGCTGAGGCAGGAGAATCA
>NW_016803290.1:0-1003 GCF_001698545.2 Rhinopithecus bieti
AATCCAGTCTGTCACTGATAATAATATTTTATTATCTATTATTAATACCACATAAAGAGAAAACCAATTTTACTCTTTTATTAGTGTTTTGTTGTTGTTGTTGTTTGAGACAGGGTCTCTCTCACCCAGGCTGAAGTGCAGTGGCACGATCTCAGCTCACTGCAGCCTTGACTAAGCGATCCTCCCACCTCAGCCTCTCAAGTAGCTGGGACTACAGGCATGCGCCACGATGCCCAACAATTTTTTTTTTTTTTTTCGAGACGGAGTCTCGCTTTGTCACCCAGTCTGGAGTGCAGTGGCGTGATCTCGGCTCACTGCAACCTCCATCTCCCAGGTTCAAGCGATTCTCCTGCCTCAGTTTCTCAAGTAGCTGGGACTACAGGCACGCACCACCGTGCCCAGATGATTTTTGAACTTTTAGTAGAGACGGGGGTTTCACCATGTTGGCCAGGCTGGTCTCGAACTCCTGACCTCAGGTGATCCACCCACATCAGCCTCCCAAAATGCTAGGATTACAGGTATGAGCCACCATGCCCGACCCCAACTAATTTGTTCTTATTTTCTGTAGAGACAAGTTCTCAATATGTTGCCCAGGCTGGTCTCAAACTCCTGGGCTAAAGTGATTGTGAGCCTTCCGCCTTGGCCTCCCAAAGTGCTGGGATTACAGGCGTGGGCATGAGCTACTGTGCCTGGCCTTTTTTTTTTTTTGAGACTGAGTCTCACTCTGTTGCCCAGGCTGGAGTGCAGTGGTGCGATCTCAGTTCACTGCAAACTCCGCCTCCTGTGTGCCTGGCCTTCTTTTATGATCATAATGTATAGAGCAATTTCATTTCTGCCACTAGGCCAGTAACAGACCTAATTCTGCATGAAGGCTAATTAATGGCTGCTTGCCCAATAGGATTAAACATGTCTTTTTTTATCCTCTAATATTTCCCTCCACTGATCTGTTTGCGCATTATGATTACCATTGATTATCTCTTTATTAAAATAGTCCCTTTCTCTT
>NW_016803291.1:0-2571 GCF_001698545.2 Rhinopithecus bieti
GTCTCGACCTCTGGGGCTCAAGCAATCCTTTCACCTCAGCCTTCTGAGCAGCTTGGACTACAGGCGTGTGCCACCATACTTGGATAATTTTTGTTGTTGTTGTTGTTTTGTAGAGACAAAGTCTCACTATGTTACCCAGGCTGGTTTTGAACTCCTGGGCTCAAGCAATCCTCCTGCCTCAGCCTCTCAAAGTGCTGGGCCTATCTCCATTTCTTTGAGAGAGGAGGCCAGAGCCCAGACTGAGCTCCTTCCCTCGGAGAGGGCCCTGGGATTCTGGCTTGTCTCAGGCACCATGAACTACCACACTGAACCCGGGAAGGGCTGCTGCTTCCTCTTACAGGCTAGCAGGTGTGGGAGGAGAAGGGCAGGGAGGGAGTTTGTGTTCACTTGTCCTGTGCTGTCCAGCACAGCAGCCCTGGACCACACACAATGATTGTGCACCTGAACATGGTGAGGCCGAATTGAGTTGTGCTGTGAGTAGACAACACGACACACAACAGATTTTGGAGATTTACCATGGAAAACAGAAAGTGACCTATCTCAATGATTTTTATATGCATTACATATCAAAATAACCTTTTTTCTTTTTTTTTTTTTTGAGATGGAGTCTCGCTCTGTCACCCAGGCTGGAGTGCAGTGGCACGATCTCTGCTCACTACAAGCTCCGCCTACCGGGTTCACACCATTCTCCTGCCTCAGCCTCCCAAGTAGCTGGGACTACAGGCACCCGCCACCATGCCTGGCTAATTTTTTGTATTTTTAGTAGAGACGGGGTTTCACCGTGTTAGCCAGGATGGTCTGGATCTCCTGACCTCATGATCCGCCCGCCTTGGCCTCCCAAAGTGCTGGGATTACAGGTGTGAGCCACCGTGCCTGGCCAGCATTTTTGACATATTGGGTAAAATGAAATGTACTATTAAAATCAGTTTCACCTGGTTCTTTTTAGTTGAATGTTATTACTGTAAATGTAATGTTACATATGTGGCTCACATTATATTTCTCCTGAGCAGCACGGCTCCAGGAGGGTGGACGCTAAAACTGCTCTCAGCCCGCACGGTTGTGCAGTGGAGCTGTGCTGCCAACTCAGGCCTGGGGACTGGTGTCGTCCCTATGTTTCCATGGAAACAGGTATTCCTAAGAGAAACACCAAGCCTCCTCCACCTAGGGACAGATGCTTATTTTCTTTTTTCTTTTTCAGTAGACATGGTGGCAGGGGGTATGGGGGTCTCGCTATGTTGCCCAGGCTGGTCTCAAACTCCTGGCTGCAAGGCAAACCTCCCGCCTTGCCTTCCCAAAGTGGTAAGATTACAGGGGTGAGTCAGTGAGCCCGGCTGGGAACAGATGTTCATGTACTCCTCTCATCTTTTTCCCAAATTGCCCTTGGAAATTCTTGACAAGTCTTGGCCTAAGTTCTCTACCTCTTCCCCACCTATCTAGAAAAGGCTACTGGAGCCCAGAACACCTGAGAGATAATAGCTTTCAAGGTGCAGAGATAAAGAGTTCCCAGAAAGGAGATGCATTTTGGAGATTGCGAATTGTCTCCATAGTGGAGAGAAGGACAAGCTTCCCATAGCTTTCACCCTCTCCTTTGTCCTGGAACCTGCCCCTGCCTAAGGAACTCTTTGGAAAAAGACTTTGCTTTCTGGGTCTCACTTCCTGCTTAGTAAAATAAGCTGCTCAGCATAGATTATCCTTAAGTGCCATTGAGATGCAAACAAATGTCACTGGTGCCCTTTGAGCACCACCCATGTATTTTAACGCCTCCAGATAGGAGGACTGCACTTGTCTCCTGTTTGTTGTGACTTTTCTCTAGCTTCTTTTCTGTAGGTTGTAACAGTCAGAAAACTGTGACAACAATGACTATAGAGCTGGGTTTGCAGGGGTGAAGGCTCAGAGATGGAAAATCACTTCCCTAAAGGGGACCTTACCCACCAGTGGCAAAGCCAACATTTTAACCTGAACTTCAGGTTCCAGGTGAGGGCCTGCACCCCTGCATCACCTGAGAAAGGAGATCACCGGGTCACGATTTCTAAGAAATCATCCATCTCTGACATGTGGGGCCTATTCATTTTATCTCACTAGAAAACAAAGTTAAAGACTGGGCCTGAAGGTAAGGACGCAGACATCTGAGACAAAATCTCTCTCCTTCCTGTCTTAATTTTAAGTGTGTGAGGTTTGTTTTTTGTTGTTGTTGTTTTTGTTTGTTTGTGCTTTGTTTTTTTTTGAGATGGGGTCTCACTCTGTGGCCCAGGCTGGAGTGCAGTGGCATGATCCCAGCTCACTGCAACCTCTGCCTCCCAAGCTCAAGTAATCTTCCCACCTCAGCCGCCCGAGTAGCTGGCACTACAGGCATGCACCACCACACCCAGCTAATTTTTGTATTTTTAGTACAGACAGGGTTTCACCATGTTGCCCAGGCTGGTCTCGAACTCCTAGACTTAAGAGATCCACTCACCTCAGCCTCCCAAAGTGCTGGGATTACAGGCATGAGCCACCATGCCCTGCCCTGTTTTATTATTTATTATTGTTTATATTTATTTATTTATATATTTATTTATTTATTTATTTATT
>NW_016803292.1:0-1002 GCF_001698545.2 Rhinopithecus bieti
AAGAGTATGTATGGAATACAGGAGATTCATTAGGGTGTCTCTTAGTATCACTATGCCGTGTGATTAAGGTCAATGGGAAACTATAAAAGCCCAATCCAGTCAGGACTACATAACGCCCAAACCTTTCAGGAATGAAGGTTTGGATCCCTCCAAAAAAAAAAAAAAAAAAAAAAAAAAAAACACCTGCTGAAGTGCTGGCTGAAGGCAAAAGGAATACAGAATGGGTAGTAGAAGAAGGTAGTCATCCATACCAGCTATGACCATGTGGCCAGCTACAGAAATGAAGATTGTAGCTGTCATGAGTATTTCCTCCTTCTTTTGTTAGAAACATGTTTATACATTTATACACTTGTATTAAGAAAATATCTCTATTTTATTTATTTTTCCTTTATCATGTGACATAAGATTTATTGACTTCATATCAGCATTTAAGTATTGTTAACTTTATGTAATAGTATTTGGTTTGGGGATTGGTGCGTTTCTGGTTGTACAGAGGATAGTTGTATTATGTTAGACGTAATTATAACCTCATTATTGTCTTTATTTGAAGATTATGTATGATCTCAGGAGATGTGTATGGGTTCACATTGACAAGGGGTGGACTTGTGATGGTTAATACTGAGTGTCAACTTCATTAGACTGAAGGATACAAAGTATTAATCCTGAGTGTATCTGTGTGGGTGGTGCCAAAAGAGATTAACATTTGAATCAGTGGGCTGGGGAAGACTGGAGCTGCCTTCCCTTAATCTGGTGGGCACAATCTAATCAGCCTCCAGGGAATATAAAGCAGGCAGAGAATCCAGAAAAGGAGACACGGGCCTAGCCTCCCAGCCTACATCTTTCTTTTGTGTTGGATGCTTCCTGCCCTTGAACACTGGACTCCAGGTTCTTCAGTTTTGGGCCACGTACTGGCTCTCCTTGCTCCTCAGATTGCAGACAGCTTATTGTGGGACTTTGTGATCTTGTAAGTTAATACTTAATAAACTCCCTCTATATATATAT
>NW_016803293.1:0-618 GCF_001698545.2 Rhinopithecus bieti
GCTTCCTTTTCTGGGTAACCCGACCTTTCTCTCTGGGTGTCCTTAACATTTTTTCCTTCATTTCAACTTTGGTGAGTCTGACAATTATGTTTCCTGGAGTATCTCTTCTCGAGGAGTATCTTTGTGGTGTTCTCTGCATGTCCTGAATGTGAATGTTGGCTTGCCTTGCTAGGTTGGGGAATTCCTCCTGGATAATATCCTGAAGTGTGTTTTCCAACTTGGTTCCATTTTCCGCATCACTTTCAGACATACCAATCAGAGGTAGATTTGGTCTTTTCACATAATCCCATATTTCTTGGAGGCTTTGTTCATTTCTTTTTACTATTTTTTCTCTAAACTTCTCTTACCCCCTTCAGTTCATTCATTTGATTTTCAATGACTGATACCCTTTCTTCCACTTGTTCGAATCGGCTGCTGAAACTTGTGTGTACATCACGTAGCTCTAGTGCCATGGTTTTCAGCTCCATCAGGTCATTTAAGGTTTTCTCTACACTGTTTATTCTAGTTAGCCATTCATCTAATCTTTTTTTTAAGGTTTTTGGCTTCTTTGCGATGAGTTCAAACATCCCCCTTTAGCTCGGAGAAGTTTGTTTTTACCGATCGTCTGAAGCTTTCTTC
>NW_016803294.1:0-1616 GCF_001698545.2 Rhinopithecus bieti
TAATATAGCTACAGAACATTTATTTTGAGTAGTGCTTTTATAATGTACATTTCTTCACTCTTTTATTTTTAACTTACATGAGTTCTAATGATTTAAAATGAAGTTCTCATAGACAATATCAAGCTCTGTCTTGTTTTTTGCCTGTGCATACACCACTTGTATTGCAGCTGAAGAACCCTGAAAAGCAGCCCACCCTGAATTCTATTCCTAAGGGACACCCTAATACTTCAGGCTAAAATACTGCAGGATATCCTTTTTCTAGAAGAGACTGAAACAGAGCCCACGCTGTTCCAACCGGTTAATTACTCCTTATCTCAGGATTTCGCTTTTACACTATTAGTGGTAATGTAAATCAGTTCAATGCTTGTGGAAGACAGTGTGGTGATACCTCAAGGATCTAGAACCAGAAATACCACTTGACCCAGCAATCCCATTGCTGGGTATATACTCAAAGGATTATAAATCATTATACTATAAAGACACATGGCCAGATGTGGTGGCTCACACCTGTAATCCTAGCACTTTGGGAGGCTGAGGTGGGCAGATCACGAGATAAGGAGTTTGAGACCAACCTGGCCAACATGGCAAAACCCCGTCTTTACTAAAAGTACAAAAATTAGTCAGGCATGGTGGTGCATGCCTGTAGTCCCAGCTACTCGGGAGGCTGAGGCAGGAGAATCGCTTGAACCTGGGAGGCAGAGGTTGTGGTGAGCCAAGATTACGCCATTGCACTCCAGCCTGGGCAACAAGAGTGAAATTCTCCTCTCAAAAAGAAAGAAAGAAAGAAAGACACATGCACTTGTATGTTTATTGCAGCACTGTTCACAACAGCAGTGACTTGGAAACAACCCAAATGCCCATCAATGATAGTCTGGATAAAGAAAATGTAGCACATACACACCATGGAACACTATGCAACCATAAAAAAAGGATTTGTTCATGTCCTTTGGAAGAACATGGATGAAGCTGAAAACCATCATTCTCAGCAAACTAACACAAGAACAGAAAACCAAACACTGCAAGTTCTCACTCATAAGTGGGAGTTGAACAATGAGAACAGATAGACGCAGGGAGGGGAACATCACACACTGGGGCCTGTTGGGGGGTGTAGGGGTTGAAGAGGGGTAGTATTAGGAAAAATACCTATTGTAGATGTCAGGTTGATGGGTGCAGCAAACTACCATGCCACATGTATACCTATGTAACAAACCTGCATGCTCTAAACGTGTATCCCAAAACTTAAAGTATAATAATAATAATAAGAAATTTAAAAACATTTGCATTTTCTACACATTCTACAGTTATTCTTGAAAACAACGTGACAGAATGGCGGGAGAGCAGGGCTGGTTTAAGGCTACCTAGAAAACTGTTTTGCCTGAAGATCTTTTAACGTTTATTCTAGGTCAAGTTTGCTGGCAATGTGTTTTCTTAATTTTTGTGTGCTGAATACAGTAGACTGAAAAATACCTCTCTCAAATATGTCTGTGTTCTAATTCCCAGGCCTGTAAATATGTTACCCTGAATAGAGAAATAATTTAGCAAATGCAATTAAGTTAAGATTCTTGAGATGGGGGGAGGGAGGTTTATCCTGGATTATCTGTGTGAGCCCTATGTAA
>NW_016803295.1:0-2569 GCF_001698545.2 Rhinopithecus bieti
CTGTGCCCTGTCCCCAGAGGGGGAGTCTACAGAGACGGGCAGGATTTCTTGAGGTGCTGTGAGCTCCACCCAGATCGAGCTTCCCAGTAGCTTTGTTTACCTACTTATGCCTCTGCAATGGTGGGTGCCCCTCCCCCAGCCTCGCTGCTGCCTTGCGGTTAGATCACAGAGTGCTGTGTTAGCAATGAGGGGGGCTCCGTGGGTGTAGGACCCTCCCGGCCAGATGTAGGATATATTCTCCTGGTGTGCCCGTTTGCTTAAAGAGCAGTATTGGGGTGGGAGTTACCCGATTTTCCAGGTGTTGTGTGTCTCAGTTCCCCTGGCTAGAAAAGGGATTCCCTTCCCCTTGTGCTTCCCAGGTGAGGCGATGCCTCGCCCTGGTTCAGCTCTCACTGGTCGGGCTGCAGCAGCTGACCAGCACCGATTTTCCAGCACTCCCTAGTCAGATGACCCCAGTACCTCTGTTGAAAATGCAGAAATCCCCGGTCTTCTGTGTCACTCGCGCTGGGAGTTGGAGACTGGAGCTGTTGCTATTCGGCCATCTTAGCTCATTCCCTCTACATTATTCTTTTCTTTCAGCAGTTTACTAACACTGGTTTCGTGAAATCTACAAAGGGATATCTCGGAACGCCTAGAGGTCTGTGGTGAAAAAGGAAATATCTTCAGATAAAAATTAGAAGGAAGCTTTCTTTGAAACTGCTTTGTGATGTGTGAATTCATCTCACAGAGTTACATTGTTGTTTTCACTGAGCAGTTTGCTAACACTGTTTTCATGTAATCTTCAAGGGTACCTTTGGGAGCGCATTGAGGCCTCTAGTGAAAAGAGAAATATCCTAAGATAAAAACTAGAAAGAAGCTTTCTGAGAAACTGCTTTGTGATGTGTGAATTCGTCTCGCAGAGTTACAACTTTCTTTTCATTGAGCAGTTTGATAACACTGTTTTCATGGAATCTGCAATAAGATATTTCAGAGCGCATTGAAGCCTGTGGTAACAAAGGAAATAACCTCAGATAAAACCAAAAAGAAGCTTTCTGAGACATTGCCTTATGACGTGATAATTCATTTCACAGAATTACACTGTTCTTTTCATTGAGTAATTTGCTCACCCTATATTCCTGGAATCTGCAATGGGATATTTTGGAGCACATTGAAGCTTGTGTTGACAAAGGAAATACCCTCAGAAAAAAGCTGGAAAGAAGTTTTCTGAGAAACTGCTTTGTGATTTGTGAATTCATCTAACAGAGTTACACCATTCTTTTCATGGAGCAGTTGGGTAGCATTCTTTTTTGGAAATCTGAGAGGGGATATCTTGGATTACATTGAAGCCTATGGTTACAAAGGAAATATCCTCAGATTAAAAACTAGAAAGAAGCTTTCTTAGAAACTTCCTTGTGCTGTGTGAATTCATGTCACCAAGGTGCACCTTATTTTCCATGGAGCAGTTTGCTAACATTGTTTTCGTGGTATCTGGAAAGTTATATTTCGGAGTGCCTTTAAGCTTATGGTGACAAAGGAAATATCCTCAGGCAAATACTAGAAAGCAGCTTTCTGAGAAAAAGCTTTGTGATGTTCAAATTCAATGCACAGAGTTACACTGTTAGAACACTTTTTGGGACGTCTGAGAAGGGATAGTTGAGATATCATTGAAGCCTATGCTGAAAAGGAAATATCCACAGATTAAAAACTAGAAAGACGTTTCCTGAGAAAGTTCTTTCTGATGAGTAAATTCATTTCATAGAGTTACCCCTTTCTTTTGATGGAGCAGTTTGCTAACACTGTTTTCGTGTCATCTGCAAGGGGATATTTGGGTGTGCATTGAGGCCTATGGTGAAAAACGAAATATCCTCAGATAAACACTAGAAAGAAGATCTCAGAGAAACTGCTTTGTGATGTGTGAATTAATCTAACCGTGTTACAGTGTTCTTTTCACTGAAAAGTTTGCTAACACTGTTTTCATGGAATCTGCAAAGGTATATTTGGGAGCACTTTGAGGCATATAGTGAAAAGGAAAATATCCTCAGATAAAAACTAGAATGAAGCTTTCTAAGAAACAGCTTTGTGATATGTGAATCCATCTTACAGAGTTACACCATTCCTTTCACTGAGAAGTCTGATAACACTGTTTTCGTGGAATCTGCAATAGATTATTTTGGAGTGCATTGAAGTCTCTGGTGACAAAGGAAATATCCTCAGATAGAAACCAAAAAGAATTTTTCTGTGAAACAGCTTTGTGTCGTGTTAATTCATCTCACAAACTTACACCATTCTTTTCATTGTGAAGTTTGCTAACACTTTTTTCGAGGAATCTGCAAAGGAGTACGTGAGAATGCATAGAGGAACATGAGGAACATGGTGAAAAATGAAATATCCTCAGATAAAAACTATTAAGAAGCTTACTGAGAAACAGCTTTGCGATGTTTGAATTCATTTCACAGAGTTACACCATTCTTTTATGGAGCTGTGTACTAGCACTGTTTTGGGGAATCTGTAATAGGATATTTGGGTGTACATTGAAGTCTATGGTGACAAAGAAAATATCCTGAGATAAAACTAGAACCTTCTTTCTGAT
>NW_016803296.1:0-1613 GCF_001698545.2 Rhinopithecus bieti
AAAAAAAGATTAATATTTTAAAGTATATGACAATATCTTTGTTCTAGGCAATTATTCTACAAATCTTGCCAAGTAATAAGGGTACACTGTGGACTCATAGTCAGAGGATGTTTGTGTTTGTAGGGATCAGAAAAAGGAAGCTAATCAAAGCCAAGCCCCATGTACCCATAACTTCTCTGGCATAACTATAGCCCTCAGTTATCAGGACATGTCAGCAGCCTCAGAATTTGTAAGCTGTTTATTTCCTCAGCTCATCTCATTTTAACACATACATTTTGATAACCCCAAATTTTTTCTTCTCACTTAGAGGAAATCAAACTGCAAATGGTACTGCAAATGAAACCACTTGCAAAAACACCTTGTTTCTGGGAAACATTAACCTGCCCTAAGGCGGAGCTCCAGTTGCTGTATTTTGTTGCACTTCCCCTCTCCCTAGCAGGAAGTAGCTAGAAAGATCAATTCTTGTTAATGGTTGATAGTTAAGTAGTTAGGGTTGGTCTCTCCATAACAGCAGAGAAAAGTTAGGTAGTTTGGGGGTTCTTGGTATAACTTCTAGAAACAAAGGTAGAGCTTACAGAAAAATAGACTACAAATACATATCAGTAAACTTGCACAAACCTTCACTGCACTCATATGAAGAAACGCAGTGTGACATAGACAGATCGTTGTGCTTTGTGCACAAAGATATGCTCAAAAAGAAACTGATTGAAAAACAGGAACAATATGGAAACATGCTTGTTTTTGGTATAAGCAACGGACTTCCAAAAAATAGTCGCTTTTTTCGGGTCGGCGGGCGACAATGAGTTTTCGTGGTCACTTTTCTGTACACTCTTTGGAATCAGGATTTTCATCTAATATTTCAGATTCTACAGAACCACCTAATAAAATGGGATTTTCCTCCGTGTAGCACCTTGTCAGCCCTTTGCCTAAAATGTCTAGTTTCCAACTTTCTCTTCCATGTCTCCTTAATAGTTGTACGACACTATGTCCCATCTGTATGCTGAAAATCTCCACTTTCAAAATTCAAAGCAATCTGACCTTGAGAGACAGATTCGAACCTCAGGGCTGATGTTTTTATAAAAGGAGGAAAGGCATTCAAATTTTTTTTATTTTATTTTTTGAGGCACCTATTCTGTATCCAACTATATTAATATCTACACAAGAAGAGAATGTTATGTTTCAAATTCAATACGTTTTATTCACAGTGATGTCACTGTTTTGTGAGGACTATAGTAAAGGAAGCCAGGGATAGTACAAAGATTCAAACTCTATTATAAAGACTCTTGCTTGAATCCTACTACTATATAGTCTCTCTTAGGCTTTCCAGGCACCTATAAGTTGTTTGGGTTGAATGGGCTTTGAAGACATATAAGGAACCACCAGTGGAGAGTTAGGGTCTCACATAGACAAAGAGGATGATTCCTGCCATTTAGCTTCCCAGAAACATAGACGAACTTATGATGGCATCCCTGATGGGTCCCTATGTTTGTCACCTGACACAAAGGAGTTGGGAGATAAGAAATAACAAAGAGGACACTTTTTATCATTTCCCCACCCAGTGCCAATTTGACAAAAAATTAAAAAATAAAATAAAATAAAATAAAATAAAATAA
>NW_016803298.1:0-519 GCF_001698545.2 Rhinopithecus bieti
CAGTGATACAGCTAGAAAAGGCAGAGCCAGTGGTAAAACCCAGCTTTGTGTGACTCCTAAGTCCATTTATTTATTTTCTTTTTTATTTCTATTATTATTTTTAGAAACAGAGTCCCCTCCATCCCCCAGGCTGGAGTGCGGTGGCACAGCATGGCTTACTATAACCTAAAACGACTGGGCTCTAGTGATCCTCCTGCCTCAGCCTCCTGGGTAGCTGGGACTACAGGTGTGTGCCATTACACCCAGTTAATTTTTAAAATTTATTATAGAGATAGGGTCTTGCTATGTTGCCCAGGCTGGTCTCAAACACCTGGGCTCAAGCAATCTTCCTACCTTGGCCTCCCAGAGTGTTGGGATTACAGGTGTGAGCCACTTTGCCCGGCCCATTTTTCACCATGAATTGTTTCTACTCCAGTTCTTCACCTAGTGTCTGGTGTGAAAAAAACCACTTATTGCTTTTGAGGGTGTATTTTAAACATATTAACATGCTTAGTATTTAAATTTTCAAAATTTAGAAAA
>NW_016803299.1:0-2443 GCF_001698545.2 Rhinopithecus bieti
GGTGCCTCACACCTGTAATCCCAGCACTTTGAAAGGCCAAGATGGGCATATCACTGGAGGCCAGGATTTCGAAACCAGCCTGGCAAACATTAAAAACCCTGGCTCTACCATGAAATACAAACATTAGCTGGGTGAGGTGGTGCGTGCCTGTAATCCCAGATACTAGCGTGGCTGAGGCAGCAGAATAGCTTGAACCCAGGAAGTGGAGGTTGCAGTGAGTGGAGATCGTGCCACTGCTCTCCAGCCTGGGCAACAGACTGAGACTGCGTCTCAATAAACAAAACAAAACAACCCATACCAGTAAAAAGTGGGCCAAGGACATGAACAGACACATTTCAAAGGAAGACATGCATGAGGCCACAGCATATGAAATAAAGCTCAAAGTCACTGACCATTGGAGAAATACAATTCAAACCACAATGAGATATCATCTCACACCAGGCAGAATGGCTATTATTAAAAAGTAAAAAAATAAAATAAAATAACAGATGCTGGTGACATTGTAGAGAAAAAGAAACACTTATTCACTGTTGTAAATTAATTCAACCATCGTGGCAAACAGTGTGCTGATTTCCCAAAGACCTAGGATATTATCCAGGAGAACTTCCCCAATCTAGCAAGACAGGACAACATGCAAATTCACGAAATACAGAGAACACTACTCTGTTACTCCTTGGGAAGAGCAACCTCAAGACAATAATCGTCAGACTCTGCAAGGTTGAAACAAAAGGAAAAACGTTAAGGGCAGCCACAGAGAAAGATCAGGTTACCTACGAAGGAGAGCCCATCAGACTAACAGCGGACCTCTCTACAGAAACCCTACAAGCCAGAAGAGAGTGGGGGCCGATATTCAACATTCATAAAGAAAAGAATTTTCAACCCGGAATTTCATATCCAGCAAAACTAAACTTCTTAAGGGAAGGAGAAACAAAATCCTTTCCAGGACAGCAAACGCTGAGGGATTTTGTCACCGTCAGACCTGCCTTACAAGAGCTCCTGAAGGAAGCACTAAATATGAAAAGGAAACACCAGTACCAGCCACTGAAAAACAAACAAAAATATAAAGACAATGACACTATGAAGACACTGCATCAACTAATGTGCAGAATAAGCAGCTAGCATCATGATGACAGGATCAAATTCACACATAACAATATTAACCTTAAATGTAAATAGGCTAAATGCCCCCATTAAAACACAGAGAGTGGCACATTGGATAAAATGTCAAGACCCATCGGTGTGATAGATACAGAAGACCCATCTCATGTGCAAAGGACACACAGGCTCAAAATAAAGGGATGGAGGAATATTGACCAAGAAAATGGAAAGCAAAAAAAAAAAGCAGGGGTTGCAATCCCAGTCTCTGATAAAACAGACTTTAAACCAACAAAATACAAAATTAGCTTGGCATGGTGGTGCACACCTGTAATCTCAGCTACTAGGGTGGCTGAGGCAGGAGAATCACTTCAAACAGGGAGGCAGAGGTTGCAGTGAGTGGAGACCGTGAGACTGCACTCCAGCCTGGGCAACAGACTGAGACTCTAGCTCAGAAAACAAAACAAAACAAAAAATATTACCATTAGAAAGTGACCCAAGGACAGGAACAAACACTTTCAAAAGAAGACATGCATGCGGCCAACAAGCATATGAAATAAAGCTCAAAACCACTGATCATTAGAGAAGTGCAATTTAAGCCACAATGACATATCATCTGCCACCAATCAGAATGGCTATTATTAAAAGGTAAAAAATAAAATTAAATTTAAAAAGTAACAGGTGCTGGTGACGTTGTGGAGAAAAAGAAACACTCGATCACTGTTGGTGGAAGTGTACATTAGTTCAACCATTGTGGGAAACAGTGTGCTCATTCCCCAGAGACCTAAAAACAGAACTACCATTCGATCCAAGCAATCCCATTACTGGGTATACAGTCAAAGGGATATAAACTGTTCTGTTATAAAGACGCATGCACACATATGTTCACTGCAGCACTATTCAAAATACCAAAGACATGGAATCAACCAAAAAGCCCATCAATGGTAGACTGGATAAAGAAAATGTAGTACATATATACCATGGAATAGTATGCAGCCATAAAAACGAATGACACTATCTCCGTTGCTGGAATAAGGATGGAGCTAGAGGTCATTCTACTTAGCAAAGCAAAGCATGAACAGAAAACTAAATACTGTATGTTCTCACTTATAAGTGGGAGCTAAAAATGAGAAAAAATCCACACACAGAGGAGAACAACAGACACTGGGGCCTACCAAAGACTGGAGGATGGGAGGAGGGAGAGGATCAGGAAAAATAGCTCATGAGTACCAGGCTTAATAACTGGGTGACAAAATAATCTTAACAACAAACCCCCATGACACAAGTTCACCTGCATAACAAACCTGCACCACATGTATGCCTGAATTTAAAAGATACAAAAGAATAG
>NW_016803300.1:0-3506 GCF_001698545.2 Rhinopithecus bieti
CACCGCATGTTCTCACTCATAGGTGGGAATTGAACAATGAGATCACTTGGACACAGGAAGGGGAACATCACACACTGGGGCCTATTGTGGGGAGGGTCAAGGGGGAGGGTTAGCATTAGGAGATATACCTAACGTAAATGATGATTTAATGGGTGCAGCACACCAACATGGCACATGTATACATATGTAAAAAACCTGCACATTGTGCACATGTACCCTAGAACTTAAAGTATAATGAAAAATAAAGATTTATCAAGCAAATAGAAAACAAAAAAGAGCAGAAGTTACTATTCTTATTTGAGACAAAAGAGACTTTAACAATGATCAAAAAGATAAAGAAGGGCATTTCATAATAATAAGAGGTTCGATTCATTGAGAAGACTTAACTACCCTAAATATATGTATACCCCAAACTGGAGCACCCAGATTCATAACACAAGTTCCTAGAGACTTATGAAGAGACTTAGATAACCACACAATAATACTGTGAGACTTTAAAACCCCACTGAAAGTACTGGACAATTTACCAAGGCAGAATACTCACAAAGGTATTTAGCACTTAAACTTGACACTTAACCAAATGGACCTAACAGTCATCTACAGAACACTCCAGCCAGTAAAAACAGAATACACTATCTGCACATCACACATACTCTACAACTGACCACCACATGCTTGGCCATAAGGCAATTCTCAGCATATTCTAAAGAATCAAAATCATACCAAACATACTATCAGAACACAGTGCAATAAAAATAGAAATCAATATCAAGAAGATCTCTCAAAACATACAATTTAATAAAACTAAATAAGCTGCTCCTGGATGACTTTTGGGTAAAGAATAAAATTAAGGATAAAATCAAGAAATTAAGTGAAACTAATAGAGACAAATATACAACATACCTAAATCACTGGAAAACTGCTAAAAACAAGTGTTAAAGGGAATGTTGACAGCGCTAAACACCCACATTAAAAAAGTTAGAAAGATATCAAATTAACAACCTGATATTGTATCTTTTTATTTATTTATTTATTTATTTATTTATTTTATTTATTTTTGTGACAGAGTATCACTCTGTTGCCCAGGCTGGAGTGCAATGATGCAATCTCAGCTCACTGTAACCTCTGTCTCCCAAGTTCAAGCAATTCTCCTGTCTCAGCCGCCTGAGTAGCTGGGACTACAAGTGTGTGCCACCATGTCCACATAATTTTTGTATTTTTAGGTAAGATGAGGTTTCACCATATTGGTCAGGCTGGTCTTGAACTCCTGACCTCAGGTGATCCACCTGCCTTGGCCTCCCAAAGTGCTGGGATTACAGGCATAAGCCATTGCACCTGGCAATATATAGAGGAATCAGACATGTAACCGCAAATCAACTCCAAAGATAGAAGACAAGAAATATCAAAGCTGAAATCAATGAAATGGAGATTTAAAAAAAACTATACAAAATTCCAATTAAACTGATTTTTGACAGAACAAATAAGATTGAGAGACTGCTAATTAAAGAAAAAAAATGATCTTCCTAAACACAATAAAAATGACTAAGGAAATATTATCACTGATGCCACAGAAATACATGAAACCATTACAGACTATTATGAACACCTCCATGCACACAAACTAGAAAACATAGAAGAAATGGATAAATTCCTGGAAACATACAACCTCCCAGAATTAAATCAGGAAGAAATTAAAACCCTGAACAGACCAACACTGAGTTCTGAAATTGAATCAATAATTTTAAAAAAGCTTCCCAGTAAAAACTCTCAACCAGATGGATTTACAACTAAATTCTACCAGACATATAAAAAACAGTTGGTACCAGCTGTACTGAAACTATTCCAAAAAAATGAGGAGGAGGGACTTCATCCTAACTCATTCTATGAGGTCAGCATTATCCTGACACCAAAGTCTACCAGAGATAGAACAAAAAAGAAAATATCAGGCCAATATCCCTGATGAACACAGATGCAAAAATTCTCAAAAAAATTAGCAAACTGAATCCAGCTGTCCATCAGAAAAGTTAATTCATCATGATCCAGGTAGGCTTTACTCCTGGGATGCATGGTTATTTCAACATATAAAATTAAATGTTATTCATCACATGAACAGAGCTAAGATACAAATAACCACATGATCTCTCAGGTGATTTATTAAGATTAATGCAGTAAAGGCTTTCAATAAAATTTAACATCCCTTTATGGTAAACACCCTCAAAAACTAGGTATCAAAATACATACCTCAAGACAATAACAGCCATCTATAACAAATCTACAGTCAACATCATAATGAAAGGGCAAAAACTTGAAACATTCCTTTTGAGAACCAGAACAAAACAAGAATACCTACTCTCACGACTTCTATTAAATATAATAATGAAAGTCCTAGCCAGAGCAATCAGGCAGGGGAAAGAAATAAAAGGCATCCAAACACGAAGACAGGAAGTCAAACAATTTCACTTCACAAATGATATCATTCTACACTTAGAAAAGCCCACAGTCTCTGCCCAAAGGCTCCTAGATCTGAAAAAGAACTTTAGCAAAGTTTCAGGGTACAAAATAAACATATGAAAATCAGTAACATTTCTATACACCAATAACATCCAATCAAAAATACAATTATATTTGCAATAGCCACACAAAGAATAAAATACCTGGAAACACAGCTAACCAGGGAGGTGAAAGATCTCTACATTGAGAATTACAACCATTGTTAAAAAAATTAGAGATGACAAAAACAGAAAAACATTCCATGCTCATGGATCAAAGAATCAATACTGCTAAAATGGCCATACTACCAAAAGAAACTTACTTTTGAATTCAATGTTATTCCTATCAAACTACCAACAACATTTTTAACAGAATTTTTTTAAATGAAAAAACTTATTTGAAACCAACAAACAAAAAGAACATGAATATTCAAAGCTATTCTATGCAAAGGAAGAAAGCTGGAGTCATCATACTACCCAATTTCAAACTATACTACAAGGCTACAATACCTGAAAGAGCATGGGTACTGGTACAAGAATAGACATATAGACCAATGGAACAGGTTAGAGAACCCAGAAATAAAGCCACACAACTAAAACCATCTGATCTTTCACAAAGTCAACAATAAGGAAAGGACTCCCCATTCAATAGTGCTGGGATAACTGGTTAGTCATATGCAGAAGATTGAAGTTGGACCACTTCGTTATATCACATACAAAAATTAACTCAAGATGGATTGGGGGGGCGGAGCAAGATGGCCAAATAGGAACAGCTCCAGTCTCCAGCTCCCAGTGCGAGCGACACAGAAGACAGGTGATTTCTGCATTTTCAACTGAGGTACTGGGTTTATCTCACTAGGGAGTGACGGACAATCAGTGCTGGTCAGCTGTTGCAGCCCCACTAGGCAGAGCTGAAGCATGGCGAGGCATCACCTCACCTGAGAAGCACAAGGGGGAAGGGAATGCCTTTTCCTAGCTGGGGGAACTGAGACACACAACACCTGGAAAATCGGGTAA
>NW_016803301.1:0-2437 GCF_001698545.2 Rhinopithecus bieti
CTTTCTGGGAAACTTCTTTGTGATGTGTGAATTCATCTCACAGAGTTACTCTGTTTTTTTAAGTTAGCGGTTTGCTAACCCTGTTTTCTTGGAATCTGCAATGGGATATTTTGGAGCACACTTTAAGCTTAGGGTGGCAAATGAAATACCCTCATGTAAAAACTAGAAAGAAGCTTTCTGAGAAACCATATTGTGATGTGTTAATTCATCTCACAGAGTTACATGATTCTTTTCATAGATCAGTTTCATAGCACTGTTTTTGGGGAATCTGAGAAGGGATATTTTGGATCGCATTGAAGCCAATGGCGATGAAGAAAATATCGTCAGACAAACCAAAAAGAAGCTTTCTGAGAAACTGCTTTGTGATGTGTGAATTAACCTCACTGATTAACACTGTTCTTTTCATTGAGAAGTTTCTTAACACTGTTTTCTTGTAATCTGCAGTGGGATATTTTGGAGTGCATTGAAGCTTATGGAGACAAAGGAAATATCGTCAAACAAAACTAGAAAATGCTTTCTGAGAAACTGCTGTGTGATTTGTGAATTCATCTCTGTTACACCTTTCTTTTCAAGGAGAAGTTTGGTAGCACTGTTTTTGGGGAATCTGAGAGGGGATATTTTGGATCACATTGAAGCTTTTGTGACAAGGGAAGTATACTCAGTTAAAAACTAGAAAGAAGCTTTCTGAGAAGCTTCATTGTCGTGTATGTGTTCATTTCACAGATTAACACCTTTCTTTTCATGGAGCAATTTGCTAACACTGTTTTCATGAAATCTACAAAAGGATATTTGGGAGCGAGTTGAGGCCTATGGTGAAAAGGAAATATCCTCAGATAAAACTCGAGAGAATCCTTCTGGGAAACTGCTTTGTGATGTGTAAATGCATCTCACAGATTTACACTTTTCTTTTCATGCAGCAGTTTGCTAACACTATTTTCATGGAATACTCAAAGGGATATTAGCAAGCACATTGAGGCCTATGGTGAAAAGGAAATATCCTCAAATAAAACTAGAAAGACGCTTTCTGAGAAAGTTTTTCATGATGTGTGAATTCATCTCACAGAGTTACAGTTTTCCTTTCATGGAGCAATTTGCCAACACCTTTTTCGTGGAATTTGCAAAGGGATATTTGAGAGCGCATTAAGGCCTGTAGTGAAAAAGGAAATATACTCAGATAGAAACTACAAAGAAGCTATCTGAGAAACTGCCTTGTGATGTGTGAATTCATCTCAAAGAGTTACAGTGTTCTTTGCATTGAGCAGTTTGATAACATTATTTTTGCGGTATCTGCAATAGGATATTTGGGAGTACATTGAAGCCAATGACGGCAAAGAAAATATCCTCAGATAAACCAAAAAGAAGCTTTCTGGGAAACTGTTTTGTGATGTGTGAATTCACCTCACAGAGTTACACTGTTCCTTTCATTGAGCAGTTTGCTAACACTGTTTTCTTGGAATCAGCATTGGTATATTTTGGGGCGAATTGAAGCTTATGGTGACAATGGAAATACCCTCAGACAAAATCTAGAAAGAAGCTTTCTGAGAAACCACTTTGTGATTTGTGAATTTCTCTCACAGAGATAAAAGATACTTTTCATGGAGCAATTTGGTAGCACTGTTTTTGGGGAATCTAAGAAGGGATATTTTGGATAGCATTGAAGCCTATGGTGACAAAGGATATATCCTCAGATCAATGTTAAAAAGATGCTTTTGGATAAAGTTCTTTGTGTTATGTGAATTCATCTCACAGAACTACACCTTTCTTTCATGGAGGAGTTTGCTAACACAGTTTTCGTGGAAACTGCAATGGGATATTTTGAGCACATTGAGGCCTATAGTGAAAAATAAAATATCCTCAGATAAAAACTAGAAAGAAGATTTCTGAGAAACCGCTTGTGACGTGTAAATTCATCCCACGGAGTTACACCATTCCTTTTATTCAGCAGTTTGATAACACTGTGTTTGTGGAATCCGCAATAGGATATTTCAAAGTGCAGTGAAGACTATGGTGACAAAGGATATATCCTCAGATAAAAACCGAAAGGAAAGAATTCATCTCACAGAGTTACAGTGTTCATTTCATTGAGCAGTTTGCTAACACTGTTTTCTTGTAATCCACAATGGGATATTTCGGAGTGCATTGTAGCTTATGGTAACAAAGGAGATATCATCAGACATAAATTAGAAAGGAGCTTTCTGAGAAACGGCTTTGTGATGTGTGAATTCGTCTCACAGAGTTACACTGTTCTTTTTATTTAGGAATTTGCTAACACTATTTTCTTGGAATATGCTTTGGGATATTTTGGAGTGCATTGGAGCTTATGATGACAAAGGAAATATCCTCATTTAAAAACTATAAGAATTATTTCTGAGAAACCGCTTTGTGATGAGTTAATTCATCTCACAGGGTTAAAGGAGTATTTTCATGGATCAGTTTA
>NW_016803302.1:0-12538 GCF_001698545.2 Rhinopithecus bieti
AAAAAAAAAAAAAAAAAAAAGAAAATACAACATACTAAAACCTATGGGGTCACAGTGAAAGCAGTACAAAGAGGGAAATTTATAGTTATAAATGTCTACATCAAAAAAGAAGAAAAACATCAAATAAATAATGTAATGATACATATTAAAGCACTAGAAAAACAAGAGCAAACCAAACCCAAAATTAGTAGAAGAAACAATAAAGATCAAAGCAGAAATAAATAAAACTGAATGAAAAAACAATATAAAAGATTAAAGAATGAAAAGTTGGTTTTCTTGAAAAGATAAATAAAATTGACACACCTGTAGCCAGACTAAGAAAAAAAGACAGAAGATCCAAATAAACCAACTCAGAAATGAAAAAGGAGACATTACAACTGAAACTACAGAAAATCAAAGGATCATTAGTGACTGCTATGAGCAACTGTATACCAATAAATCAGAAAATCTAGAGAAAATGGATAAATTCCTAGACATACAACCTACCAAGATTGAACAATGAAGGAATCCAAAACCTGAACATACCAATAACAAGTAACAAGATTGAAGCCATAATAAAAAGTCTCCCAGTAAAGAAAAATCAGTAGCATCTCTATATGCAAACAGTGAACAATCTGAAAAAGAAATTTTAAAATCCCATTTATATTAGCAACAAACAAAATTAACTACCTAGGAATTAAGTTAACCAAAGAAATGAAAGAGCGCTACAATGACAACCGTAAAACACTAATGAAAGAAATCAAAGAGGACACAAAAAAATGCGAAGATACAACACGTTCATGGATTGCAAGAATCAGTATTGTTAAAATGTCCACAATACCTAAGGCAATCTACAGATTTGATAAAATCTCTATCAAAACACCAACGATATTCTTTACAGAAACAGAAAAGCGATCCTAAAATTTATATGGAACCACAAAAGACCCAGAATAGTCAAAGCTATTCTGAGCAAAAAGAACAAAACTGAAGGAATCATGTTATTTGACTTCAAATTATACTACTATTATAGTAATCCAGACAGCATGGTACTGGCATAAAAACAGACACACAGACCTAAGGAACAGAACAGAGAACCCAGAAACAAATCCACATACCTACAGTGAACTCATTATCAGCAAAGGTGCCAAGAACACACATTGGGGAAAAGACAATCTCTTCAATAAATAGTGCCAGGAAAACGAGATATCCATATATAGAAGAACAAAACTAGACCCCATCTCTTGCCATATACAAAAATCAAATCAAAATGGATTAAAACTCAAATCTAAGACCTCAAACTTGAAACTAATACAATAAAACATTGGAAAAACTCTCCAAAACACTGTAGTGGGCAAAAATTTCTTGAGTAATACCCCATGAGCACAAACACCCAAGCAAAATGGACAAATGGGATCATATCAAGTTAAAAAGCTCCTGCACAGCAAAGAAAACAATCAACATGAAGAGATAACTCGGAGAGTGGAAGAAAATATTCGTAAACTACTCATCTGAAAAGGGATTAATAACCAGAATATACAAGGAGTTCAAATAACTCTTATAATCTTATAATTTGATTAAAAATGAACAAAAGATCTGAATAGCCATTTCTCAAAAGAAGATATACAAATGACAAACAGGCTTATGAAAAGGTGCTCAAGGCCAGGCACCATGGCTCACGCCTATAATCCCAGCATTTTGGGAGGCCAAGCTCGGCGGGAGAATCACTTGATGTCAGGAGTTTGAGACCAGCCTGGCCAACATGGTGAAACCCCATCTCTACTAAAAATACAAAAATGAGCCTTGTGTGGTGGCGAACACCTGTAGTTTCAGCTACTTGGGAGGCTGAGGCACGAGAATCGCTTGAACCCAGGAGCGATTTTTTCTTGAGACGGAGTCTCGCTCTGTTGCCCAGGCTGAAGTGCAGTGGTGCGATCTCGGCTCACTGCAAGCTCCGCCTTCCGGGTTCACGCCATTCTCCTGCCTCAGCCTCCAGAGTAGCCGGGACTACAGGCGCCCGCCACCATGCCCGGCTAATTTTTTGTACTTTTAGTAGAGACGGGGTTTCACTGTGTTAGTCAGGATGGTCTGAATCTCCTGACCTCGTGATCTGCCGGCCACAGCCTCTGAAAGTGCTGGGATTACAGGTGTGAGCCACCGTGCCGGGCGCCCAGGAGTGATTATTGAACTGCAATTCGGTGAGCTGAGATGGTGCCACTGTACTCCAACCTGGGGACACAGTGACACTCTGCCTCTACAAAAAAAAAAAACCCGACAACAACAAAGAAAAGATGCTCAAAATCACTGATCATCAGAAAAATGCAAATCAGAATGACAATGAAATATTATCTCACCCCAGTGAAAATGGCTTTTAATCAAGACAGGCAGTAACAAATGTTGGCAAGGATGTGGAGAAAAGGGAATCCTTGTACACTGTTGGTAGGAATGTAAACTAGTACAATCGCTGTGGAGAAGAGGTTGGAGGTTCCTCAAAAAAACACTAAAATTGGAGCTACCAAATGATCCAAAAATTCCCTGCTGGGTACACGCCCAAAGGAAAGGAAATCAGTATATCAAAACGGTATCTGCACTCCCATGTTTCTCGCAGCACTGTTCACAATAGCCAAGATTTGGAAGCAACCTAAGTGTGTATCAGCCAATGAATGGATAAAGAAAATGTGGTATATATACAATATGGAGCACTATTCAGCCATAATAAAAAGAATGAGATTCTGTCATTTGCAACAACATGGATGGAAATGGAGATCATTAGTTTAAGTGAAAATTAAGCCAGGCAGGAAAGACAAACTTTGAATGTCCTCACTTATTTGTGGGAGCTTATTTTGTGAATGGAAATGGAGGTCATTATGTTAAGTGAAATAAGCCAGGCATGAAGACAAACTTTGAATGTTCTCACTTATTTGTGGCTGAAAATTAAAACAATTGAACTGATGGAGATAGACAGTAGCAGGATGGTTTCCAGAGGCTGGGAAGAGTAGTTGATAGGGAAGTAGAGATAGTGGGTACAAAAAGTAGTTAGAAACAATGAATAAGACCTAGTATTTGATAGCACAACAGGATGACTAGAGTCAATAGTAATTTAATTGCACATTTAGAAATAACTTTAAAAGTATAATTGGATTGTTTCTAACACAAAGGATAAACACTTGGGGAGATGAATACCCCATTTACCGTGATATGATTATTATGCATTGCATGCCTATATCAAAGTGTCTCATGTACCCCATAAATATATGCACCTACTATGTGCCCACAAAAATTAAAAAAAGAATCTAATGGAAGAGTGAGTGTTAATAAGTCAGCTATTTTTTCTATACTTGCTGTCAATTTCAAAGACTTGATGAATATGATATTGAGGTACAGTAACATGCCATAAAAAAAACCAAACCCTTCAAGTCTTTCACTTTAAAATTTATGATTAATATATAATTACCTGAGTTGAAAATGTGGGCAAAACAAATGAAACAAAATGCTGAGAATAATCTTTTTTATCCTCAATAATTTCTTCACCACAGTAACTGTTTCCCCCCACAAGTCTAAGTAGGCTGGGCACAGTGGTTCATGCCTGTAATCCCAGCACTTAAGTAGGCCGCGATGGGAGGATCACTTGAGTCTAGGAGTTCCCGACTAGCCTAGGCAACATAGCAAGACTCCATCTATACAAAAATAAAAATAAAAAATTAGCTGTATGGCTGCATAAGCCCGTAGTCCCAGTTACTCAAGAGACTGAGATGGGAGGATCGCTTAAGCCCAGGAGACAGAGGCTACAGTGAGCAACAATTGTGCCACTGCACTCCAGCCGGGGTGCCAGAATGAGCCAGTCTCAAAAAAGGAAAGAAAGGCTAAGAATAAAATTCAGAATAAGCACTTGGTGATTTTGTTTTTCCAGTGTATTTTTCCAGTTTATATTGCTGCTAATGATTTCTAAGCAACACAGTCTGAAGGAAAGATACAACGAATATCCATCATTCATTTCTTACTTCCTTTTATGACATAGATTCTTATCAAATTATAAACAGACTCTTGGTCAATTTAAGAAACTAAGTCTGACAGCTAACCAAGCACATTTCTCAAGACCGCTGCTCTGGCACTGGTTGTTCCCACCGTGCCTGGGGTTCCCTGAGCCAAGCTGCTCCATGTTGACCACTCACCTGCATGAGTTCATGGCTTTGCAGAAGATCATTCTCTAGCATCTCCTGGGTAAGGCGCCCCATGGTGCTGTAGAATTCATCTGCTGTTTCACAACATTCTATCTGCCTAAAGAAAGGACAGAAAATAGAACTTGTTTAGGGCATCCATGCTGTGTAACAGTGCATGCTGCAGGTATAAGATATGTTGGGCTGGGCATGGTGGCTCATGCCTATAATCCCAGCACTTTGGGAGGCTGGGGCAGGAGGATTGCTTGAGGCCAGGAGCCTCAATGCAGCAAGACCCCATCTCTCCAAATAATTTTAAAAATCAGCTGGGTATCGTGGTACACACCTGTGGTCCCAGCTACTTAGAAGGCTAAAGCAGGAGGATCACCTGAGCCTGGGAGGCCAAGGCTGCAGTGAGCCATGATAGCACCACTGCAACCCAGCCTGGATGACAGAGTGAGACCCTGCCTCAAAAAAGGGGGGGGGGGGACAGTAGCCTTTTGCCATCAAATAACTCAAGTTATCAATCAATGAATATCAAAATCTTGATATTCCTAAAGCCCACTGTGGGTGAAACATTTAAAAATACTAAAAGCAACTTTAAGGTACTCATTTTGGATAACTTCTGTCATTCCTACTTGGCTCCCCCAGCCTCACAATCCCAGCTGTGGCATCTTTATTGTTTCCATGGGACACAATCTACACATCAGAATTCCCACCACTGGTTAGAAATCATAACCATGAAATTGGGTACTAAAGAACAATTATCTCCTTTGAGAGAGTCTATTGGTCTTAATCTGCAAACAGTGATATCATTAATATAATAGATTTAAAACCAAACCACAGTAGGAATAAACGATGAAAATTACAAGAACTGCATCTGCATATTTCATCAGTCCATGGGGAGTTTTCACAGGCAGAATTTTCTGAGTTCTTCTCAGCGTGCTGCTGCTAGTTGGAGATTACACCTTTTCTTGCATTCAGTTCTACATGTAAATAAAGAATCTGACACTCACTTGGCTACCTGTGAGCCAGGCTGGACTTCAATCTTTCTTCTAGAAAGGGGAAAACAGAAGAGCCCAAAGCAAAGAGTACCAGGTATTTCCAATTTATTTATTTATTGTGACGAAGTCTCCCTCTGTCACCCAGGCTGGAGCACAGTGGTGTGATCTTAGCCTACTGCAACCTCCACCTGTTGGGTTCAATCAATCTTCCTGCCTCAGCCTCCCGAGTAGTTGAGACTACAGGCGTCCACCACAACGCCCTGCTGATTTTTTGTATTTTTAGTAGAGATGGGGCTTCACCATGTTGGCCAGGCTGGTCTCAAACTCCTGGCCTCAAGTGATCCACCTGCCTCGGCCTCTCAAAGTGCTGGAATTACAGACATGAGCCACAGCACCCAGCCTAGGTATTTCCATTTTATATGATAACATTCTTTTTATTGTAGGATAACTCTAGTTTCCCACCAACCAGAAGACCTACACATTGATATATACTAATGCTGGGGGATTTCTGTAAAGCCATCCAAAATAATATGATTACGGAAAGAAAAACCATAGTTCTGGAGTGTTGTTCTAATCCCATTGCCACAATCATGTAAATAAATGAATGGAATAAACTGCTGAAGTATTACTATAAAAGTATAGAGCAGCCTGTGGGCATGAATGAAAGGTGCTTAAGTTTACCCTGGGAGGTAAGGAAGAGAAATAATGCTGAGATGAAATTGTTTTTCAGGCTGACAAGGAAGAATAAGCATCCCAAAGACACAGACGCAGGAGACAGCCGGCCTTATCCGGGGAACTGCAAGTAGCTCCACACGACCAGTGAGACTAGCATGGGGGAGGTGGTTGCAGGACCAGAGGAAGCTGAGGGAAGACAGCGACTGAGAGCAGAGAGCAAAGGCCTCACCTGGCAGCTGAGCCTCTACAGAGCATGAGTCGTGAAAAGGCTTTAAGTAGGGAGTGAAGGAACAGCTGTGCCCTTGGCAAGGTCTGCCTGGAGGTGGCACGGCAAATGTGGGTTACCATGGGGAAACCAAGGAGGACATACCACAGTGGGCCAGGCATGGGTGATGAGGGAGGAAACTAAAATAGCAGGGGCAGAGGAGAAAGGACACATAAAGAGATGCTAGTGATAGTGTGCTAATGGTCTACAATTTACATATTCCAAAGTACCCTTGGTGAAGTGAAAGGCAGAAATTCCAAGTTGCAGAAGCCAGGTGAAAGGAAAGGTCCTAGATAACCATATATAAAGCACATGTTACTCAGGTGTATATAAACTGGAGATAACCTATATGCTTTTATGGTTTTTCCAACAGGAAGTTTGTGGGGAAGATTATAGGCATTAGAATCAGAAAGATCCAAATTTAAGTCCCAGTTCTGCTATTCACTGGCTGTGTGACTATGAACTAGCTAATTACCCTTCATAGGGAAATTTTCTTACAGAAAAGACAGGGAGAACAACCCTACCTACTTCACAAGGTTATTGGGAGAACTGAATGAGATTATGTGTTTAAACTGCCTAACACAATGGCAGGCACTGCAGACATTTATGACGTATGTCAATTGCCTTTCCTTTCCCTTAACAAGCCGCATGCTCAAAACATACAGAATTATAATAAGCAAAAACTGACAGTTAAAATTCTATCATTCTGATCCATATATCCCCTACACTTCAAAAAGACTAGCCATTTATTATCAGTAGATTCACATTATTAAAAGCACAGACTCTAGAGGCAGGAATGCCTGGGTTCAAATTCAGGCCATTCCACTTAGCAATTGGGTGACTTTAGACAATTAACTGAACTTCTCTGTGCCTCAATTCTCACATCTATAAAATGGAGATGACAGTGCGTACTTTACAGGATGATGAAGAATACATGAGTTTATACATCCAGAGTAATTAGAACAGTTCCTGTTCATTGCAAGCACTCAATGAATATTGGCTTTTGTTGAAGCTATTATTATTTCAACAGTGTGACATCCCTGGGATGATCACAGGAATCAATTCTGATCCTACAGATTAATGGATAGAGAGGAGTAAAACCAGGATCACCTCTTTTCTTCCTGCTCCCTCATGAAGAACCAACACAAAGGCAATTATAACTGGCTCATCATACAGTAAAGCGCTTTACTATTTTAATGTTATAAACCAGCCATGCAGCAACTGGACTATCACACCCAAAGAAACTATCAAAGCTCAAAGGGTTTACAATGTATAGAGTAAGTTGGAAATACATGGCTGCAGCAAGAGGTAGTTACTGGGAGGTAATGAGAGATAAGTAAATAGCACACCAAATCCCATACAGATGAATTTATTTACCCAGCTGAAAAGCAATGTACAACAAAACCAAGGCAAAGGAGATAGCCAGGTGATGTTTAAAAATACACACAAGAATAATTTTTTAAGTCCCTGAATTGATAGTTGGTGGATCTTTCTTCACAAAATTGTTAAAAATGCCAGAAGTCTCCCAGGAAACAACTTACCATAAATACAAAGGCTAGTTAAAAGGTTTTCGAAACAAAACAGTGTCAGTGATTTACTAGTTTTGTGACATGTTGTCTATGGGAACCCACTCGTCATTTATAGCTCCAGAATAGAAACGGTAAAAACTTCACCACTTAATGCTTCTTCCATTACCCAGAAGGTACGAAATTTATGTAGTAGTCATAATATATCAAAGATGAATGAAAAACACCCTAACTTTTCAGCCCTGCTACCAGTAAAAAATATAAGCAAAATCTATTTGGTAGTATGTTTTGGCAGTGACAGATTCCAACGGAGTATTAATTCTTAATGAAAGGAAAGAAGTTCTATGTGTTCTACCAGGCTAGATACCTTGTTATCTCATTTAATTTTATCACAGCGTTGAAAGGCAGAACAAAATAAAGATTCATCAATAATCTAAATTGTGATATTAACTAACAAATTCACCTACTCCTAACCAGATCTTTCAGTTTCCCTGCCACCTAAGTTCCTTTCCCTCTTCCCAACTAGTGTCCAAAGAGATGCTGACAAGGAGTGAACCAGTCAGGACACAAGCACTTGAGGAGGAGTGGGAGAATCTGCAGGCCTAAAGGAGCCTGCCCCCTTCTCCAAAATAGACTGCATGTGCCAGCAATGAGCCTGCTGAGATTTCAGGAGGCTAAAGCAATTTTAAAAGTTCACAACTTTCTGTTTTCACTTAAATATCGATGTTTTACATATTAGAGCACAAAAACTGCTTAAGACCTTCAACATCACAGAACAGAGCAGAATGTGGAACTCACTTACTCTCCTAATTTTGCCCAGATAGCCAGCGACACCCTTAGGATGATTTCTGAACCTTCAAAGAAGACTGAATCCCAGATCTTTAAAACCGTCTGATTAGGGAGGCACGTGGCAAAGAGAGTCAGAAACCACTGCATCGTGAAGACATTTGTAAGTGGGGGCTCATATCCACCTGAAACACAACAAACACAGTCAACTCCTTCAGAATGGATGATTGGCCACATATGCAGACACTCTTTTCTAGTCTTCCATGTCCACTCAAATTTGTTGTATTTCCTGACTGATTTCTTCATATTTCTAAACTCTTGTTCTTTCTTCCTACTTTTCCTGCCATGTTTCTGGAAAAACACAGGTATGCTTTATAAATATGAACTTCACAAAATATTTACAATACTTCAGAAATCTTAACCTAAAACTTACTTTGGCTCTACCTATTGTAGTGAGCTGAAAATTAAGGAGAAAGTTTTCCTCACCAAAATAGAAGAAAAGAAAGGATTTCAGTCTCTCAAAAGCAAAAGCCATCCGATTTTCGAAATCATATAATGCCCACTTATATTCAAATGCTGCTTTGATAAGAATAAAATTGCTCACTATAAATTATCTATCAACTTAAGTTATACATAGTTCTCAGACCACAGTGGAGTTAAACTAGAAACCATTAACAGATATATAGTTGGCAAATCCCAAAATAGAGAATAAACATTACATTTAAAAATATTTCCAACTAAAGATCTGGGGTCCAGCCAATTTTGAAATTTCTGAATTTATTAAAAACATAGTACTCTCTCTTACTTTATGTGATCAGTATGTATTTTATGAAACATAAAATTCAAATATTTAGAGTGATCCTCCCTCCAAATTATAGCCAATATGTACAATTACCTAAGTGTAAACAAAAAGATGTCTGTTTTCCTATACTCATTTTCTTCCTCCTTCCTATGAACAATGGGAGTATCTTTGTTCAGAGACTAGAATCTGAGGTTGTTCCTCACAGCCAAGTGCAAGTCACTTGGGTAAAATCATGTAGCTCACTAAAGTGTGTCTGACTAGGGGAAAGGGAAGATTGGCCTATCCGGAAGCATTATAAAATCCACACAGTTATACTGCAGAGCCAAGTTAAATGAGATTATTCAAATGGCTTAGAAGGAAATGCCTAGAGACACTCAGGTGTCTCTGGGTCTGTGGCCTGCTAGGAACCAGGTCACACAGCAGGAGGTGAGCAGCAAGCAAAACTTCATCTGTATTTACAGCCACTCCCCATTGCTCACTACCTGAGCTCTGCCTCCTGTCAGATCAGCAGCACCATTAGATTCTCATAGGAACACAAGGCCTGTTGTGAACTGTGCATGTGAGGGATCTAGGTTTCACGCTCCTTATGAGAATCTAATGCCTGATGATCCATCACTGTCTCCCATTACTCCCAGTTGGGACCATCTAGTTGCAAGAAAACAAGCTCAGGGCTCCCACTGATCCCACATTATGGTGAGTTGTGTAATTATTTCATTATGTATTACAATGTAATAATAATATATATAAAGTACACAATAAATGTAATGTGCTTGAATTATCCTGAAACCATCCCCCAAGCCCTGGTCTGTGGAAAAACTGTCTTCCCTGAAACTGGTCCCTGGTGCCAAAAAGGTTGGGGACCACTGGCTTGGAGGAAACATAACAAACTCCTGACTATTCTGTACGCACAGCCAGGGAAGTACAAGCAGTGAGTATAATGACAGCTATGAGCTCAGATACTTCTAAAAACTGGATAATGCCCGCTAGATAGCAGTGGCTCTTAGCTACTCTTTCATAATCTCAATGGTTCAGGTAAAACCAGTTTGTACTAAATTGTACCTGTAGCTCAGTTTTAAAGACTCCTGCAAGTTTGGTGCCAGCTTAGAGCAGTTTAACTGGATAGTAAGATGTGTACGTGGTACTCCATCCAGAGTATATCATTTCAGTTGTTGATCTGGTACTAGTATTAGACTCTTGACTGACTTCCTAACTATGACCAGTTAGAGGTTCAACATGTGGCCTTTTGTTATTTTCAGTTTTGTTTTCATTCTCTAAAAATCTGTTTCATTACACCAAGCTCTTATAATACCTGGAAATATATATTTCCATTCAATGTTTAGACTCATTTGCACAGTGGAATCAGAGAAGACAAATATTTTCAGTTACAATAGCATTGAATCCTACCTCCACTTTCTTTGTTTGCAGTTCTCTGAAGAGTATCCAGGTGCTGAGATAATTCCGGCAGCTTCATTCTTAAAAGGTCTCTGAAGACAGCCATATCCACAGACAATGCCCGGAGATTATTGACAAAATAGCTTTCGGGAAGTACCTTATCAATAAGATAAATCATAATCTAAAGAAAAAAAAGATAAAGCTTAAGACTGCTTTGTAAAAACTGGGATCCCAACATGTCCTAAACAGAAAATAAGTATTCAAATAGATAAAACACTGTTAGCCAAAGCACACTATCCTTAAATGCATCAGTACCAAATGTTCCAGATTTACAAGGCTCTCCTATAGCCTGCTAGGGAGCATGTGGCATAATCATCTAAGCAACTCAGACCTCAAGTCTGCTGCTGTCTGAAATTTCTAGATGGGCTGCTAGACCTGAGTTCGGCCCATAAGTAGCTGTGATTATGCAACCCTTAGCGTCATTCTGAGAAATGACAAAGCCCAAGCTTGTGCAGCAGCCAGCAGAGCCTCAGTATTGGCTCCTTGATGTCAGCACAGTTTTACAACCTCAATATGAAAACTAAGAGCAGGCCTATCATAAAACACCCCCACTGAAGCAGCTCTCAAGACTTACTCACCATCAACCTGGGCTATTAGAGCAACTCATGTTGGTTTTTTGTCCACTTCCTGGGAAAATGCAACTATGCTTTGTTTTAACAAATAGTACTTTTCAAAATCTGTATTTCTTTCATAAAGTTGTTATAGAGGTTCTACAAATTGCTATTTTCATTTTGATTTTTCTACGTGTATTACCTTTCCTAAAATGTCAAGAACCTCTAGAATGACCCAGCCAAACACACATGAGGTCTGTAAGTCAATCCCTGGTTCTTTCCCACCAAACTCTTACCAACAAAAATACCGGGAACCATGTATTTCCATTCAATGTTTAGGCTCATTTGTAGAGTGGAATTGAAGAAGTCAGATATTTTCAGAGTTATAATAGCATTGAACCACTACCTCCACTTTCTTTGTCTGCAGTTCTCTGAAGAGTATCCAGGTGCTAATTCAGCTGGCTTCATTCTTAAAAGGTCTGGCATGCTGTACCTGACCTACTCCCTAAAAGACCAGCTTCTTCCCCAAAACACCAGGAAAACAAAATTAAGAACAAAATCATAACTGGTTCTATATACATAACGGGTTCTATGTTGATAGAAAAGTAGCTATCTCACATTTTGACATTCAGGATACTGTAAAACTCTATTTCCACCCCCCACCCCTGCCCAAAAAAAATCTCCCTGCCCTGCCAAGGGCCCATTTTTCCCTCCTCCTCAGCTTATAATTTCTACTTTTCAGGCTCATAGTTTTGAACGAGTCAGTAGGGCAGGGGCATGCTCTCGAGGAGGACCTTCTCCTTTGTTATAAGGTGGCCAGACCCACTGGGCCTTAGCCTTCTTATGTTAGGATAAAATTTACCAGGTAAATGTAACATCATCTTGGAAATAGGAGCTCAGCAACAAGAAAAGGAGTAAATTCTGTCTTTGCAGGGAGAGGAGGTTCTGGGAGGCAGCAGCTGATGAGGAGAGCAAGTTTCAGCATGGCGGAGTACCCTTGCAGGAACCTAGCACTCTATGGATCAGAATTAGAGGAATTTACAGGATCATGAATGCAGATGTAAAGGGCATACACTGACAATTATTGTATTTTTCATCTAAGGATACGATATGTAGTGCCGAGAAAGATATTTGGTTTTTATTGAGAAATTATGATTCCTCAAAATTACGTGAAAACAAGCAAAAAAAAAAATTCTTCAATTATCATACTAATTCCTGTGACAGTGAAATTCTCTATCTGAAGGCATCTCAATGTCTGAAGTGAAGACATAGAGCTAGCTCACTCAAAGCACCCACCACTGTATTTCCAAGGTCAAATCTTAGATCCAAAAAAAAAAAAAAAAA